>NC_056730.1:1082149673-1082477173 GCF_019279795.1 Protopterus annectens | reverse complement strand
TATTGTATCAAAGGCCTTAGCCAGATCGAGGTAGGCTGTATGGACTGCCTTTCCTCAATGGCTTTGGTGACTGTTTCAAGAAGTCAACCAAGTTTAAAAGGCATGATCTGCCTTTGACAAAGCCAAACTGGGTTGGATCCAAAGTCTGCAAATTCCCTATGTCTTTATTTATGAGGTCCATTATGATCCTCTCCATGGCTTTGCAGATAAGGCTTGTCAGGCTAATGGAGGGTCGGTGGAGGCACCGCCTTTGTGAAGTGGGACCACAGTTGCAGTGCGCCACTCCTGATCCAGAGGTAAGACTTTGATTAAACAGCTGTCCTAGCTGTGGGTTTAATTCCTCATTGAGTTCGTGGAGCACACAGCCGGGGACACCATCAGGTCCCATGGATGCTGTGTTTTGCTTTGGAGAGAGCAGTTCTCACTTGGGCGCTGGGGATGTTTGGGGCTGCAATCGCTTGGTATAGATATCTCTCCTTAAGTTTGCACTGAACCTGTCAGCCAGTATGTTGGCAATGTCTGTAGGATCAGTAATCTTCACATCATTTTGAACTAGTTCTGAGCATATCTGGGAGTTTCCTCCTAGGTGTCTAACATAGCTAAAGAAGGCCTTATGATTGTCTTTGTGTCTTTAGCTATTTTTCTCTCTAAATTTGCTTTGGATGATTTTATGAGAGCTCTTAGTTTTTTACTTATAGTGATCAAGGGTGTCTTACCTTTTAAGGATTTTGCTGTATCTTGTAGTAGCTCTCCTTTTATTGTAGAGTTTGTTTATGGCTGGGGTCCACCAGACTGGGCTTGCCTTTGGTACTAAGAGTTTTGTTTTGTTTGGGATTGCCTTATCCATGCAGTCCTGCAGGTGCTGGTAGAAGGCGTCTGTAAGTGATTCAGCGGCTTGAGTACTGTTTTCCACCAGCTCGGGGCCTTAAAGGAGACCACACTAGTCTTTAGAAGTGTGAAGTCGGCTTTGAGAAGTTCTTTACTGTGGTCTTTTTATTTCAGGTGGGGTGGGATGAGGACCTCCAGCGATTAGTTTGTGATCTGATCTCACCAGTGAGGGGTATACTTCGGTGTTGAACATTGTGCTCCCATGTTCGTGATGATGAGATCAAGTATGTTATCTCCTCTTGTGGGATGGTGACTAGTTGTTCCATGGCATTTGAGTTTATGAATTCCAGGAACTTTTGGGCTAGCGTGTTTGGGCTTGAGTAGTGTTCCCAGTCTATATTAGGGTAATTGAAGCCACCTAGTATGATGGTGTTTGGTGATACATTTATCCTCTAGTGTTTTCAGGAAGGCCATGTGAGGTTCCTGAGTTTGTGAGGGTGGCCTGTAACATGCTACAATTTGCAGAGCAGTCTTGCCTATGGTTAATTGCACCTGGATGGTCTCCGATGCATCGAGTCTTGAGGTGTGGGTGTCCTTAATGAATATGGATACCTCCTTTCTTGGTATTGTCCGGATTTTGGGGCCGGAACGCATGATATGAGGTAAAACCTGATAGCGCTGGGGTGCTCTCAGGAGCCTTGAACCAGGTTTCTGTCACAGCACAGACATCGATGTTCTCCATACTGAGAAGGGCCTGCGTGCATTTTGAGATTGAGACTTCTGGCATTGAGCAGCATTACCCTTAGTTTTTTCCTTTTTGTGTTCTAGGGTGGTAGGTTTAGAATTTGAGCCTTGCCTAAAAAGGCACTATGGGGGTGGCAAGAGCCTTTGCCAATATCCGAATCCCAGGGTGACAGGTGCAAGCCCGCGAAGCGTGGCTTGTCCAGCATGTCATCCCAGGCAGACAGATACTGGATCCCCTTTGAATGACACCAGTGTTTAAGCCAATTGTTAAAGCTGATCATCTTATCTCTGTATTGTGGCATCACTCTTGGTGAAGGTAGGATACTGCTCAAGGTCAGGGTCATACCTGCCTGGGCTACATAGTCAGAGAGCTCCTCAATGTCTCTTTTCATGTAGTCCAGGGTACCGCCTCAGGTCGTTTACACCAGCGTGGACAATGACTGAGTCATATTTGTACTTGCTGTTGAGAGACCTGAGTGCTTGCGTTATGTGGCGGATTCTAGCGCCCGACAGGCAGCTTACTGTGACCTTCTCCTTACTCAGTCTGGTGAGCGGGACATCAGTGTGTCTGACTATGGAGTCACCAATGACTAGTGTGTCTGGCATTGTGTTTGGCCTTAAGGGCTGTGACTGTTTGACACTCTGACTGTGAGGTCTATGTGTTGCAGGTGTTGTGTTCTGAGGTGGTGGTTGTTTGGGTGTCTGCTTTGGTGGCCTCTGCTGTTTTGGTAGATTTTTGATCAGAGCCTCAGTATGTCTTTGTGTGTTGATGTGTGATTTGAGGTTGTAATGGTGCTATGTGAGACTGGGTCTATAGTGTGTGTGGTAACCTTCTCCTCCTGACTGGTCTTGCCAGTCCTGAGAGCTCAGCCTCCAGTTTGGCCGTATAGTTGCATCTCGCATGTATTTGTGTTTTGTGGGAGGAGGAGGGTTGTCTGTGTACATGAGGCAATTGTAACATTGCCTCAGTATTCCCAGGTTCACCAGCTGAGCAGGAGAGGACACTAGCAACTGATCCCTCGACATGCTAGAAGGATAGACAAAAACTTTAAAAAAGATTCAGGGGGACGTGGGTGACCGAGAAATGGGGGTTTTCCTTTTTTGGGGTACTATCTATGACAAGAGTGCCGTATCAAGGTAATAAGTACTGTAGGAGCAAGTGCTAGGTTTAACAGATAGAGAATAGTCTACTTGGAGTCAAGTGGAGATGATCTTTTTAGTTATAGGATAAGCTGATTAGATCAGTAGTATAGTTCGAGGAAGGTAGTTTTAAGGGAAAATTTGAAGAGTGGACTTTAGGTAGCCCGAAT
The DNA here is from genome assembly GCF_019279795.1 of Protopterus annectens. Lineage (NCBI taxonomy): Eukaryota > Metazoa > Chordata > Ceratodontiformes > Protopteridae > Protopterus > Protopterus annectens. The sequence continues at coordinate 1,082,474,291 of NC_056730.1, read as the reverse complement.
AGTTTAAACCTGCCTAACCGGCGCTGCCCTAGTGTGCAACAGTGGTGATTTAGAGTTCTAGCTGAACAGAGCCACTTTAGGGCAAAACATCTAGGAATGTAGTGAAAAACGTTATGTATTTGTATAAGTGCAGTCATATTTTTATTAATATGTTGGGAATACTTTGACAGTGTAGAAATATGTTTGTCAGTTGTAAGCAAAATTTGAAGAAAAGAAATATGTAAACTTGGCACAAAGGAGTACAGTATATATATTTTTACGGGCAGTTGTACACAAGGATGTGTAGTAGCACCGCCCCATGGTATGATGTGGACCAACCTTATAATGACAGAACATTTTTTAAGATAAATGTTTCCGATATTCTGGTTGTTAAGAAGATGCTTTTTGAATAAAGCATAATGTCCTTCAGGCAGTTTACCTCCCTGCTCCCCTCAAAAAGGACTGCAAGGTACTTACTTTTAAATCGTTGGGCGAGGGCAACTCCCTTACTGGATGTAATGCCTGTGTGTGGCTAACTTTCACAGAGGTCAAGTCAGTAATGCCCATTGGAGTTAAATTTTTTTTTTTATTCCTTAATTTTCAAAAAGTAAAGAATTAGAACAGTAGTTAAAATTAAACACATAATTGACAAGATTCATCAGGATATCTATCAAGTTGGCATCACCCACACCTGCCTGAAGCACGATGGTGTGTCCTAAAGTAAACAGTCATCTTTTTATGTGAAATGTGGGTATATGTTGAAGATTCGTACAAATAAAAAATATATATCAATGGAAAATTTTGATTTATTTTTGCGGGTGTATAAAGTTCGCTCACTGGCAAGTTACATTTATGGTGCAAAATGGTTAAGGATATTGTACGCTATTTTCTCTCCAAGTATGCTACATGCTTGGTTTAGTTTGTTGTTACTGATGTATTGCTTCTGAAATAAAAATCAGAAAAAAACAGGAGATGCAGAATAATCTATAGTTGCTTATCCATTAAACAGAAACTGGGGAAAAAAAAAACTTCATGTAGTTGTGTGTTTTATAGACACTTAAAATTGCCTAAAGTTTTATAGTGTGATGGTATTGGCTGACTTTATGTTGTGGAAGTTATGCTTACTGACACTCTAACTGCCAACCCCATTGTACATTATCCTATTTTGACCACAGCAGCACTAAATCTGACAAAACCTTCTCTGAAGCATTTTTGCTGAGGGGCTACCTCTCTGTTGTAGCACCCCCCCCCCCATCTTGATCTATACTATTCCAAATGTCACCCTTTTTTCATGAGTGCATGGTATCTTGGAGGTGGTACATTTTAGAGATTGGGGTGTGGGATCAGACCCTCCCCCAACCTCCCTGTAGTACATTTCCTTTTATTTTTTATTACGTGAAGTATTTTGTGGTGGTAAGGTCGTCCTTAGTGCACTGGGCACAGTATATTCAACTTTGGTTAGTTGAGGTAGACCTGAATGTATATCAGCACCAAAGCATAAGGGTAGACTTTTTGGTACTTTGTTTTGAACTCGCGTGTAGTGAGAGTAGGGACCAGGTTGAGGAGACCCTGGAGAGGTGGAGATATGCTTTAGAGAGGAGAGGAATGAAGGTCAGCAGGGCTAAAACAGAATATATGTGTGTAAATGTGAGGGAGGGTAGAGGAATGGTGAGGATGCAGGGAGTAGAGTTGGTAAAGGTGGATGAGTTTAAGTACTTGGGATCAGCAGTTCAGAGTAATGGTGAGTGTGGAAGAGAGGTGAAGAATAGAGTACAGGCAGGGTGGAATGGGTGGAGAAGTGTGTCAGGGGTGATTTGTGACAGACTGGTACCAGTAAGAATGAAAGGGAAGGTCTACAAGAGGGTAGTGAGACCAGCTATGTTATATGGGTTGGAGACTGGCATTGACGAAAAGGTTGGAGTCTGAGCTGGATGTGGCAGAGTTAAAGATGTTAAGATTTGCACTGGGTGTGACTAGGATGGACAGGATTAGGAATCAGTGTATTAGAGGGTCAGCTCAGGTTGGACAGTTTGGAGACAAAGCAAGAGAGGCGAGATTGCATTGGTTTGGACATGTGCTGTGGAGGGATGCTGGGTATATTGGGAAAAGGATGCTAAGGATGGAGCTGCCAGGTAAGAGGAAAAGAGGAAGGCCTAAGATAAGGTTTATGGATGTGGTGAGAGAGGACAGGTGGTTGGTGTGAAAGAGCATGATGCAGAGGACAGGAAGAAATGTAAACAGAAGATTCGCTGTGGCGACCCCTAACGGGAACAGCCGAAAGAAGATGATGAGTCTAGCATCAGCATTGCAGTGTGGGCACTTGGTTGGTGTTGCTGTTAAATGCATTGTTAGTGGCCACTAAAACTGGAGAAGAGCAATTACTGCTCCTTGTTGTAGTGATCTGTCTTCTGTGTGTAATTTCTGTATAGATGGCTGTTGCAGTATTTGAGGCACAAACCTAGTCTATTGCTGTCTTCTAGCACAACTTTCTGGTGACGGTCTTTATATTCTTTTTTAAATATGTAGTAGTTTGGACCCTTCCACCATAGGTTCATAGGTTGTTACTGGATTATAGGCCCAAGAATCATTTTAAGCTTAGCCAGCTTTACCCCCAAATTTAACAAAATATTGCTGATGGGTTAACACCTCAAAGCCTTGTATTAGTTATGATTTTAGGGTTTACTCATCAGTCGTTTGCAAGTTATCCCTGCCCATTAGTTACATACGTGTCAAACCAAGGGTAAACTTGTGGTTTCCTATCCATTGGTCCAAGTTATGCTTGAATATGGTTAGGGGTGAGCTTTGCTTCACTTGAGTGGGAAGCCTGTTCCATAGAGGGATAATCTTTGAGACTCGCTTACTTGTCTCTCTAACGTGTTTAGTTTACGTTAAGGTCCTTAGAACAAGTATTTCTGATGCCATTTGTTTCGCAGATATGTGGCAGTGTATTAGAGGATGCCTTGTAGGCTAGACATAGATTGCCACACAGCATTTTGTTGGATACAGAGTACAGGAATGGGACTTTGAGGTGGTTTGCATAGGACTTGTCGTTTACTCCCTGCATCCTTTTTTGTGAGGATTTTCTGTGGTCTCTCAAGCTGTTTCAGCTGCCTTGTCAGGTAACATGCCAAAGGGAGTGTTGGACGCATTCTTTAGTTTATCTGCTTGTTCATGAATTATTTTATAAACTACAGTTTTGTTTGTACTTTTTCTTGTCACTGCTTAGATTCTCCTTGCTATTTCCAGTCCAACTTGCAATGCATTTCTGCTTTTGAGATAGTTTTTGCCCTTTTCCAAGACTTTTTCTTCTCTACTTTTTTTCCCCTTTTTGGGTCACTTAGAAAATTCTATTTTCTGCTCTTTGTTTTACCTGACTGCAACAGAGCTGCTGCTGCTGGAGAAGGTCTATCCGTTTGTATGAGGGGATGCTGAAAAGTTCTAATCCCAACCAACTTTCTAAGTTCAGAGTGTTATTTTGCCTCTTTAGCTGAAAAGAGGGTTATTTTATCTTGCAGTGTGTCAATTTGCAGGATCGTGATGTTATGTTTTCACATTGTCCAATCAATGATATAAAACAATGAATAGTGTGGAACTCCGAGCTGTCATGAAGTTCCTATTCCTGCAGAAGAAAACCCCAAAGGAAATCCATGACTGTATGAGGCCTCTCAGTGTCAACTCCTGAAATTGTTTACCATGTCCATGGCGTGATTTTGGCAGATCACCAATTGCTGAGACACTACAGATATCCAGGGAACGTGTTGGTTTTATAATACATGAGCAGCTGGCTGGTGGGAATGCAGAAGCTATCAGCCAAATGGGTAACCAAATGCTTGAATGCCTGTGAGAAAATATGAGTGGACACTTGCAAGTTGATTTTGCAGCATTTTTTGTTGAGCTGGTGTCAGCTTTTTGGAATGACTAGTTACTGTTGATGAAACATCAGTGATCCTGAGACAAAACAACAGTCCATGCAATGGTAGCACTCTGGTTCACCAAGGCCAAATATGTTCAAGACCCAAAAGTCAGCAGGAAAAGTCATGGCCACAGTGTTTTGGGATCAGGAAGGTGTTGTGATGACTGTCTTCCAAGGGGCCAAACAGTTAACTCAGAATAGTACTGTAATCTGCTGTACTGATTTTAAAGGAGGCATTGAAAGAAGAGGGAAGCTGCGGAAAGGAGCGTTTTTTTTTTTTTTTTTTTTTTTTGCGATGCAATACACCTGTAAGGCTGGCAGAGCAATGGGTGTTTTGACAGAATTGGGGTTTGAGTGCATAGACCATCCACCCTACTCACCAGATATTGCTCCATCCAACTATTTCCTGTTTTCAAACCTTTAAAAAGAGGTTGAAATGACAGCCATTTTCGAGTGATTTGAAGGTGATTGCAGCAGTGGCCAGACACGATATGCCAAGTGTGTTGAACTTCAGGTTGAATATGTTGCACACTTGTAAGTGTTTGCTCCATGTTATTCTCTTTTAGGTCGGGCTTAGAACTTTTCAGCACTGTAGAACATTTATTCTCATCTGTTGCATCATTGCTGTACTTTTAAACGAGGGTGCTCTTTTGTGTCAGCTTTAGAAGTTGTTTTTAAAAGTAGTTGAAACCGTTTTTTTTTTTCTGTGGATGAATTGCTTGTTTTACTTTATGGGATTGGCAAGGTGTTTAAAGTACATTTCATTGTATTTTTTTTTTTTTATGAAACTGTGACTTTTTAACAACTTTAAAGTTTTACCAGCTGTTGCTGCTTGTTTCTTTCCAGGAAAGTGGCACCGATTTTGGGTTAACAGTAGAACAAACTTTTGGTCCCGTGGTAAAGTCTTTTTTTTCCAGCAAAAAAAAAAAAAAAAGAAATTACGCAAACAGCTTTTGCCATCTCGGCAGGATAGTAGTTTGCCTCGCCTGGAGGTGGGTGGCTCTGTTATGGCAATTAGTTGCACCTCAGACTACTCATTTTTTATTCTGGATTCTTGTGGTGTTGCACCTACAGACACTGCGGACCAGGGTTTAGCCACGTCCTCTGTGGCTGTTGGGTTCCCTTCACTGGGCAAGGGAGAGCTGCTCTTGGCCCTGGAAGCAGCAATAGGGAAGGCTTCTCTCTTTTTTTGTCAGAATGTTGTGCCCATGCTGCTGCCATTAATAACTGTATTGGCCCCATTTTTCTTGTCAAAAAGAAAAAAAAATAAACCCGTAGCTTCTGTGCCTCAAATTTCCTTGGACAGTAGTTTACTGGGTCTGGCTCTGGGTTTTATTCCGGCTGTTCATCCTTTTTGTAAAGTATATTCTGGTAAAAGAAAGATAAAGGTTTTCTCCTCAGATTTCCGATTCGGTCTCAGAAGAAATCTCAGTTTGTGAATATCGCAGTGTGGGATTCTTTCCGAGACTGTCTAAGTGTTTTCTGTCCCTCAGAAAATACTATGAGGTGTTACAGAAGGAATTTCCAGAGCCTTCCTCCATTCCTCTCAGCTTTGGAGGGTGTGTGTGTGTGTGTGTGTGTGTGTGTGTGTGTGTGTGTGTGTGTGTGTGTGTGTGTGTGTGTGTTACTGCCTCCAATTTTTCTGAGAGTTGGCCAGCTGCCCCTAAAACGACAGATACGATGTGTATAACGCTTCTCCCAAACTTGATCCAGCAGCTATAGCTTTATTTAATCCTACTACTGCTAAACATTTGGTTAATTCCAATCCTACTGTTTTTGATAAGGATGGAAATATTACTGATAAGTTTGGGGTAATGGGGCTTTCTTCTACAACTTTGATTTTTCATTATGTTTAATACATGAGTCTGGCAGTTCAAGCATGCTGTTTGCAATTGTGAAATTATGAGGAATGTTTTGTTTGCTGTATTCTTTTCGAGAGGAAGACTTTGCTTTAAATATAGTTACTTCTGTTGTGCATGTCACTACTCATTGTGGACAGTGTGTGTATGACTCAGTTGATACTACTTCCATGACTGTGGCCATTAGTACTGTTTTGAGAAGACTTGCCTTGTTGCATTCTCAGAACCTCCCATATGTTGAAAATGAGATTTTATATTCTCCTTTCAGTAGAGATTTTTTGTTTTTGGGCCCTCTGCTGCAAAGGTTTGTTGAATGTGGTAAGTTGATACAGGGGATCTCGGAGTTTTCAGTACCCCTTTTCCAAATTTTCTTGGGAATTAGACAATCCTTCATACAGTTTTGACAAAATAAAATAAGTAAACCGTCTAGACAAAATGCAGAAAAACAGACCTTTTTAAGAAGAAATGTCAAGGGGGTTCCAAAAAAATTCTTGAACCTCCCAAAACCAAGGACAATCCATCATGTCAGAATGATTATTTAAGACGTTTGCTTTTATAAAGTAAGAATAAAAGTACTTTTTCTGTTAGTATTGTTTTATAGTGCAGAAAATGCTGTTTTAAAAAGGGTGGAAGGTACTAAGGAATTGTGACTTCACATTTAGAATTTATTGAGTAGCTGTTCTTCCAACATTGCACCTAAGAGCAGAAGCTAATTACAGTTTGTAATTGAGCATCATGATTTGTTGTAAAATAGTAGAAAACGTGTAGGGGCTTCAGAGAGTAACTTTTTTTTATTGGTGGTCTACAATAGGCTTGCATGGCAATTAGTATGTGCTAGACTGCTGGAATTTGTTATAATCCATTCCCAAAACATGTGAAAACTACTGTAGATGAGAGTGCAACCTATGTCCAGAATTTTTTCCCCCCACTGGCCAAGGCAACATTTCTGTTGCAGTATATAAGGATGAGACATACTTCCTTTGTACTTACAAAGACTGTGTACTGCTGTGCAAGTCAGAATTGTGATGAAGTGAAAAAAGTGTATGGAAGTAGAATGTCATTCTTCAGTGTGTTTTATTATCGAAGAAGCTTACTAGGATTTCCTGAACTTTTTATTGTCGACTACCTAGGGTAACTTAAGTACAGCATCTTAAATACTTATAGGAAATCTGTCTTGTAAGATGGCTTTTGTTGTTGCAGTCTGCCACTTTTCCTCCAGTTTTCCACCTGTGATCTGTCTGACCTCAAAAGGCTGGAAAAACTGTCTGTAGTGGTTGTGCACTTAACCCTCATTTGATGAGAAGTTTTAAAATAAAAAAAGGCCAAGGCACCATTTCACTTGCTGCATGTTGGACGAAGTCTTTGTTGCACAAACCTTATTCTAGTTCTTCTTGTTTTTTTATTTTTTGTATGATTGTCTTATTAGCATTCCTGAACAGAAGTAATACCCCCATATATAGCTATGAAATCGAATGTTTCCAATGGCATTTGTTGACAAGTCTACTACTCTACCTGGTTTCCACATGGACCTCTTTTCACAATGCTAGATGAAAATAATGTTCAGAAACATTATGTATAACTTTTATAATCTATCCAGTCATTGTCAAACATTGCATAGTTCATTCAAATTCTATCCTCTTTTAAACTTCATTAATCATCTGCATGTATTGTTCACACAATTCCCATTTTTTCTGTGTAATTTGCTCCTACCCTTTTCTAAAGATCCTAGTTTTTATTTCTGTTACTGTATTCACTACTTCTATTACAATTGGTTTAAGCTTTGATTTCCATTTTCTAGTAATTGCTTTTTTGTCAGCCACAATATTTAGACTCGGGTAGTCCTTACAATGCCTAGGCAATTCCCATTCTGTATCATAGCTCAAAAATAATTTCCTTAGTTATACCACTTGCTCACCCAATACCTCTGACATAGTAGTCTGCAGGGAGTCTTTAGTCTGCCAACGCACTGCACCCCCAGAAAATGTTTTCCAGTTACCACTTTCTTCCCTCACACCTCCAACATTTGCTGTCTGCCTGAGGGAAAAATTCTTTGCAGTCTACTTGTGGTGTAAAATTACCCATATTAACACTTCCAAGCAAATATCCTACATTTTCTAGACTTTGTTGCACATTTGGGAGACATACATATATCCCCCTCATTGTTTCTTTGTTCAGTGCTTATCGAATCTCTCTTGCCAATCCATTCTAACTTTCTCTAATATTTATAGTTATCCTGCAGTATTTTGTATGTTCTACTATTCCATTTTTTTTCCAGCAGCTTCTATTCTAGATTCTTTTAAAACCTCTACCAGTGCTGGTCTTTTGTTTAGGATCCCTTTATTTCTTTTTCTTAGTCTTCCCTGTCAAGAATTGATAGTGTGTAGGTAATCTCCTAGTCTGCAGTCCAAATAATTTCTGGGCCTCTTCCCCTTCTATAACCTTTCAATCACTAATTATTTGCTCCCAATAACTTGGGTCTTCTGCCTGTTTTCTCCAATAAATTCCAGCCCTCTCTTTGCTATTGTCTGTATCACTAATTGCAGTCATCCCTGTTGGCAGAATCTCCTTTCTCCCTTCCCATGTTGGCTTAGTTCTTGGAATACTTTCTGCTACTTTATGATTAATATAGTATTTTGTGTGATTATTGTTATTCTCCTTAAGGATCTGCATCAAAAGTCCCAGTCTCTCGAGCTTCCCCTCTATTTTGTCATCATCCATTTCCACTTTCAGTTATAGGTTTCTGCTTGTGCTATCTGTAGGAGCCTTAACTGTGTAGCTCTGAAATACTCCTTCAAATCGGCTAATCCCAAACTGCCTTGTTCTCTTGGAAGAATCCGCTTATCCCATTTGACTCTTATCTTCCTCTACTGAATAAAATCCTTCAGTTCTTTAATTGCTATCCACAACTCTTCCTCTGAATTTAATAAAAAAAAGCCTCACCTGTGTATAAAAAAGGGACTAAAAATGTTTTAACTGCTTCTTATATGGATACAGATAGCAAGAAACAGAGCTTTCAGTTTCCCGTTTTTTGTATTATCTTTTGTTTTGTCTTTTCCCAGATGTCTTTAGCTGCCACACCAGAATCCTTTTTAAGCCATACTGCTGCGTACTTCGTTTTACCTTGTCCCCATAAATATGGATATTGCTGAACCAGTTTGTGTCTATACATAATTTACAGCTATTGTCTTTGTTTTGCCTTCATTAATTTTCTATCTGAAAAGATTGGACACTGCCTGAAAATGTTCCATAACACTGAAATGTACTTTTCTGTTTTTTATCAGGTATAAATTAATATTATCTACAAATAGATAATTTATACCTGATAAAAACCAGAAAAGTACATTTCAGTCTACAAATAGTTAATGCCGCTGTGGTGCAGCGGTTAGCATTGTCGCCTCACAGCAGGAGGTTCTCCCGTTCGATTCTCGGCTGGAGTGCTTTCTGTGTGGGGTCTGCATGTCCTCCCCGTGGTAGAGTGACGTTAAAGATATGCAAGTAGGTGCGTGCGTGAGTGGGTGTGCCTTCTATGAAGGTTGGGCGTCGGGCTGGCAACTCGGCACCGTAAAAATCCACTGCCAGTCACAAGCAGACGGGAGTTCCGCTGTGGCAACCCCCTAACTGGGAAAAGCCAAAAGACTTTTTGGATCTACAAATAGTTAGCTTTTCTTTATTATTATACCAATTATATCCTTGAATTTCTAAGTTCCACTTGCGATCCCTCATATATCCTTCAGCCTTATAATTTTATTGGGGAAAGCAAATGCTTCCATTTCCATGCTCACAAACTCTCAGCTTACTCTATCAAATGCTTTCTGTTCATCAAGATCCACCAACAGCATTGGTGTTTTCTTACATTCAGCTTCCCTTCGGATCTTCAGTGTTCTGTTAATGTTGTCAAATGCTTGCCCCCCACCAAACCCACATTGATCCTTGGTTATCAATTTTGACATCACCTTTGCCATTCTGCTAGCCGTTATAGACATAAACGCATTTTAATTGTGATTCAGAATTGAATGGGCCTGTATGAAGCTGGATCTGATTGTTTTTTACTCATTTTAGGTGTTACAGCCACCACTGCTTTCACCCAGGATGTTGGTGCTTCTCCTCCTCTTAAAGCACTGATAACCAAAATACTTCCAGGTCTTTCGTTTTTTTTCTCTCCTAGATTTCCAAACTTTCACAGGAGTACCAACAGTTCCTGAGGACTTTCCTGTGGATTGGTTATATGCCACCATTCTTAGTTTATCTCCTCGTATCTTAACTGTTAATAATTGAGCATCATCTTCTACCCTTGGAATATTAAGTACTTCCATACACCTTTCCATGTGTACCTTTTCTTGATTTCCCAATTTCTCTGCTGTATATAGACATTCATAACATTTCTGAAAATGTTCTAGTACCTCCTGCAGGATCTCTTATCTTCCTTGTTCGCTCGAACAACAACCATTTTCACTTTCTGTTGCCTGAGTTGTGTTAAAAGTTTTTGTGCTCTAGGGTTATCCCAAAAAAAAAAAAAAAACGGTTGCTTAACAGCCATCTTTATAAAACTCCTGCATATTGGAGATATAATCCCTTATTTTCGCTGTCATTCTGCAATTGCTCTTCCTGTTCTTCTGTGAGGTTCCCCCTGTTATGCAATACCTTAACATATAATTCTTGTTTCTGAGCCATATCTCTTTTTTATTTTCACCCCACTTTAAACTCCATTTTAATTTTATCCCACTCCCTAGCTGTTTTTTTTTTCTCAGAAGGAATTTCTGTCGTCTCTGATAACTCCTGAATAATTTCCACTACCCATTCCAAATTCCTGTCTTTTCAACAGAAAGGTGGGAAAATAGCAGTGTCTCATTTTTATTTAATTACCCGGTGTTTTATTTCCTATTGGTGCATGATCTGAAGTAGTTGTTGGGTACGTATCAAAAACTTCAATTAAATGCACATGTTCCTGTGAAATGTGAGTTCTGTCTAGCCTAGTCCAGTTTTTGTATCTTGGGGAATAATATATAAATTCACTTCAAACGCATACTACTGAATTCACATCTTTGCCAAATATTTTCTAAATTTTTCAAAAATCTATCTTACTTTGTTATATTTTCTCTTCTTAGCCCCCCTCCGGCACATCTTCACTATTACAGATCAAATTCCAGTCTCTACCTTTTAGTAATATTCCCTGCTAAATCAAAGCTGATTTATCTCCAAGAATTTTCTTAAGCTCCATTATAGCGGTTTTGCATGCCAGTGTAATACTCCTCCCTTGCCAGTAGCCTCTTAGTACTAGAAATCTACCATTGTTATCTTTTTTCCCTATTCTCTTGTATCACTATTGGAGCTCCTCTTGCACTTAATACAAGTTCTCTTTTCTTCCTTTGTCCCAGGTATTCAGCTGAATAACCATCCTGAAAACCTTTCTTTATCAAATGTACATGTTTGCTTCTTTCCAGATGTGTTTCCCATAGCATAGCTATTTGCACTCTACATTTTTCAATGTAGTTCACTACTGTCTCTTTTGTGTATATCTTTGAGACCATTAACATTTTAATGATGACACAGAAATCATCATTGTGTTAGAAACTTATTATTCCCACTTTTTATGTGTAACAGCTTTTTGTTAAGTATCTAGTTTAATTCGTACATACAAATATTTCAAACACTGGCATTAATGCCCTTCTAGATTGCCAAATATACCAAAACGCTTGTTCCCATAATAAGTATCCAGACTGTTCTTAAAATATCTAAACTAGTACTTGCTTTAAGGTAATTTGGTAGTCCTGTTCCATGCATCCGCTACTCTGTCAGAGAACCAATTAGTACACTTCTCAGTCCTGTAGAATCTCCTACATATGTTGTCTGATGATTCTATGGTACTTTTTGTTAACCCCAAACATTCCCAGAGGTAGTTGTCACTAAATGCCGTGTATACTTCCGTAAGATCTCCTCTTAAATATCTGTGAGAGACACTGTACAAGTTCAGATATTTTAGTCTTTCATAATAATTTAAATTTTCACATCCGTGGATACCCTTGGTATATTTCTGTTGTACTCTTTCCAGTTTACTCAATCTTGTTTTCTTATAGGATTTATATATTGTTCCATACTCAAGTTTGTGTCTAATGTAACATAAATTTCAGGTTTTGTGTTACAAGAAGCACTAATGTTTGGCAGGTTGATCTTTTATACAGTTGTTTCTTGTCATATCCATTTGAGCCTGTCTGTCATATTTTTGTTTTATTGAAAGCAGTCAAAAAAAATCTCCAATACAGCCCTAAAACCTATTAACGTGATACTAACGCACAAAACTATGTACATCTTCAAATGTTTGTTTTTTTACCCTTTTAATGGAAACAATTATCCCAAACTGACAGCAACCATCATAGATTTGGGTTAACCTAAAAGGAAGGTTATCCATGCTAGGACACATGGTACAGCCTGTGCTTCTACTACATCCTTTCTGGTTTTGTTTTATCTTTATTGCTGTCCCGGATTGGTAAACACTTTAATGCTTTCAGAAAACATTATCTCGTAGCCATTGAAAGAAGTATCCTGTTTTTATTGCTCTTTATCAGATTATATCCGGTTCTCATGTCTCCATGGAGACAGAGTTTCTTCTACAAGCATTTATTAGGTAGAAGAAAGCTTTATTATATTCATTGCTTTTTTATGTTTGCTTTCTCTTAAGACTTGAGAACAAGATTGAGCGAAGAGCCTTAATCCAGTCATTCCCCTATGCAGGAATGAGAAAAAGTACCTCCGTTTTTCTTGTATCACACACTTTTTTTTTTATTTGACCAGACACCACTACTTTTTATGTTGCAGTGCCTACATTTCTTAAAACTGAACAAGGAGAGAGAGAAAACAAGGGAAATGGGGACACCTGTTTACTTCAGTATCCCCATTAAACTTTAAAATAACTGCGAAAGCTGTACTTCATAGCCTGCAGATTATATCGTGCATTGTTAAAGTACTATTGTCAAGAACAATTTTTTGTTTTACTTGCTTAACTCTCACCCTCCTCTTCACCTCTTTTAAGTCTTCTTCCAAACATTAATGACTTGACATAGGGCATGTGCTTTAAAGCCCCCTACAAGTTTAACAGAGTAAAAAAAAAAAAAATCCAATATTTTTGGGTTTTCTTGTTCTGTCATGTCATAAATATAATTAATGCTTTGTAATCCTGCATTTATTTGTCAATTTCCAATTTGCTGGTTTTATTCCTGTTTATCTCCATCTCCCAAATCCATTGTACTCTTGATTTCTTCTAGTCAACTTTTGTGCTTTTTTTCTGTGTCTCTGGCATTTTCCGTTTAAATATTGGAAAAGGTTTCATTGGCTCTGTGGTCTTTATTTTTTATTATTTATTTTACATTTGTTGACCGGGAATGTCTGACTGAGCCGAAGCCCTTTTTCAGCAGATACCTGGGGAGAAAAGCTCCAGTAAATAGATATAACATTTTGTCATTATTAACAGGTATTATACAGATGGAATAAGGCAAATCAGCTAGCAGGCTGCAGGAGAATTTTTGAGAATATACAGATTACATTTTGTCATAATTTCAAGTAATATATATTGAATAATGTAGTGAAGAAAAAAGGTAGATAATAGAGTACTTTTTTGAAAGTAGTAGTTAGAATAGAAGAGCAACATTGGAGTTGAATGTTAATTTTACAATTAAAACAATCAGGAAGGAATAAAAGTTTCAGAGCGAGGGGGAAAAAGCTATTAATTAGTGGAGAGAGGGAGAGATTTTTCAGGGTGGGTTTGAGCATTGGCAGATCCATTTCCTGTTAAAATATTATTTTAGAGTTAGTTTAAATTGTTTGGGATGTAGGAGTGTTAGAATTTCGAAGGGAAGTTTGCTCCATTTGATAGAGGTATGATAGCTGTATAGGCTACACCCTGCTTTAGATTTTGGCTTATAGATTTTTAAGAGGTCTTGGGAGGAGCTTCGGAGGCTTCTTGTAGGAGTATAGAGAGAAATGATGGTGTGTAGGGATGGACAGAAAGATGGTTGGTAGAGAATTGCACATATGGTTTGGAGCTGGGAGAGGAGGAGCAGGAGAGGTAACTCAAGCCAGTTTAAATATCTTGGAGAGAGACAGTGGTGAGATCTATAGGAAAGTTGACTTGCAAATTTCGCTACTTTATGGTATGTGGCCTCTAGTCTAGTGAGGAGAGATGAGTTTAGGTTAGTAAGGATTTGTGAACAATATGTTAGGTAGGGAAGAAGGTAGGAATGAGTGAGGGCTATTCTAGCTTCCTGGGTGAGAAATCTTTTATTTCTATAAAGTAGGCCTAATTTAAGGTGAGTATTCCTTATACAGTTGTTTATGTGGAGGTCGAATTTTAGTTGATCGATTGTGATTCGTAGTAGTTTTGTGCTAGATTCAACTACAATAGGAGTGTTATTAACTGACTGGATAGTAAAAGAGGATTTAATATGGTTGGATGTTTTGGGAAGGAAAAGTAGGAGCTTTGTTTTCTTGGGGTTGAGGATGAGTTTGAGAGCCATGTTTCAACTGAGTTAAAGGATGTTTGGGTAGCTGATAAAGTTCAGAGGGAGAGTTAGCTATTGTAATGACTGTAGAGTCATCAGCGTATTGGATAATGGTGGAAAGTGGGCAGGAGGTACATAGCTGGTTAGTGAAGATGTTGAAAAGCAGTGGCCCTAGAATGGATCCTTGTGGGACTCCCATTTGTATTGGAAAGGGAGTCGATAGAGCAGTGTCCCGTTTTACTGATTTGAAATCTATCTTTTAGGTAGCTTTTGAACCTAGCCACTGTATCAGGAGAGAAGTTAAGGTTAGACGGTTTGTTTAATAGTAGAGAGTGAGAAACAGTATCAAAGGCCTTTTGAGAGATAGAGGAAGAGACAGGAGATAAGTTTGTGGTCATCTCTGGCCAGGGAGATAGTGTTGAGAGAGGGTAGAAGTACAGTGTATGTGCTATGCTTAGGTTGGAAACCATATTGTGTTGGGATAAGTAGGTTTTCCTGGGAAAGATGATCCATGACTTGAGTATATATGCACTTTTCGAGAACTTTTGACAGGGGAGCGGATGGCAATAGGTCTAAAGTTTGAGATTTCAGTGGAGTTACCACCTTTGTGGATAGGCAGGGTGTAGAAATGTTTCCAGATGGATGGTACTTTGGATTCAGAGATTGAGCGATTTATGATGATAGAGATTGGAAGGGCGAGTGAGTGGGCAGCTGTCTGAAGAAAGTATGATAGGATGTTGTCAGCAGATACTGAGCAGAGTTTAGTTTGGAGAGTAGGGTTCAAATGTAGGTTGTAGAGAGAGGCTTCAGGGAGAAGATTTTGGGAGGGGTAGTTGTTGAGGAGGAAGCTTGGTTTATGGGGTTAGTTGTAGTGGAGCTATTGGAGTTAGAGTTTGGATATTGATTCGACAAAGTAAGAATTGAAGGTGTTTGCAGTTTCTTCAGGTGTCTTTTCTGGGGTAGAGTTTGGTGAGGATGAAGTATTTGATGGCATTCCAGAATTTTTTGGGGTTTGATTTTAGAGTAGAAGGGGGATTGGAGTAGAATTCCTTTGTCTTTATTGGTAAGCCTTTTGGCCAGGTTTCTTTGTTCTTTATAACTTTGTAGGTCTTTTGGGTTTTTAGTTTGAAGCCATTTTTTCCAGGACTTGTCTCTAGATTTCAAGAGAGTTCTTGTGTTTTTTGTTAGCCAAGGAGATATGGTTGCTTTTGTCCTAATTTTACGAGGTGGGGCTAGTGAGTTTACAATATCCAGAAAAGTAGAGTTGAAAGCAATGACAGCTTCATCTAGGGGGAGCTGGGTGAGGAAGTCCCAAGCATACTCTAGACGTGAGAGTGTTGAATGTTTTGGGGTTGAAGTTGGAGAGATTATAACTGTGTGGTTTTAGAGAGGTGGGTTGAGTATCTTAGCACCTTTATGGGTGAGTGGTCATTCTAGTATTGGTAAGGGTTTCTGGATTATGATATTTAGAAGGAGCTGAGACAAGTATCCAATCAATGAGCGTATTAGAGGTATGTGTGTTGTTAAAATGTGTTGGCTTAGTAATGAGCTGGGTAAATCCATATAAATTTATATTATATGGGGAACCTGGGTTATTTAGGGTTAGCCAATTTAATATTTACATCACCAAGGAGGATAGTTTCATTAGGGATGTTTAAGGAGAGATATGAGAGAATGTTTTCCAGTAATGGAATATTTCCCCTGGAGGGATGTAGGTGGCTACTGTAGTAATTGGGGCATACTTATTTAGTTTTAGGTTAACTGCTAATGTTTCTGCTGGGGAGAAAGATGGGATAGAATGGTTAATATGAGAAATAGTAAGATTGCTGGAATAGACTGTGGCAACTCCCCCTCCCTTTGTGTTATGATCAAGGCGAATAATGTTATAGCCAGGGGGAGAATATCCTTATCTAGGTTGTGGGGTTTAAGCCAGGTTTCTGTTACTGCAATGACATCAGGGGTATGATTTGCTATCCATGCATGAAACAGACTAACTTTGTTGAGGATGCTTCGGGCATTAATAGAATAGGAGATTTTTTTTTTTTTTTTTTTTGTGCAGTTTGGTGGGCTGTGGTGAGAGGGGTGTTTGGGATAGAGGTAAGGTTAGAGTTTGGACCTGAATTTGGGTGTATGTCACCTGCTGTTAGTATTGTAGTGATGAAGTTTTTAGTTTTTGATGTGAGAGGGTAGTATCAAATAAGTTTTGTCTTTTTTTTGTTTTGTTTTTTTTATTTCTAGAACAAGAAGCAGTATCTCTTGCGGTTTCACAGCTCACTTTTTGTTGGACAAACTTTTGTATTTCCTCCTTCGTATTCTGCATCAGAAAATGATTTTGTTCTGCCATGAAAGAGTATTCTGAAGATAGCTTGGTATATACAGTGGATATTTGCAATATCTATTGTTTCGGTATAGAGGGTACCATTGTGCAATAGCTCAGAGCAAATCTGGGTATTGCCATTGAGGTTCTTTGCATAACTGTAGAAGGCCTTGTGGTTGTCTTTACTGTCTGCCGCAATTCTGTTTTCATAGCTAGCTTTAGAGGATTTGATGAGGGATCTCAACCTTTTTGTTGAGACTGATAAGGGAGTTTTTCCGGTCTTGGGACTTTGCCTTATTCCGCATCAGTTTGCTCCTACTGTTGTACAGTTTGTTTATGGCAGGGGACCACCAGACTGGCTGTCCCTTTTTTTTTTTTTGAGGAGAGCGTCTTAGTTCTTTTGGGTATGGTGCGATCCATGCATTTGTATACATTTTCGTATAGTGCATTGGTGTATGATTTGGCGGTCATGCAACTGTTCTTCATTTGCATGAGTGATGTGAAGTTAGCCACCTTGGTTTGTTTTTCGGAGGCCATAGCTTTGGAGAAGTTTTTTCATGGTGACTACCCTTGTGGCGGGGGTGTGTGTGGATTTCCAATGTGATTAGCTTGTGATCGAATCTAACCAGGGAGGAGTTGACTATTGGTGTAGAGCAACGGTTGCCCATGTAAGTAATGACCAGGTCAAGGATGTTCTTACCTCTAGTGGGGGTAAGAATGAGCTGGCCCAGGAAATTGGAATTAATGAACTCCAGAAAGCGTTTGGCACGTGTATTGGTACATGAATAGTTTTCCCTTTTAATGGAGGAGTAGTTGAAGTTGCCCAGTATGAGAGTGTTAGGTTGGACTCTAATATTCTCCAGGGTGCTTGGGAATGTGGATTGTGAATCTTGGGACATGATTGGGGACCTATAGCAGGCTGCAACCTGAATCGCTGTCTTACCCAATGTTTGCACCTGAAGTGTCTCAGATGTGTTATGTTGGGCTACCAGTCTGGAGTTGTGCGCATCCTTGATGAATATGGAAACACCACTGCCTTTGGAGCTTTTGTCCAAGTTCTGGGGCCGAAAGGTGTTGAATGAGTTGTAGCCTGGTAGTGCAGGGGTGCTTTCTGCTGCCTTGAACTAGGTCTCTGTTATAGTAATAATGTTGATGTTCTACATTTTAAGGAGTACTTCAAACAAGTGCATTTTGAGATTTTGACTTCTAGCGTTTGAGCAGCATGACCCTCAAATTGCATTTGTTTGTAGCTGTTACGGTGGTAATTTGGTCATTGGAACACCGCCCAAAAAAGGCACTGTAGGGGTGGCAAGAGCATTGGCCAGTATCCGGAAGCCCAGGGGTGACAGATGCAGGCCATCTCTGGCAAAGCATCGAGGTCTGTCAATCGTGTCATCCCGGGCAGATACTGGAACCCCTTAGAATGACACCAGAAACTTAGCCAATTGTTGAAATCAATCATTTTCTACTTGTATTGTGGTATCATTCTGGGTGAAGGCAGGATGCTGCTCAGGGCTAGGGTCATACACGTCTGGGCTACATAATCTGAGAGCTCCTCCATGTCTCTCTTCATGTAGTCCGGGGAGGTACGTCTCGGGTCATTCACATCCACATGTACAATGATAGAGTCATATTTGTACCTGCTGTTGAGGGACCTGAGTGCGTGCGTTATGTGGTGGATCCTGGCGCCTGACAGGTAGCTGACTGTTATTTTCTCCTTATTCAACCTAGTGAGTGGGACATCAGTATGCCTCACTATTGAGTCACCTATGACTAGTGTGTTGGGCATGCTGTTTGCCTCTGGGGCTTTGGTTGAGTGGCACACTTTAGAAGAGTTATGTGTCTCGTGATTAAGTGTTGTGTTGTGGTGGTAGAGTGCGTTTCTGCCTTGGAGATCTCTGCTGTTTGGTTAGATTTTCCATGTAGATGGGTGTGTGGTTTGTGTTTTTATGTGAAGGCAATGCTGGTGTGTGTTCTGGAGGGCTGTGTGTTCCATGTGGTGTGGTGCAAGTGTTAACCTTGTCCTCCTGACCAGCTATTCCGGTCTTGGCTGGAGAGTGCATGGCTTCCAATTTGGATAGATAAGTGCATTTTTCACAAATCTGTGTGTTTGGGGGGATAAGAGGAGAGGGTTGTCTGTGTATGAGGCGCAGTTGTTACATTGCCTCAGGATGTCCAAGTTGACATTCAAGTTCACTAGGTTAATGGGAGAAAGCACAGGGAACTGACCTTTAGACATGCCTGGAGGAGTGGGTATTAATGAAGTACTGGAGCAGTTTACTTGTAGAATGTTTAGTGCTGGTAGCGCTTTTGTGTACTACAATAATTACTGCAAGAAGTGCTAAACTAACAAGCTAGTAAAAGTTCAGGAGAGGAGATAATTAGCAGATCACTGCAAGAAGTGCTAAACTAACAAGCTAGTAAAAGTGCAGGAGAGGAGATAATTAGCAGATCTAAGGGAAAAAAATTGAAGAGCAGACTTTGGCAGTGTTTGGAAGCTTACAAACAGCCCTGGAATACAGCAAATATGTATCTCGACTAGATTAGTTACAGGAAAGGTGGGAAATGCAGATGTGGGCTTTTAAACAAGTGCAAATGCAGTCTTTTGAACCAGAAAGTTGAAAGAAATGGAAAACTACCTAAACGGCGAATACACTACAATATCTGGGCCAGAAACTACTCCACTTGTGATTAGGTAGGCTACCTAGTGCTTACCACTCCCACTGATAAGCTAGAAGGCTTCCCTCCAACACAAAGGCTTGGGGCGGCTCAGAAGCTTACCAACAATCCTGGTTACAGCAAGTCTGTATCTGGACTAATTTTACAGGAATGGCAGGAAGCAAGGTTAGAATATTTTTTTTTTATACATAAAAGCATTTAAAACGGCAGTAAATAAAATTCAAATGCAGTGCAGGCTAGCACACGAGTGTGTAGCAGCATTATGGCAAATACAGTTTAAATAAATGCAGTTAAATTAACAAATGACTAAAGTGCAGAAGACAGTAAATTAGAAGGCTACTAACAAGCAGTAATAAGTGCAGATTAAGAGCAACTGAACAGATAACAGCGTGTGTGTGTATATATATATATATATATTTATTTATTTATATATATATATATATATATATATATATATATATATATATACATATATTATGTGTGTGTGTGTGTGTATATATAGATATATAGATATATAGATATATATATATATATATATATAGATATATATATATATATATATATATATATATATATATATATATATATATATATATATATTGCATAATAAAAAAAATATTTGAGGGAGGGAACCGAGCAGGATTAAGAGGCTACAGGGTTTGTCCTTCCCAAATACTCGTCGTTGTGTCTTTCGGCTTTTCCCGGTTAGGAGTCGCCACAGCAGAATTCCGGTTGGCTAATGATTAGTAGTTGATTTTTACGTGCCGAGTTACCAGCCCTGATGCACAACCTTCAACGAAGGTATGCCCATTCACGTATGTCTCCACGCAGAAGATGCTCTAGCTGAGAATCGAACCGGACAGCGTCTTACTGTGAGGCGACAACTTTGTACACATTCAATATGGCTGAAGAGATGGGACTAGTAGGAATGCCTGAAATCAGAATATGATCTCACTGCACTCAGTTGAGTGAGCAAATGAGATGGACCCTGGAGGAGTATCCAAATACAAGAGGGGTGGGCAATTTCAAAGCCACCAAGATTAACACCAAAACAAGAACAGGGAGGGTGGATGGGGAACTAACTGTATAGACACAGAGCCCATAATATTCAATTAATATTCAGTGAAATAAATTCAGTTCTAAATGAAAAGGTACAGACAAGTGTACTTAAATTCGCTTATGTCCAGTTGATTGCAGGTAGGTCTTAGCCAGCCAATACTGGCGGACAGCTTCAGTGCTAACTTTACCCCCCCCCCCCACCACCAAGGACCAATCGCAGTACCAGTAGATTGCCAGACACCCAGTATTAGTGCTGCACAGGTTAAAACAGCACTGTCTGAGGCCAAGAATACAGCTTCTATGGGACATGACAGTATCCCTGGCTGTGTTCTACATGAACTACAGAGTGAACTAGCACCTTGCCTATTTGCCCTGTTCAATCACAGCCTCACCTCAGGCATTGTCCCTACTGAATGGCACACTCCTACAGTCATCCCTCTCCACAGAGGAGGAGTGACTACAAACCCTGGGCACTATCACCCCATTAGTCTTGACTAGTCTGATATACAAAGCTATGGAACACATCATCATGGACCTAATAAACAAGGATATAGGTAATCTCCAAACTCTGGATCCTACATAGTTTGGTTTTGTGAAGGGTAGATCATGCCTGCTCAACTTGGTTGACTTCTTTGAGTCAAGTCACCAGAGCTGTGGATGAAGGTAAGGTGGGTTCATACAGCCTACCTTGATCTGGCCAAGGCCTTTGATACCATTCTCCACTCGGGAATCCTAGAAAAGCTTACAAAGCTAGGCATGAACCCCTGTATCACTAGGTGGGTTGCAAACTGGCTCACAGAACCCACAGTGTGAAAATAGATGACTCCAAGTCAGACTGCCGACTAGTCACGAGTGGAGTCCCACAATGTTTGGTCCTGGGTCCTCTCCTGTTTATCTACTGCTCTCAAGTCCAGGCTAACACGAAGGGACTCTGGCTGACAAAGTTCGCAGACTGTTGCAAGTTGGGAACTATTAACTCCCCAAGTGATGTTGACATCCTACAGAAAGGCCTCAGTGAGACCAATGACTGGTGTCAGAACTATGGCCTTAAGCTCATTGCCAAAAAATGTGTCTTCATCTCCTTTGTGAAAAACATGGTTCCCTTGAATTGCCGCATTGATGGTAGTCCACTGAACACAGAAGGTGTTGTTAGGGATCTGGGAACACAGGTTGACAGCAGCCCCTCTCTTGACCACCATGTTGCCACTGTGGTCAGAAAGTCCTATGTGGCACATCTCATTACAAAGAGTTTTGCATCCAGGAAAAAAAAGAGGTCATTGTCTCCCTCTACTCTTCCCTCATTAGGCCAATGGAGTACAATGCCCCATTTGGCATGTACCTCACTAGACACATGCAACAATTTGAGAGGCTGCAAAAGTACTTCACAAAGAGGATCCTAGGCCTTAAAGCACGTGTCCTATATGGATAGACTCAAACTCCACTATTCTCGGTCTCATATCGCCTACTTAGAGGCGATCTCTGCTTGCCTTACAAAGCCATGTCTGACCCAACTCTGTTAGAAGTGCTGCATCTAAAGAAATGACAATCACTCCACACCACATGCTCCAGAGACCTCAACCTCATTACCACAATCAACAGAACATGCTGGAGGACATGTTCATAACCCAGAGACTGACCATGCTTTGGAATAGACTTCCCATACATGTCAAGCAGAGCACCTCACTGGCCCTCTTCAAGAGAAATATTTATTTTTATTTTTATTTTATTTTACATTTGTTAACCGGGCTAGTCTGGCTGGATACATGTCCATTTTCAGCAGAGGCCCGAGGAGAAAAGCTCCACTAACATACTAGTAACTTATAATAAAGAGAACAAACAATCAAATAACAAAAACCAAAACAAATATTGATGAGTGAATGGGGAATAGAAACTTCACGCCGGGGTTCACTCCAGTGGCTTTAGTCGATAGTCACTAGGAACTAAGGTTGGGTGGCACGATGCCAGGGTAATCCTGTGGGCTAGGCTTGAGAAGGCTCCAGGGCCATTAGCCTGGTACACACCTATGAATCTATAAAAAGTGTACACACCCCTGTTAAAATGCCAGGTTTTTGTGATATAAAAAATGAGACCACAGTAAATTTTAATTTCAAAACCTTTCCCACCTTTTAATGTGACCTATAACCTGTTCAGTTCAATTGAAAAACAAATTTGTTAGGGGAAAAGATATATAAAAAATAAAAAAAATGTACAATAAGCTGGTTGCATAAGTGGGCACACCCTTAAACTAGTACTTTGTTGAAGCACCTTTTGATTTAATTACAGCGTTCAGCCTTCTTGGGTAGGAGTCTTATCAGCATGGCACATCTTGACTTGGCAATATTTGGTCACTCTTCCTTGCAAAAGCACTCAAAATCTGTCACATTGCGAGGGCATCTCTTGTGCACAGCCGTCTTCAGGTCACCCCACAGATTTTCTATTGGATTTAGGTCTGGGCACTGGCTGGGCCATTCCAAAACTTTAATTTTCTTCTGGTGAAGCCATTCTTTTCTTTTGGATGTTATCCAGTTACTGAAATTTACGTGAAAATATGACTTTACTGGCTCTGTCTTCTGAGTTTGTTTTCACACTGTGAGAGGTGAAATTAAGCTGTTACTCATTGTGCAGCTGTCTCGGAAGTCCTCCACAAAACCACAATGACCCATGTCTGTCAAATCTGGAAATGCATTATAATGGCTAAAAGAATGGCAAGACACAAACATTTCATAGTAATGGTTTAAAATAGAAATGGTCCTAAATGAAGCTGGATCCGATGGGTCTTTACCTTCTTTAGGTATTACTGCAACCACAGCTTTTTTTCTAGGATGTTTGTGGCTCCTCTACTTTTAAAATACTGTGTAACAAAACCGTCCAAATTTTTATCATTTCTACCCTCTTAACTTCTATACAGGATTCCATTTGTGCTTTTGTCTTGATTTACCCCACGTCTACTTTATACACATCTTTGTAAAATTTCTGAAGTAACTCTGCAGTACGTCTACAGGATCTCTCTCTTGTTATAGGCTTCCTAAGTTTGGCAACAACCCTTTCTGTTGCCCAGGTCATTGTGCTAAAAGTTTTTATGCTCTGGAGTTATCAAAACAACTCTTTCATATAGCTTTATTTCTCCCCTATAGTCTAGGTTTATTTTATCCTACTCATTGCGTAAAACTTCTGAAGTACTTTCCATTTTCCCCCTCTAAACTCCCAGATAATTCTCACTACCCATTCTTTAAATTCCTCTGTTTTATCGGGTATGTGGGGAAGCACCAGTGCCACATTTTTACTTCATTACCTTGCATTTTTTTGTTGTGATTGGCATATGATCTGAAGTAGTTATTGGATATGCGACAAAGCTGTTCCCATGAAATAGAATTTCTATCTTGTCTAGCCCAGTTATTGTACCTTGAGGAATAATATGACCCAAGCGTAGGGGTGGCCTGTGCCTGACCTAAAAGTTGCTCACAAATGCAGAGGAGTTGCTGCAAATCTGTAAGTCAAACAGTGCAAGTGTCCCCGGATCTATGGATCTAAACTTAGCGGCTCAAACAAAACATGCTAGAGAGACTGATATGTGTTTTAGAGATTGCCCCTTCTTTGGATCAGGCTAATTATTTACATTTAAGCAGAGCCCTTCCCTGGCCTTCTTCAAATACAGTCTGGATCAATGGATGGGGAATCACAAATTCACACCTGGGGTTAGTGCCAGTGTCCCTTATGGAAAGTGGCAGTCTGTAAGGTACTCAAGGTACGGGCACTAATCTGTGCCATCCTTTTGCCCCAGGGGCCATTTATTTGGTAAAATTGGGTTATATTTGCTAGGCTTGTAAGGGCTCTTGCGTCGTTAGCCTAGTTATCTCCTTTGAATCTATACCTAGTACTGAATTCATGCCTTCCGTGCCACGTATTTTCATCAATTTCTTTCAAAATCTACCCTCCAGTTCCCCTTGATGCTGTTCCAAGTGAAATTCCAGTCACTACCTATGAGTAATATTTCCTCCTGAAAGCTGATTATTTCTCCCAAAACTTTTTTAAGCTCCATAATTGCAATTTCCGATGGAATATTACTTGCTTGCCAGTGTAATCTTCATCCCTTGCCAGTAGCCCCTTACTACCACAATTCTATCATTATCTTTTTTCCCCTCTTTCTGTCACTGTTGGAGCTCCTCTAACAATTAATATATGTACTCCCCTTTTCTGTTGTCACTGATTTTCTGCTGGATGTCCATCCTGAAATCTGTTCTTTATCAAATTTATGTGCTCATTTCTTTCCAGATGTCTCATGCAGCATTGTTTGAATTATATTAAGAAATGCAGAGTATAGTCTTTTCTTATAGTCTGTAATTGTGAGACTATTCACATTCCATGATAATATGGAAAGTGTTGCCATTATGCTGAGAACGTCTTATTCCCACCTGTTGTATAGAACAGCTTTTTTTAGATGATTATTTCCATTGTTTGCGATACATGCACCCACTAGTGTTAGTGTTTGGCAGGTTAATCCTTTATACGTTTTTTTTTCTTGTCATCTTCATTTGAAACTGTTGCATTTTACAATCCTTTTGCTGTAATGGAAACCCTCAAAGCACACCCTGAGAAGACCCCTGTAACCTCTTTAATTTTTGTGAGTTTGTATTAAGTTATGTATATCATTATGTAATAAAATTTGACTTGCCTAGTAGGAACAATTGTCCTAAATATACATATATATATATTTGTTTCTTTTACTATGTGTGTGTGTGTGTGTGTGTGTGTATACATATATATATATATATATATATATATATATATATATATATATATATATATATATATATATATATATATATATATATATATATATATATATATATATATATATATATATATATATATATATATATATATATAATGTTTCTTTTACTATAACTATATATATATATATATATATATATATATATATATATATATATATATATAGCCCTCTGCTGCAGGCTCCTAAAGACATGCTGGATGACATAATGATTAAGGTGCTTAAGACACAGGGTGCAGGGTTTGATTATCACATAGGGTAACTGGCTAGGCTTCAAATGGCAGTTAGCCTACTACTAATCTATGAACCTATGTATTGCTAAATGCAAACTTTTCATTGCAGTCCCTGTTCTTAGTTTGTTTCAATTTTAAAACTTTTTAGATTACACCATTGGTCTTGATCCAGATATTCACCTATGCAAAAGTAATGGGAAACATATTGGCTCTACATATGTTATGATCTGTGTACTTTTACTTCCCATCCCCCCACCTCAACAACCCAAGATTACAACCTAGTAAGTTAATTTTGCACTTTGCCCAGCCATTGTTTCTCTTTTTGCATTGACATGCCTACATTTCTCATTACTAAAAAGAGGAATGAAAGAAAAAAGGAATCAGTTTGCTTTAGTCTTTGATGCAAGAGTATAATTTATATCAAGAAAAGTTTTATAGACATAACCTTAATAACAGAAACTGTTTGACTTGCCTCTTTTTTTCCCCTTACTGTCCTTCCAAACATTGACAAGAACTGAGGTAGATGCCTTTCAGTCCCTCACAAGGAACTGAGGTAAATGCCTTTCAGTCCCTCACAAGTTTAACAAAGTCAACAAAAGTCCATTCTTTCTACTTTTTCTTGTACAGCCATATTTCAGGCAAACATTTGTATTCCCTACTTAACCTGCTCTGCATCAGAAAACTACTTTGATCTCCCAGGAAAAAATTTTCTGATAGCTGGATTACAGCAACTTGAATCTTTCATAGGCCTCTCAACATTCTCTCTGATTCTCTTCTGACTGGTGAACAGTGAATAGTAATTTCCCACAAACACTTTACATTTCATCAGGATCAACTCCTGGCTTCTTTCTCATAGTCGGGTTTGGAGCATGCACACAAATGTGCCTTTTAAGTTAACAAATTCTGTGGTGTAATGCCAGTCCTGCTGCTTATCTATGCCTTCATAAATTAGTACAGGTTTTCTCTTCCACTTTTTCTGTTACAAGTTGAAGTAAGTTTACCTTTTTTTTTTACAAGAGTCAGTACTTCAGTTATGGTTGAAATTTAGATTTTTGGTTTCCACTTCCTAGTAATTGCTTTCTGGCACCATTAGCATTGTTTTTATTTTTATTTTTTTAAGGCATTATGTCTAGGCAATTCAGTTTTTGTACCCACCTCAAAAGAATAATTTCGTACCCCAACATTTCTGACAGGGAACATTCTATTTTTTTTATGTAATCAGGCATCCAGTTACATTTTGGGGAAAAATGTTCCCAACACCACTCTCTCTCTTTTTTTTTTTTTTTTTTTTTTTTTTGTCACATACCCAGCATTTGCTATCTACTGCAGGTAAAATTCTCTGAAGTCTGCTTGTGGTGTCAAAGTACCCATCCTAAGCTTTTTAACACTTTGTTGCACAATACTTGGGAGCTAGACAGATGTCATTGCACTGTGCGCAAGTTCACTTTTTATCCGTGCTCATAGACCTGAAGATGGTTCAGAGAATACCGATTCTGCAAAAATGTAGGTTAAAGACCTCACCCATCCACGTGTTTAATTTAGGTTGATTTATATTTAATAGACGATGTCCTTCTATTTCACTGTTGCAGTATTCATGACAGTATTGATACCCTGCCAAGGGTGGCCTGACGTCCAGCCAGTATACCAAAGTCTTTAAGTTGCTTTAAGGTACACTGTACATCACATGTATGTTTCTTTCATAGCGTAGGGCATAAAGATGATGTCCGGGACATACCATCCTTAGAACTTCTTTGCCCCAGTCCAGACACTATCACTTGGTTGGTCCGAGTGACGTTTCTGTTGCTGGTTTACCAATCCATTGTAGAGAAGTGCCCTGTTGGAGTTATTTTTTACTTTTTTTTTAGTTTTATTAGTTGTTGCTTTGTAGTGTTTCATGGTGTTCATAGTGTTTCACTGTTGCAGTCCTAAACAGTGGGTTATCTGGCTCCCGGTAGCCCTCGATCGGCCAGAATACCAAAGGTAAGTAAATATGACCTCGGCTGCCGTTGGTTGTGAAGGACATCTGATACAAAAGGAGGCAGCCAGCGTCACATCCTCAGTCTTCCTTGCCGCGGAGCCAGAAGCATTTTTTGCACAAGTGCCGGTCGACAGTTTACCTTTTTGGTTTCCGACTACAAAGTTGAAGTCGACTACAGCTAAGTACCCCGTTGGAGATCATCTTTTCTTGCCTTAACGAATGTCAGAAAAGGGTAATAATGGTCTTACCTGTGGAAAGCAGGTTCCCCATAGAGATTTTCATTCCTATTGTATTTGTTTAGGCCTTGACCACAACGCTCCTACCTGTGATCTCTATGCCTCCTTTAATCCGCGTACTGTTTGTTGTCAGGCTAAACATTTTGGAGTTTGGCCTAAGTTTGTCGGTATGGCGTCCGCTGGTCTTCAGGCTTCGGATATCCCTAAGAAGCGTAAGGATAAGGACCGCGACAGGCTTCAGATAAGTTGGTCGTCAGTCCTGTGGTAGCCAGTGAGACGCCTTTGCAGCCCGCAGATTTTCAACTGCAGGCCTCGGTTGAGACCATTTCAGAGTCCCCCTGGCCTCGGGCTTCCATTTTGTCTTCTGCTTGTCACCTCTTTTTAGCTGGATCTGGAGCCGCTACGCTGGCTCTGGTGTCAGAGGCCTTCGTTCTTTGTTTGGACAGCAAGCTCATACCGACGACCTTTGCTGCGACTTGCCAGGCCTCCCGAGTCCTTCAGACTTGCAGGTAATTCTTCCAGTCGTACGCCTGTGAAAAAGCCGGCTCCAGTTTCTTCTCGTTCCCCTCAATCCCAAATGGTAAAATGGTTAATGACCTTTTGGCTCTTATTAGGGGGTTCACAGCCTCCTCCTTCTAAAAGGGGTAGGGATGTCTCTCCTGAGACTTTGTCTTATTGTGGTTCTGATACTTGCTTTTTCTCCTTTTGAGTATTCAGAGGTAGAGGAGTTCATTCCTTCTGCTTCTCCTCCAGAGGATTTCTCTTTTGGTGATACTTTGGAATACTCTCAGGGAGCATTTTAAATGGGAAAGTCAGGATTATCGCCAATCTAAGAAAAGGATTAGGGAGTTTTTGGATTTGCTTCAGCATAAGCCTCTGGCTATTCCTCCAGTGATGGAAATGGTTGATATTTTTCTGGAAAATTCCTTGACCCCAAATTCGGTTCCTCCTGCTCCCAGGAAACCTGACAGGTACTATAGAGTCTCTGATTCTCATTTGTTTGTTTTCAGGAATCCGTTGGCTGATCCAGAGGTTATTTCTCAAGGCCCTAAAGGAGTTAAGGCCACTGTTACCAAAAATCCTGTGTCGACAAATGGGTACTCAGAACTGTATCCCTAGGACACAGGTTTTCTTTCCACACCTTTCCAGTACCCAAAAGATTCCTGGACACTCCTCCAAACCAAAGGGCAGAAGTAGAAAAACAAATTTTGTCTGTTGCATCTAGGAGCAATAGAATCAGTTCCTGCTTGGCGGTAGGCCAGGGTTTCTGTTCCTGACTTTTCTTAGTTCCAAAAAAAAAAACAAAAGGCACCTGGCGTCCTATCCTAGATCTATCCATTCTGAACTCTTTCTTTCTAGGTAATTCCAAAGTTCAAAATGCTCACTGCATCAGTTGCTGCCAATGTTAGAAAAGGACTCATGGCTGGTAACTTAGAATCTCAAAGAAGCTTATCTGCACATCCCTATCAGGGAAAGTTGTAGGCAAGCAGCATTATCAATTCTCTGTGCTGCCCTTTGGCTCATCTGCTGCTCCCAGAGTTTTCACAAAGTGCTTGGCTCCAGTAATTGGTTTTTGCAGGCAGAAGAAAATTCAGATTTATCCATACTTGGACTGTCTAATTCAAGCAAATTCTCAGGAATTGCTGTTAAAGTATTTAGAATTCATAAAGACTCTTCTCTTTTCCCTGGGTTACACTCAACGAGGAAAAATCAAAAATGGTGCCATCCAAGGAGATGACCTTCTTGGAAGTGAGTCTGAATACAGCCACTCAGATTATATATATCACCCAGGAGAAGCAGGCAACTCCTTCAGTTTACTTCAAGGATTTGGCAAGCTTGTCCAGCTCACTTCAAGGAAATACCTGCAAGCTCTGGGATACACATGGCCTCTTGCATTCTCATGATTCCATATGCAAGACTGCATATGAGGAAATTGCAGTGGTACCTCAAGAACCTTTGGAGTCCACACACACAGGACCTGGATATGATAATTCCTCTGCTTCCATGTCTGCAGACAGAGTTTCTATGATGTGCAACAGCCTGTCTACAAAACCAAGGCATGTCTTTTCGCCCACCCCCTGCCACTCAAGTTCTTACCACAGACGCATTGGACTATGCCTGGGGAGCTCACCTAGAAGGCAGATATATACAGGGACGTTGGAACGCCCAGCAGATGCACCTGCACATAAATCTAAAGGAGTTGGTAGCAGTTCAGCAGGCCTTACTAGCTTTCAAGCATCTTCTTTCTCCAGGAACTCTGCTTGTCAGAACAGACAACACCACAGTCATGTGGTACATCCAACAAGCAGGGAGGGACTTATTCTTACCCCCTGTGCAGGCACAGCATGAATCTCCGGTCCATAGCAGCATCCTTGGGCCTGCATCTCCTAGCTCAGTTTCTTCCAGGCACACTCAATGTTTTTGCTGATCAGTTGAGCAGACGGACCCTAGATCCTCGTGAGTGGCAATTGCACAAAGCAGTCTTACAGCATCATTCAACTTTGGGGAACTCCTCAGGTGGATCTTTTCTCCTCCCCAGACAACCACCTTCTACCTCTTTTTTTTTTGTGCACCAGACAGCATTACAGCAGAGCCTGGAGAGTGGATGCTCTGTCCTTCCCTTGGATGCTTCTGTCAGTTTATGCTTTCCCTCTTCTTTCTCTTCTTCCCAGAGTATTGTTGAAGTTCAGGGATGAAAGACCAAGAACCATTCTCATAGGCCCAGACAGCATTGGTATCCACTGCCTCGCAGTCTCCCAATTTCCTCCTTGGTGTCTTCCTATGAAGCCAGATGTTTTTGTTCCGTAAGGGGGACATTTTCTACATCCTCATCTTCAGTCTCCATTTGGCAGCATGGCTCACTGTATGAATCCATCATTTTCTTCTTCACTTTCCCAGCAGGTGGTTAATGTGCTTCCAGAGGCCTGGAGGAAGTCCTACACTGGCAAATGGGAAAGATTCTCTCATCGGATGCAGGCTAGATGAATATTCTTCTCTGCCTACCCTTCCTCTGATCCTGGAATACCTTGCTGATTTGCTTCAGGGTGGTCTTTCTTTTTCCTCTGTTGAGATCCATGCTTCAGCCATTTCTGCTCATTGTTCTTTTGAGAAACCCATTTTCTCTCATCCCCTGATGAAAATGTTTCTCAGAGGTGCTTGCAACCTAAAACCTCCCAGAAGGGCACCTGCTCCAGCCTGGGATCTTAATTTTGTTCTAGAGAAACTCCCTCTTCCTCCTTTTGAGCCAGCTGCCACTACCGATTTTAAAGTTTCTCTTGGAAGACTGCCTTCCTCTTGGCTATAACTTCAGAAAGGAGGGTTTTAGAGCTGCAAGCTTTGGCTGTGGAGCCTTTTCTTATTTTCTATGCTGATTGGGTCTCTCTGATCGGGCCTGTCTGAGAACCAACCCCTCTATGCCTAAGGTGGGTTCTAGCCTGACTCTTAATCAGTCCATACATCTGCCTACTTTCACTCCTAATCCTCAAAATAGAGGTGAAAGGATCCTAAATTCTCTTGATGTGCACAGACAGCTTAGGTTTTACCTGGACAGGACTAAAGACCTTCAGAAATCAGCACAGTTATTGGTCAGTTTTGCCCCTGGAGCCCAGGGCAAAGTTTTGCCCCTGGAGCCCAGGGCAAAGCTATTTCTAAGCAAACCATTTCTCAATGGATTGCACATTGTATTACATTCCGTTATTCCTTTCATGGCAAGGTTCCTCCTCAAGGGGTTAGGATCCACTTCACAAGAGCAGCTTCCACTTCGCAGCCTTTTTAAGGGGTATCCCTACTAAAGACATTTTGGAGGCTGCCACATGGTGGTCTGTTCACCCATTCACAAAGCATTATAATTTGCCTTTGTTTCCTAGAGCGAGGGGAGGGTTTGCCACTGCTGTTCTTCAGGGCATTCTCTCCAATCCTTGATTCTGTTGGTTCCTCCTCCCTTTTCTCTGGGCTTTGGTAATCAACCCATTGGTTAGGACTGCAGCAGTGAAACACTATGAACATAGTACAGTTGTGTACACTTACCATAAATGTAGATGTTCAAGTGTATTCACTGTTGCAGTCCTAGTTTCCATCCCTCCTTCTCCCTTTTTGGACCTCCCCTGTTCCCTTTTCCTAAGGTACAGGCTAAATTTGGTATTTGCCAAAGTTGCTTTTGGTTCAAGCCTTATTTCTGGGGGCTTTTGACTGTTATGGCAGAGAGACTGAGGGAGTGATGTCGGCTGCCTCCGCTACCTCCTTTTGTATCGGACGTCCTTTACAACCGACGGCAGCCGATGTCATATTTACTTACCTATGGTATTCTGGCTGATTGAGTGCTACCAGGAGCCGGATAACCCACTGGTTAGGAATGCAACAGTGAATACACTCTTAACATCTACATTTATGGTAAGTGTACACAACTGTACTTTCTCCAAGAAGGGTTAATGTCAATGTGGGAGACTTATTCCCCATAAAGACAGTCACAACGAACCATTGTCTTTTTGCCTAGGTGCCTTGCATGACCATACATCCTGTTCCATCTGTTAGGTTTTTGTACCTAAAACCCTTTTTAGCAGACTCTCTTCTTTGTGCTCTGTCTTGAAAATAAGCATCTTAAGCTTCTTGCGAAAGTGACAATGGAGGAAACTTCCTTCTCTGAGGGACAGCCATCTGTGAAAAAGGTCAAGAAGCCTAGGCCGGAATCTTCTGCCGTTCAGCCTCCACCACATGTCTCTCCTGAGGTGAGTGAATGCCCTGAGGTTCGGCCGGCTTTATTGTTGCATTCGTCTGCCGTGACTGTGTTGGAGGCCGGTGGGGACCAGACTTTAAGCATGTCCGAAGAGGCGTTGCAGATGTCCGTTTCAGATGTTCAAAGGGGACCACTTCTGATTATCTCTGAGGGGCCTGGGAGTGTTCCTCCTATTTTAATCAGAGAAGTCGTCCCTGCTACCATCATTGAATGCTGTCCTGGGTCAGAGCCATTCAAATGTTAAGACAGGTGTCCCATTGAAGAAACCTATTACTCCTGCTATTAAGGATCTGCAAAGTGAATGGCAGTTCTTCATTCGGGGTTTGTTTAGTGCTTTGATGACATTTGAAATCTCCTCAGAGTTTCTGTTCTAGACCTCTGCTCCCCTAAAAAGACCCAGGGAAGAGGATTCCTCTGTGGAGGAGTTGGATTCAGATGAGGAATCTCTTGTTTTCTCTCTCCAGATTCCTCTCCTTTGCACTGTGGATTAGATGAAGAGGAGTCTACTAGTTCTGATGCTCCCTTTGAAGAGATCTCCTACGGGGACATGATCTCAGTGATGATGGAGTTCTTTAAATGTGTGTGCTCAGGTTTCTGAGGTACATAAGATAATTTGCTACAGATGGATTCTCCTAAACCTTCTATTTCGTCTACCATGTTGGATGCATTTTCAAATGCTTCTAAGGCTCCACACTCTCAGCCCGCTGTTCCCAAGGAAGGTGTCTGAGGACTGTACATTTTTGTACAGGTGTCCTTCTGCTGACCCTCTGTGGTTTCTGACAAGTGCTGTCAGTTGCTTTCTTCTCCCAAGTTACTGCCCTCTGATAAAGATGGCAGGACCATGGAAAGGCTAGGCAAGAAGGTTTACACCCGCTACTTTGACTTTTACGGCTGTTAATTAGCAGACCTCTATGTCCAGGTATTTGTTCACTCTACTATCCCCAGGCTTGTCAGGTTATTTCTGCTTTTTCCAGACTGAGGGTAAAACATTTGCTGTTTCCTTGTTAGGGACTTCCTCTCAGGTGGCTTGTCTTTCCATCAAGTGTAGTTATGATGCAGCAGCTGCTTCTTCCAGGCTAATGCTTTTGGGTCTGTGATGAGGTATTTGCTTAGGCCCTTGCCTGATATTAAGGCAAAGTTGATGGATGCCCCTGTTGATAATAAACACTTGTTTGATGGAGCTGCTGCTGCTATGCTTAAGTCTCTTCAGGATAAGGGCTAGGTTTTACAGGAACTTAAACATGTTTGTTTCTCCTGTGCCTGAATTTCAGAGAAACTGCCCCAATAAGCCTGCCTTTGTTTGCAAGCAGTCTCACCCTCCTGCTGAGGCTACTCAGACTTCAGGGCCTCAGAAATCTCCTTTTCCAGGTAAACCTGATGCTGACTATCCTATTCTTCCCAGCCACTTTTCTCTCTCTCCTTGCCCCCCCCCCCCTTTCTCTGTCTTCCTGTTTGGCTACAGATTACTCAGGAATCCTTGGTCCTGTCCATTATTTGCCAGGGGTATTTCATGGGTTGGAAATCCCTTCCCTCTTTTATGGGTGTTCTCAACCCCCTTGGGAACAACTATCTTTCATTCCAGTGGTGCTTTTGGACTTTTGACTTGAGGCTGTTCAAGAGGTGCCTGTGTCCCAAAGGGGCAGGGTGTTTTACTCCAGGATGTGTCTAGCACCCAGAAAAGAGAATACTTGAAGACCAGTTCTAGACTTGTCATTTAAACACTTTTCTGAAGGTGCCTTCCTTTCAAATGCTGTCCCTTCAGACTTCCTCAGGCTTGTATGGTGTCTCTGGATTTCAAGGATGCTTATCTCTATCCCGATCCATCTCCTTTTCAGGAAGTTTTTACGTTTTGTCTTGCTTTCTGGCATTTTCAGTTCTCTGCTTTGCGTTTTGGCCTTTTGTACTTCCCCAAAGGTATTCAAATGCCTCGCTCCTCTGATTTGCTTTTTGCAGATTCAGGGAATCCAAGTGTTTTCTTACTTGGACGACGACCTGTTTCAGTCATCCTTTCCAGAGAGCATGTTGCAAAATCTTCATATTGCCCTTTTCCCTTTTGCAAAGCCTGGAGTTCACAATAAACTTCAAAAAGTCTTTTCCGACTTCTTCTCTTGGCCATGTTTTTCAGGGGTGCAAGATACAGTCAGTAACTATGCTGGCATCCCTTCTTCCTGCCAAGGTCTTGACACATTTCCTTATTTCAAACTCTGTCTGGCCTTGGTTACAGCCAGTGAGTTTGGGAGGTTTGGGATTCATGGCATCCCTAGGCTCCCACTGTCCAAATTTCACATGAGTTTCATTGATTTCTGATGTCAGTTTGGGCTTCAACATCTGCATACTCTAGTCTTTGTAGTTCCTGCTGTGCCTTGTCTTGTCTTAAGAAGGAACTTCACTAGTAGATCAGTCATTTGTCTCTAAATCCAGGGCTCCCTTTTCATCCCCTTCCCTTTCAGGAGCTGTTTACAGATGGTTCAGACGTGGGGTGGGGAGCAGCTTTTGGCTTCCTAAAAGGGCAGGGGGTGCAGGGCTCCCTTTTCATCCCCTTCCCTTTCAGGAGCTGTTTACAGATGGTTCAGACGTGGGGTGGGGAGCAGCTTTTGGCTTTCTAAAAGGGCAGGGGGTGTGGTTGCTTCTTCCAACAGAGCACATCAGCATCAAATAGATGAGAGCTCTTCTGCTGGTTCTTCAGGCCTTTTTTCTCCCCCGGACCTTTCAAGGTATCATTGTCTCTCTAAAACACCTAAACTGGCTTCTTCTTCTCTGTCTGCTCCAGATCATCCTTTCTGTCCTATACCAGCCTTCCCACTGCCCAGCACTATCCCCTCTCATCTCCCAAATTTGGACGCAACATGTACAGCTATCACCCCACTATTGCCTGGAATAGGCTCCCACTAAAAATCAAGACCCTTGCACATCCTAAACAATTAAAGTGCTCTTTGGTGACTGTCTTAAGTCACTGGTCTTGAATACTCTTTCTACTATCTTCTAAAATCTGTCAAGCAAGTCGCCTCAGAGAAACATTCTATTGTAATTGTCTTCCCTTCATGTAACTACATTATGATAAAACTGGGTTTTTATAACCTTTTACCCCAAAAACTATATTCATTTTAATGACCTATTTCTTTTTATACATCTTGAAGTAGTTTTGCTATACTCCTGATTGACATTGTATAACGTTATATTGCTATTTGATGCCTTGTAATAATCATGTAACATTGCTGTTTAATGCTAATTTAATGAAAATTGTGTAATATGTTGGAGCTTTTATCCCTGGGCCTCCACTGAAAAAGGGCTCTTCAGCTCTGTCGGATACTCCCGGTCAACAAATGTAAAATAAATAGGTATTTACAGACAATACCACAGTGATGTGGTATGTAAACAAACATGAGGGGGGAGGCAAGATCTTATCCTTGCTGGCTGGCATTCCATGTGTGCCAACTTGCTGTCCAGTATCAAGCGGCTCTTCAGGCAGTTTGCATTCCTTCAGGACAAAACATTGTAGCAGGCACTCTGAGCACAGGTCCTTAACTCAGTACCACGAATGGATGCTTCACATGAATGTGTTTCTGGACATTGTCCACCAGTGGGGTACTCCTCAAATAGATCTATCTGCCTTCCGTCTGGACAGACAGCTTCCTCTGATGTCCTTCAAGGATGCATCTGCAGTCATAACATATGGGTTGTCCTGCCTCAGACAGCCCTTCGGTCGGCCGGATTCCAAAGTCTGGGTCTGGCCTCGGCTGATGTCGCACTTCACCCGACGTCATAGCTCCTGGGGTATAAAGGCATCAGCCGACGCCATTTTCCTCAGTCTTTCTTGCCGCGCGGTGCCCGAAGCAGAAGCTGTTCGCAAGTGCCGGTCGGTCAGATCCAGAGATTTCTACTACCGAAGACTTCTAAAAAAGCTAAGTACCCCGTTGGGGACTCTTTCTTGCCTCAGCCGATGTCAGACAAAGTAAATAATTGTTTAACTTGTGGGAAACAAATACCTCATAAGGATTTCCACTCTTACTGCCTTCCTTGCTTAGGCCCAGACCACGACGTATCAGCTTGTTTAGCCTGTGCTTCCTTCAACCGACAGACACTCAGACGTCGGTCGGAGTTTGCAGAAGAGTTTTTTGGCTCCACTTTTACATATAAAATGCCATTGGAAACTCCGACTACACATTTAGCTAAAAAAACGCAAGGAAAAGGACCGACACTAGCGGCCCGCGGTTTTGGCTGAAACCACGGTTAGGCCTACCGTGAGTGTCTCTGTTTCGGCTGAAACCGAAACCTCGGTGCTCCCTTTGGCCGAAAGCATGCCTCCGATAACCGAGGCCACACAGGCCATGGCTGAATCGGCTACAGAAATTACTGCTGAAGAAGCAGGCACCCAAGATTTGTCTGACACTATTCTGTTGGACATCTCTACTCCTGCACGTGGGGCAGCTACACCCCCTGCTTCTATGTCTATCAAGGCCTTTTCCAGGGCTAAAGCAGCCAAACTTTCCAAGGCCTTACCTACAAAAGCTCCCTCTCACAGGCCTAACTCAAGTTCCCAGATTCTCAGCCTTGCTGAGGACCTTATTTCTCTGATCAGGGGATCCCAACCTTACCCAGACAGGGCTTCTCAACCCCCTCCTGATAAGAGGCCTAGGACTGAACCCCCTGAACCTCTCTCCTCGGACTATTCCTCTGATGGTTCAGATTTATCTGACCATCAGGAAGGCCCATACTCACCTTATGAGGATTCTGATGCAGAAGACTCCATTCCTTCTGCTTCACCTCCAGAAGAATTTTCATTTGGGGAAACCCTACACTCAATGAGGGAACACTTCCAATGGCAGGGTCAGGATTTTTCTGATTCTAGGAAAAGGCTAAGGACTTTTTTACACTTACCACAGCATAGGCCTTTAGCCATACCACCTGTACTATCAGTTGTTGATGATGCATATAATGATGCCAGTACTGCCCCTGATTCTCTTCCTCCGGCCCCTGCCAAACCTGACGGATACTACAGGGTCCCGGACTCTCGCTAAATGAGGAATTAAACCCGCACATAAGGCAGCTGTTTAATCTCAGCCTTACCACAGGATACGTGCCCAAGGAGTGGCGTACGGCAGCTGTGGTCCCACTCCACAAAGGCGATGCCTCTACGGACCCTGGTAATTACCGCCCCATAAGCTTAACAAGTCTAGTCTGCAAAGCTATGGAGAGGATCATAATGGAGCTCATAAACAAAGATATAGGGGACTTGCAGACATTGGACCCGACCCAGTTTGGCTTCGTCAAGGGAAGGTCATGCCTTTTGAACTTGGTCGACTTCTTCGAAACAGTCACCAAGGCCATTGATGAGGGAAAGGCAGTCCATACAGCCTACCTTGACCTTGCAAAGGCTTTCGACACAATACCCCACTCTGGTATTGTAGAAAAACTTACCAGCTTAAATGTAAACCCATATGTCACAAGATGGGTTGCAAACTGGCTTAAGGACAGAACCCACAGGGTTAGAGTTGCTGGCGCTATGTCAGACTCCAAGCCGGTCACAAGTGGTGTCCCACAGGGCTCGGTCCTTGGCCCCCTATTGTTCGGCATCTACTTCTCATAAGTACAGGCCAACATGGGAGGACTACAAAGTTTGCAGATGACTGCAAACTGGGCGCCATAGTGGAAAGTGCATCGGACACGGATATCCTTCAGAAGGGACTCACGGAAACAGATAGCTGGTGCCAGAGCCATGGCCTGAAGTTAAACGCCAAAAAATGTATAGTCATACCCTTCGGGAAAAACAAGGTAACCCCAAGCTACCATATAGGTGGCAATCCACTAAGCACAGAAGAGGTTATTAGGGACCTGGGGACCCAGGTTGACAGTGGCCTTTCTTTTGACACTCACGTTGCTAAAGTGGTTAGAAAGACCTTCTACATTGCCCACCTGATCATGAAGGGATTCACATCCAGATCTAGTGAGGTCATTGTTCCCCTGTACTCTTCACTTATCAGACCAATGATCGAGTACAATGCCCCATTCGGGATGTATCTCGCCCGACATCTGCAGCAATTGAGAGACCCCAAAAGTTTCTCACCAAAAGGATAAAGGGACTCCAAAATCTGTCATATGCTGCCAGATTGAAGAAACTCCAGCTCTATTCAGTCGCATACCGTCTGCTCAGAGGTGACATGTGCCTGACATACAAGGCCATGTCCAACCCGGAATTAATGGACATGCTCCACCTCAAAAAATCCAAATCCACCAAAACCACTAGAGCAAGTGACTTAAACCTTAGCACGGATATAAATAGGACATGCTGGAGGGATAGATTTATCACTCAGAGACTCCCTATGCTGTGGAATAGAGTCCCGGTCCATGTGAGGCAGAGCACCTCGCTGGCTCAGTTCAAGAGAAATCTTGACCTGTGGATGGGAGATCGTAGGTTTACCCCGGGGATCATCTCTGTGTTACTGCTGGACAGAGGCACAACAAACTAATGGGTACAGTATTTTTTCATATAAGGGGTGGCGTAAGCCACAAAAATTCGGGCTAGGCTTATAAATGCCTTGGGGCAGATAGCCTAGTATAAACCTATGAACCTATGAACTACCACTTGTATAAGGCTCATGCTGCAGACCCAGAAACCATTTCTCAGGGCCCAAAAGGTGTTGCAGCTGCCTCTGCCAAAAACCCACTTCCCTCTGAAAGAGAATCTAGAGCATTGGAGAGATGGGGTAAAAAGGTTTATACATCTGCTACTCTTTCTGCCAGGGCTTTAAACTGTCAATTTCACATGATACAGTACCAGGAATTTTTGTTAGACCAGCTGAATAAAAAGCTGGCCTCTCCTGAACCTATAGACCGTAAGTCCCTTCAGGATTTGGTACATAACTCTCAGCAGGTCAGTAATCACTTCTTAAAATGTGGCTATGATGCACTGGAGGCTTCTTTTAGATCAGCTATGACTGGAGCAGTGATTCGAAGGCATGCCTGGTTAAAAGAACAATCCTTACCAGACCATGTTAAGTCTAAACTCCCAGATGCTCCTATGGAGAAACAAAGTTTGTTTGGCTCCCCTGCACAGGAGGTTCTAAAGAAAGTGGAAGAAAAAGCAAAATCTGTCCAAACAGTGAAGGATTTTTTGCAGGTCCAACCTCCGAGGTTTAGCAGAAATTGGCCTTCAAAGAATTGGTCCTTTCCAGACACCTCCAGAGCACAGAGAGGCAGAAATAGACGCCCAAGAGGCAGAAGTCAATCAAGGGGTGCCTACAGGGGTAGTCAGTGGCAACCTGCCAACCAGAGAAGTGCTGCCACAGCTGCGACTACAACCACTTCCACAGGACAGACACACTGACTTGGCTCTGGTTCCGCCTACCAGGGAACAACTGGAAGCACCCTTGGGCGGAAAGCTAGTTTTATTTTCAAAAAACTGGCATTGCATTGCAGGAGAGAAATGGACTTTACAAACAATAGACAAGGGCTACAGTTTTCACTTCCACACTCTACCAAAAAAGAGAGGAATGCCAAACCTTCCACCAAGCCAAAAATCAGAGGCTCTAAAACAAATCATCAGCTTACTAAGGATGAGAGCAATAGAAAAGGTACCATCTATGGAGCAAGGCCAAGGATTTTACTCCAGACTATTCCTTGTACCAAGAAAAGAAAATCAATGGAGGCCTATTCTCGACTTGTCCGCACTGAACACATATCTCATTGTTCCAAAATTCAAAATGCTGACCCTACAGCAACTTCTTCCCATGTTGGGCAAGGAGTCTTGGCATGTGACTCTAGATCTCAAGGAGGCATACCTGCACGTCCTTATACGACCAGATTGCAGAAGACACCTCAGATTTCTTGCAGGATCAGAGCATTATCAATTCTCAGCATTGCCCTTTGGCTTATCTACTGCGCCCAGAGTATTCACGAAATGCCTGGCATCAGTAATTGCTCATTGCAAGCTTCAGGGAATTCAAATTTACCCATACCTGGACGACTGCCTAATACAAGTGGGCAACAAGACAAAATTAATAAAGGTTTTGGCCAATGTCATACAACTGCTGCAAGCCTTGGGATACACAGTCAACATTCAAAAATCAAGACTAGTGCCATCCCAAAGGATAACATTTTTGGGTGCAGAACTGGATACAATAACTCAGATGGCTTTTCTCACAGAGGAAAAACAAAAGCAACTACCCGTCTATTTCATGGCATTAACAACACAAACTCAGCTTACTGCAAGGAAAGTCCTGCAGGCCTTGGGTTACATGGCATCCTGCATAATATTGATCCCACATGCCAGGCTACATATGAGAAAGTTACAATGGTACCTAAGGAATGTATGGTCTCAACACAAACACAGTCTAGAAGCCCAGATACCAATCATTCCATGTCTGAAAAAAGAATTCCTGTGGTGGGCTCAGGCCTGTCAGATAAACAGAGGATTGCCTTTCCACAAACCACATCCAAGGCAGACCATCACCATGGACGCCTCAGACCTAGGCTGGGGGGCACACATGGAAGACAAGTTTATCCAAGGCCTATGGTCCCAAGACCAGCTGAATCTACACATAAATCTAAAGGAGATGCTGGCAGTGAAACATGCAATTGAGGCATTCAGACCATTCCTCCAACAAGGACACCTGCTGATAAGGACGGACAATACCACAGTCATGTGGGACATCAACAAACAGGGAGGTACACACTCATACCCTCTATGCCAGATGGCAATGGACCTGTGGAACTTGGCCCTGAATCTCAACATCCAACTGCAGGCCAGATTTGTACCAGGACAAGAGAATTCACTAGCAGACAGCTTAAGCAGAACTACCACGGATGCTCACGAATGGATGCTGCATCCAGATATCTTCAAAACCATAGCAAAGAAATGGGGAATGCCAGAGATAGACCTGTTCGCCTCCCCACACAACCACCAACTGAAGAAATTCTGCTCAAGAGTATACCACCCACTTGCCTGGAGAGTGGACTCCCTTACTTTCAGCTGGAAGGCCCTGACAGTATATGCCTTTCCACCTCTTCCTTTGATGTACAAAGTTCTACTGAAGATCAGAGAGGAACAGCCAAAGGTAATTCTGATAGCTCCAGACTGGCCAAGGCAACATTGGTACCCGCTACTGAGAAGCATGTCTCGGACGCACTCATGGCCTCTACCTCTATGTCCCTTACTTCTAACGCAGAACAACTACAAGACCCTGCATCCAAACTTGAAAACGCTGCAGCTAACTGCTTGGAAAATTGCATAAAACAAAACCAACCTGATTTATCTCCGAGGGTTAAGGACATTATCCTGGAGGCTTCAGACCCTCCACAAGGAAAACATATTCAGCCAAATGGAAAAGATTCCTCATTTGGAGTGCAGAAAAGGGAGAAAATGTCACACTGGCAAACCTAGCACACATCCTGGAATACTTAGCAGAACTGTTCCACAATGGCCTGTCCTACTCCTCCATTAAGATTCATGCATCAGCAATTTCAGCAGAGTACAACATGGATCCTCCTGTCTTCTCTCATCCTCTCCTCAGGCAATTCTTGAGAGGAATCGAAAACGTAAAGCCTCCAAGGAAACCACCTCTGCCTGCATGGGATCTCAACTTTGTGCTAGAAAAATTATCACTCCCCCCTTTTGAACCAGCAGCAACAGCAGACTTACAGTTCTTATCTTGGAAAACTGCCTTCCTGCTAGTAATCACTTCAGCAAGAAGGGTATCTGAGTTACAGGCATTAATGGCAGTGCAGCCTTTCCTTATCTTCCATCAGGATAGAGTGTCTCTGAGAACCAATCCTACTTTTATGCCAAAGGTGGTCTCCAGGGTATCCTTGAACCAAGCTATACATTTACCTACATTCTTCCCCAACCCACAGAACAGGGGGGAAAAACTACTACACACCTTGGATGTACACAGACAACTACGCTACTATCTGGACAGAACTAAGGCCAGCAGAAAAACTGACCAGCTTCTGGTAGCATATGCAACAGGAGTGCAAGGAAAAGCAATTTCAAAACAGACAATCTCAAAATGGATAGGAAATTGCATTAGATTCTGCTACTCATTTCATGGAAAGACAACTCCTGAAAATATCAGGCCTCACTCCACAAGAGCTACAGCCACCACTACAGCTTTCCTACGAGGAGTGGC
Organism: Protopterus annectens; assembly: GCF_019279795.1. Taxonomy (NCBI): domain Eukaryota; kingdom Metazoa; phylum Chordata; order Ceratodontiformes; family Protopteridae; genus Protopterus; species Protopterus annectens. The sequence goes on along the minus strand of NC_056730.1, from coordinate 1,082,431,901 downwards.
TACCAAAGTCATTTTAGAAGCTGCTACTCGGAGCTCCGTGCATACATTTGCCAAGCATTATAATCTTCCTTTATACTCCAGGTCCCAAGCAGGTTTTGCAACTGCTGTTTTACAAGGGATCTTAACTACACCATCATTATCTTAGTGCCTCCTCCCCCAGATGTCCTTCAAGGATGCATCTGCAGTCCTAACATATGGGTTGTCCTGCCTCAGGCAGCCCTTCGGTCGGCCGGATTCCAAAGTCTGGGTCTGGCCTCGGCTGATGTTGCACTTCACCCGACGTCATAGCTGCTGTCAATTTGGTATAAAGGCATCAGCCAACGCCATTTTCCTCAGTCTTTCTTGCCACGTGATGCCCGAAGCAGAAGCTGTTCGCAAGTGCCGTTCGGTCAGAACCAGAGATTACTACTACGAAGACTTCTAAAAAGCTAAGTACCCCGTTGGGGACTCTTTCTTGCCTCAGCCGATGTCAGAAAAAGTAAATAACTGTTTAACTTGTGGGAAACAAATACCGCATAAGGATTTCCACTCTTACTGCCTTCCTTGCTTAGGCCCAGACCACGACGTAGCAGCTTGTTTAGCCTGTGCTTCCTTCAACCGACGGACACTTAGGCGTCGGTCGGAGTTTGCAGAGGAGTTTTTCGGCCCCCTGTTTGCTTACAACATGCCGTCGGAGACTCCGACTTCACAATTAGCTAAAAAACGTAAGGAAAAGGACCGACACTCGAGGTCCGCGGTTTCGGCTGAAACCACGGTTAAGCCAACTGCGAGTGGCTCGGTTTCGGCTGAAACAGAGTCCACGGTTCTTCCTTCGGCCGAAAGCATGCCTTCTACAGCCGAGGCCTCACACAGCATGGCTGAATCTGCTACTGAAATTCCACCTGCAGTTGCAGGTTCTCAGGATTTATCAGATACTATTCCCGTAGACATATCGACTCCTGCACGTGGAGCTGCTAGGCCCCCTGCATCTATATCTATCAAGGCTTTTTCTAGGGCAAAAGCAGCTAAATCTTCTAAGGCCTTGCCTACTAAAACTACCTCACACAGGCCTACCTCTAGCTCACAAATGCTCAGCCTGGCAGAGGATCTCATTTCTTTGATCAGGGGATCCCAACCTCACCCTGACAGGGCCTCTCATCCCTCTCCAGAGAAGAGGCCTAGAGCAGAGCCCCCTGAGCCAGTTTCTACAGATTACTCCTCGGATGATTCAGAAAACTCAAATCCTCCAGAAGGCCCTTATTCTCCATATGAGGACTCCGATGCAGAAGACTCCATTCCTTCTGCCTCTCCTCCTGAGGAATTTTCATTTGGGGAAACCTTGCATGCTATGAGAGAGCAATTTCAATGGCAGGGCCAGGATTTTTCAGATTCAAGGAAAAGGCTAAGGACCTTTTTACATTTACCACAGCATAGGCCTTTAGCCATTCCTCCAGTACTGACAGTTGTAGATGATGCTTTTAATGATGCTTGTACTGCCCCTGACTCTCTTCCCCTGGCCCCTGCTAAGCCCGACAGATACTACAGGGTCCCAGACACACACTATCACTTGTATAAGGCTCCTATTGCAGATCCTGAAACTATTTCACAGGGCCCCAAAGCTGTAGCAGCTGCCAAAAACCCCCTCCCCTCTGAAAGAGAATCTAGAGCATTAGAGAGATGGGGTAAAAAGGTTTACACCTCTGCTACTCTTTCGGCTAGAGCCTTAAACTTCTCCTGATCCTATAGACCGTAAGTCACTTCAGGATTTGGTGCATAACACTCAGCAGGTCAGTAACCACTCCTTAAAATGCGGCTATGATGCACTGGAGGCTTCCTTTAGATCAGCTATGACTGGTACAGTGATCAGAAGGCATGCATGGTTAAAAGAGCAATCCTTACCAGACCATGTGAAGTCCAAGCTCCTAGATGCTCCCATGGAGAAACAAAGTTTGTTTGGCTCCTCTGCGCAGCAAGTGTTAAAGAAGGTGGAAGAAAAAGCAAAATCTGTCCAAACAGTCAAGGATTTCTTACAGGTCCAGCCTCCAAGGTTTAGTAGAAATTGGCCTTCGAAGAATTGGTCCTTTCCAGACACCTCCAGAGCACAGAGGGGCAGAAATCGGCGCCCTTCCAGACACCTCCAGAGCACAGAGGGGCAGAAATCGGCGCCCAAGAGGAAGAGGTCAATCCAGAGGTGCCTACAGGGGACGTCAGTGGCAGCCTAACAACCAGAGAAGTACTGCCACAGATCCAGCTACTACCACTTCCACAGGACAGTCACAATGACTTGGCTCTGATACCGCCTACCAGGGAACAACTGGAAGCACCCTTAGGCGGAAAGCTAGCCTTATTTTCAGTAAACTGGCATTACATTACAGGAGACGAAGGATTTTACTCCAGACTTTTCCTGGTACCAAGAAAAGAAAACCAATGGAGACCTATTCTCGACCTGTCCGCTCTGAACACATTTCTCATTGTTCCAAAATTCAAAATGCTGACTCTACAGCAACTTCTTCCCATGCTGGGCAAGGAGTCTTGGCTGGTGACTCTAGATCTCAAGGAGGCATACCTGCACGTCCCTATACGACCAGATTGCAGAAGATACCTCAGATTTCTTGCAGGATCAGAGCATTATCAATTCTCAGCATTGCCCTTTGGCTTAGCTACTGCGCCCAGAGTATTCACGAAATGCCTGGCATCAGTAATTGCTCATTGCAGGCTTCAGGGAATTCAAATTTATCCATACCTGGACGACTGCCTGATACAAGCGGACAACAAGATCAAATTAACAAAAGATTTGGAAAAGGTTATTCACCTACTGCAATCCCTGGGATACACAGTCAACATAAAAAAGTCAAGGCTGGTACCATCCCAAAGGATAACATTCTTGGGTGCAGAACTGGACACATCAAATCAAATGGCATTTCTCACAGCAGAAAAGCAAAAGCAACTACCACTCTATTTCATGGCATTAACAACGCAGAACCAGCTTACAGCCAGAAAAGTCCTGCAAGCCCTGGGGTACATGGCATCCTGCATAATATTGATTCCACATGCCAGACTACATATGAGAAAGTTGCAATGGTACCTAAGGAATGTATGGTCTCAGCACATGCACAGCCTAGAAACCCAAATTCCAATAATTCCATGCCTGAAGCAAGAATTCATGTGGTGGGCTCAGGCCTGTCAGTTGAACAGAGGACTACCTTTCCACAAACCTCACCCAAGTCAGATTATCACCACGGACGCCTCAGACCTCGGATGGGGAGCACACATGCTGGACAAGTTTATACAAGGCCTATGGACACAAGACCAGCGGAACCTACACATAAATCAAAAAGAGATGCTGGCAGTGAAACAGGCAATTCAGACATTCAGACCGTTTCTTCAACAGGGTCATTTGCTGATAAGGACGGACAACACCACAGTCATGTGGTATATCAACAAACAGGGAGGCACACACTCATATCCCCTATGCTGGATGGCAATGGACCTGTGGAGTGTGGCCCTGAACCTCAACATTCAGCTCCAGGCCATATTTGTGCCAGGAAAAGAAAATATATTAGCAGACACCTTAAGCAGAACTACCACGGATGCCCACGAATGGATGCTGCATCCAGACATCTTGAAAACCATAACAAACAAATGGGGGCTACCAGAAATAGACCTGTTCGCATCCCCACACAACCACCAATTGAGGAAACTCTGCACAAGGACATAACACCCTCTTGCTTGGAAGGTGGACTCCCTATCCTTCAGTTGGGAAAACCTGACAGCATATGCATTCCCACCTCTTCCTTTGATGCACAAAGTGCTACTGTAGATCAAAGAAGATCACCCAAGGATCATCCTGATAGCTCCAGACTGGCCGAGGCAGCATTGGTACCTGCTACTGAGGAGTATGTCTCGGGCACACGCATGGCCTCTACCTCTAGTTCCTTTACTGCTAACGCAAAACAACTTCAAGATCCTGCATCCAAACTTGAAAACTCTGCAGCTAGCTGCTTAGAATATTACATAAAACAAAATAACCCAGATTTATCTCAGAGGGTTAAAGACATTATCCTGGAGGCTCGCAGACCCTCCACAAGGAAGACTTATTCAGCCAAATGGAAAAGATACCTCATTTGGAATGCAGCAAAAGGAGAAAATGTATCATTAGCAAACATAGCTAACATTCTGGAATACTTAGCAGAACTTTTCCACAATGGCCTGTCTTACTCCATTAAGATTCATGCATCAGCAATTTCAGCAGAATACAACATGGATCCTCCAGTCTTCTCTCATCCTCTACTCAGGCAGTTTCTGAGAGGAATTAAAAATGTAAAACCTCCAAGGAAGCCACCTTTGCCTACATGGGACCTTAACTTTGTGCTGGAAAAGTTAACACTTCCCCCTTTCGAACCAGCAGCAACAGCAGAATTACAGTTCTTATCTTGGAAAACTGCTTTCCTGCTTGCAATCACTTCAGCAAGAAGGGTTTCTGAATTACAGGCATTAATGGCAGTACAGCCCTTCCTTATCTTCCATCAGGATAGAGTGTCCTTGAGAACTAACCCTACTTTTATGCCAAAGGTGGTCTCCAGGGTATCACTGAACCAAGCAATCCACCTACCAACATTCTTCCCCAACCCACAGAACAGGGGGGAAAGACTACTACATACCTTGGATGTACACAGGCAATTGCGCTACTATCTGGACAGAACCAAGAACAATAGAAAAACTGACCAAATTCTGGTAGCATATGCAACAGGAATGGAGGGAAAAGCAATTTCAAAACAGACAATCTCAAAATGGATAGGAAATTGTATTAGATTTTGTTACTCTTTTCATGGAAAGACAACTCCAGAAAACATCAGACCTCACTCCACAAGGGCTACAGCCACTACTACAGCTTTCTTACGAGGAGTGGCTACCAAAGACATTTTAGAAGCTGCTACTTGGAGCTCCGTGCATACATTTGCCAAGCATTATAATCTACCTTTATACTCCAGATCCCGAGCAGGTTTTGCAACTGCTGTTTTACAAGGGATCTTAACTACACCATAATCATCTTAGTGCCTCCTCCCCCAGTTTGGCTATGGTATTCTACCCATATGTTAGGACTGCAGATGCATCCTTGAAGGACATAGTACAGTTTTGTACCTACCATAAATGTAGATGTCCGAGAGGTATGCATCTGCAGTCAGGATTACCCACCCTCCTTCCCCTCTGTTGTACTCCTAGGGTATTTGCCCATCTTGTAGCTAGCTGGGGGAATCTATTATGGTGTATTTGTTTGTATATATGTATATACATGTTTATTTTTGTTTGCTCTCTACTGTTTGGAATCATTTGCATTTATCCAAATTTAGCCTTCCTAGAGGGCACCTGGCATCTGGGGCAAGAAACACTGAGGAAAATGGCGTCGGCTGATGCCTTTATACCCAATTGACAGCAGCTATGACGTCAGGTGAAGTGCGTCATCAGCCGAGGCCAGACCCAGACTTTGGAATCCGGCCGACCGAAGGGCTGCCTGAGGCAGGACAACCCATATGTTAGGACTGCAGATGCATACCTCTCGGACATCTACATTTATGGTAGGTACAAAACTGTACTTTTGGCTATGGTATTCTACCCATATGTTATGACTGCAGATGCATCCTTGAAGGACATAGTACAGTTTTGTACCTACCATAAATGTAGATGTCCGATAGGTATGCATCTGCATTCAGGATTACCCACCCTCCTTCCCCTCTGTTGTATTCCTAGGGTACTTACCCCTCTTTTAGCTAGCTGGGGGAATCTATTATGGTGTATTTGTTTGTATGTATATATGTATATATATATATTTTGCTTTCTATTGTTTGGAACTTTCTACATTTATCCAAATTTAGCCTTCCTAGAGGGCACCTGGCATCTGGGGCAAGAAACACTGAGGAAAATGGCGTCGGCTGATGCCTTTATACCCCAGGAGCTATGACGTCGGGTGAAGTGCGACATCAGCCGAGGCCAGACCCAGACTTTGGAATCCGGCCGACCGAAGGGCTGCCTGAGGCAGGACAACCCATATGTTATGACTGCAGATGCATACCTATCGGACATCTACATTTATGGTAGGTACAAAACTGTACTTTTTTTGTATTGTCTTGGAAGTGTTTTTATGACTTCCAGCATTTGCAAGGATCTGAGGAAAAGCCCTTGTGTTTGTATTTTCAGTGGTATATGCTAAATGCTGCTAGCTTTCAGCAGTGGGTATTTTACCTGAGATTTAGTCAGATGACAAGAAATGTCATTCTGCAAATTATCCCAGCAGTAATTTTTGGGATAATTCATTTAAAGGACCACTACGGGCAAACAATGAAAAAACATATATTTTTTATTTTGCCATGATTTACTGCACCTCCTAAAGCTGCCTGCAGCAAAATAAGTACTCATTCCTGATTTTATTATTATTTTTTAATCTTGTCTGCCCTCATGGGGGGCAGACATTGTGATTCCTTTGGCAAGCTAAATCTGTCTTAATACACAGACTGTGAGAACAAATAGCCCTACCATTTGTTGTCAGACTAGACTTCTATTCACTTAGAATGGACCACCTGAAAATGAGAGTCTGCAGCTAATATGTCATTGACTGGTATGTGCTGAGTTTTACAAATGTTGTTCCTATTGATGTACTACACATTCTCTGAAAGAAACTTGCAAAAGTGTCAATAAATTACTGAGATGAAAAAAAGACTTTTCACAAGGAGCAGTTTTGCAAGTTTTAATTCCTGGCCAAGTTACTCCTCCCATCTCCCCCCTTCAGTGGGCTACAGTCTCACATTTCAAGCTTTGCATGACAATAGACATCAAAAGAATCGCAGCTTGGTGTGCCGCTAAAACTGTTCCCTTACATGCTGCTTCACTTCTGAATAGCATTTCCCCAGGAATAAAAAAACAAACAAAAAAAACAAAGCACACACATCAGTCCAGAGTATGGGACAATCTATTCATTTCTTAATGTGCACAGTAAAACATTCAGTTTATAATGCATTCTGGATGCTGACATGGTTTACCTTTACATAATTATTCTCCTATAGCATAACCTGAACTTATGGTGTTCAACGCCAAGCTTTACAACAGTTCATTTTCTTAACAATGACCTCCTAAGCCTCTGATGTGACCCAGTACTTTGTCAGTATACTGTAAATACATAGATTAATACAAATATTTGTGCACATATGACACGTACAATAATACGGGTCTATATTAAATTCTCGAAAGCTGACCATGTCGAATCTGTCATTGACGACACGAGAGTAGCGAAACTGCAGAACATCGAACAAGTAAACAGAAATCTCTATAAGGGGAGATTTCCATTTACTTCAGTGTAGTGCGGTCTCAGAGTTGGTATATTTAAGTAGCGGGGGATGTGGGGGGTGCAGGGGGGCTTGCCCCCCTGCCTACACAGTTTATTTATTTTTTTTAATTTTTTTTTTTCTGAACATTTGATGTTTTAACAGTTCGATCACTAAAGGTCGACCTTTAGTGATTCGAACTGTTAAATATTCAGTGTTCTAATATAGACCCCAATAATACACATACACCATTATTAAAACAAGATAAATCATATCAATATAGTTGTGATTTCTAGTGTATGACCCTGTTTGTCTCTGGAAACTTCTTTTTGAATTTATATTCAAGCAATTGCATATTTGTTGTATATTGTTTAATTGTTTCTCCATAGTCTAACCACTGTATGCTGCATCAATTGTAAAACTCCGATTTTACTTCTATTTTCTTTGCTCTTTGTACAAAATAGCTATGTTTGTATAATTTAGCTTTATTATTTTTTATAATTGTTTACTATGTATGTGGAGCTTTTTTCCTTGAGCCTCTGCTGAAAACGGTCACCTTGTGTCCAGTCGGACTAACCTGATAAACAAATGGAAAATAAATAAAAAATAAAATCTACTAAGAAAATCAATCCATGTATCAAGAAAAATCCAAAACTTAAAAAAAAAAAAAAACAGAAGGAAGGAAAATGTTTCCTTGATGCTGTCATGAAAATCCCACTCACTTATTCAGATATTATGGGCAAACATATAGTCCGGCACACTGATGTCCCATTCACCAGACTAAGCAAGGAGAGGGTTACTGTCAGCTGCCTGTTGGGTGCCAGGGTCCGCCACATAACCCACGCACTCAGGTCACTCCACAACAGGTACAAATCATTGTCCATGTTGGTGTGAATGACCTGAGATGTACCTCCCTGGACTACATGAAAAGAGACATGGAAGAGCTCTCTGGTCTTGTAGCCCAGGCAGGTATGACCCTAGCCCTGAGTAGCCTTCTACCATCACCCAGAAGGATACCGCATTACAAGGACAAAATGATTGACTTCAACAATTGCCTAGGTTTCTGGTGTCATTCTAAGGGGATCCAGTATCTGTCTGCCAGGGACGACATGGTTGACGGACCACAATGCTTTGCCAGAGATGGCCTGCACCTGTCGCCCCTGGGATTCTGGATACTGGCTTAGGCTTTTGCTACCCCTCTAGTACCTTTTTTAGACAAGGTTCAAATGACAAATTCACCACTGTAACAGGAACAGGTAAGCAAAAACTGAGGGTAATGCTACTCAATGCTAGAAGTCTAAATCTCAAAATGCACTCACTCGAGGCACTCCTTAAAATGGAGAACATCGATATCTGTGCAGTGAGTGAGACCTGGTTCAAGGCTCCAGAGAGCACCCCTGCACTACCAGGCTATAACTCATACCACACTTTTCGGCCATATAACCTAGACTGGAACATCAAAGGCGGAAGTGTGTCCATACTCATTAAAGATATCCACACCTCCAGGCTGTAGTTGCTCAGCGTAATGCATCCGAGGTTATCCAAGTGCAACTAACTCTGGGCAAAACTGCAAACCAAGTTGTAGCTTGCTACTGATCCCCCATCATGCCCCAGGATTCCCACTCCTCTTTTCTTGATATACTGGAAAATATTAGGGTTCAACCAAACACCCTAATAATGGGCGATTTCAACTACCCCACCATTAACTGGGAAAGCTACTCATGTATCAACTCCTTCGCTCAATGCTTTCTGGATTTCATAAATTCCAGTGCCGTGAATCAACTTATCCACACCCTCACCAAGGGCAACAGTATCCTAGACCTAGTCATTACCAACAAGAGTGACTGGTGTTCCACCCCTGAAGTCAACTCCTCATTGGTCAGATCCGACCATAAGCTAATCACCCTAGATGTCCACATCCTGCCCCCACCCCCCATTAAGGAAACTACGATAAAACATTTCTCCAAAGATAACTTCATGCTTCTTAAGACAGAAGTGGCAAACTTCATGACACCCATGCAGATGGACAGTACAGTTACGACTGCTGAATCCTACACAGATGCACTCTACAAGCACTTACATGAGTGCATGGATCATGCTATCCCAAACAGAACCAAAAAGCTTCCCTCCAAAAAACAAAGAAGCCAATCTGGTGGTCCCCTTGCCATAAACAAACTGTACAACCGAAGGAAGAAACTGTTGTAAAAGAGAGTAAAATCCCATGAGTGGTGGAGCTCCCTGGTCAGCCTCAGTAAGAAGCTGAGATCCCTTATAAGAGTCTCCAAAGCTAGCTACGAAAACAAAATTGCCACTGATTCTAAGGACAACCACAAAGCATTCTATAGCTATGTCAAGAATCTCGGTGGCAACACCCAGATCTGCTCTGAGTTGCAGCACAATGGCAAGAAAATTACAGAACCAACTGATATTGCCAACATCCAGGCAGATGGGTTCAGTGCTAACTTTACCCCCTCTCACCCCCTAAAGGGCATATATCTATTAAAGAAGAATGCAGAGTGCCTGTAATCACAACTACACAGGTAAAAGCTGCACTCTCTAAAGCCAAAAACGCAGCATCCATGGGACTGGACGACATCCCAGGCTGTGTTTTACACGAACTTCAGAACAAACTGGCTCCCCACTTAAGCACCGTGTTCAATCATAGCCTTACATCAGCCTTTGTGCCCACTGAATAGCACACGGCAACAGTTATCCCGCTCCACAAAGGGAGAGCCACCACTGATCCTGGGAACTATCGCCCTATTAGCCTGACGAGCCTGGTCTGCCAGGCCATGGAATGTATCATCTTGGAACTCATAAACAAAGACATTGGTAACCTACGAACTCTGGACCCCATCCAGTTTGGGATTGTGAAAGGCAGATCATGCCTCCTGAACCTAATTGACTTCTTTGAGGCAGTCACCAAAGCTGTAAATGAGGGTATGGTGGTTCACATAGCCTATCTGAATCTCGCCAAGGCTTTCGACACCACCCCCCATTCTGGAATTATAGCTAAACTCACTAAACTAGGTTTAAATCCCTACATCACAAGATCTGTTGCCATCTGGCTCACTGACAGAACCTACAGTGTAAAAGTTGCAGACTCCAAATCTGACTTCAAACCAGTGACAAGTGGAGTACCACAGGGTTGAGTCTTGGGACCTCTCCTGTTAGCCTGTACTTCAGAGAAGTAGATACCAAACACAGAAGGCCTCTGGCTAACGAAGTTCGCAGATGACTACAAAATAGGAGCCATAGTAGAGTCCCCAAATGATGTGGACGTCCTACAGAAGGACCTCACTGAGACAGATGCTTGGTGTCGAGTCATGGCCTCAAGCTCAATGCCAAAAAGTGCATTGTCATCCCCTTTGGTAAAAACTCTGAACCCATGAACTACCACATAGGCAGCAGTCTACTTAACACCGAATGTGTGATGAGACCTTGGGACCCAGGTGGACGGTAGTCTCTCTCTCTTGATCATATCGCCCCAGTAGTCAGGAAGTCCTTGTACATGGCACACCTCATCACATAAGGGTTCTCATCCAGGAAAAAAGTCATTGTTTCCCTCTACTCAACACTCATTGGACCCATTATATAGAGTACAACGCCCCTTTTGGAATGTACCTCACAAGACATCTGCAGCAGCTGGAAAGGCCACAGAAGTACCTCACAAAGAGGATTATTGGCCTCAAACAGATTCCCTACACTGACCATCTCAAAAAAATTCCAGCTTTACTCCGTAGCATATCGCGTACTCCGAGGTGATTTCTGCCTAACATATAAAGCTATGTCAAACCCAGAGCTGTTGGACATGCTACACCTAAAGAAATCCCAATCCCTCCAAGCTACACGCTCTAGGGACCTAAACCTTGTCACCACAAACAGGACATGCTGGAGGGATAGATTCCTGTCCCAGGGACTTCCCATACTCTGGAACAAGCTACCCGTCTATGTCAAGCAAAGTTTCTCATTAGCACTCTTAAAGAAAAATCTTTGAGTGGATGGGAAATAGGAAATATACCCCGGGAATCACTTCTGTGGCTCTGCTCGACAGTGGCACAGGAAAATAACTTACTTGGATGGCATAAGCCAGGGAACCTTGTTGGCTAGGTTTACTTAGGCCCTTGGGCCGATAGCCTATTACCTATCTATGAACTTATTATTAGACTAAATACAATATTATGTAGCATTGAAATGTGCTGCCATTATAAGGGTGACAGTTCAATATTTACTCATAAAGCAAATGTCAGAGTGGAAAAGTTCAAATAGTGGATAAAGAGGAGGAGAGGAAGAGAAAGAGTGAGAAGAAGTATTTGTTAGTAATAATTAGGGTAGATATGGGAGGCAGGAGAAAAAATGAGTAAAAGTGACTTTACAAGTAAGAGAAACGAAACCAAGGAAAATAAGAAATGACATGGACAACAAGATTTACAGCTGCATACTGTCAAGTGGATTGGTAGCAGGGGTCATAAAACTGGGTTTGGAGAAAAGTTGGTGACTTTGAACAAACAGATTTGTCCTCAACCATGTATCATTGTGTGTGTGTGGTGCAAAAGATCTATAAAGCAAATCTGCACCGATACTTGCTTGCTACTCTGCTGAGGGGGGCACTTGAGTAAGTGCAGTGAACTGGCTCCAGTAGGAAGGGATGGCAGCATAACTCTCAACATCATAGAACAAGAAATCTGGGCAAGGCCCTAAATCATAGGGGCAAAGGCCCAAAAATTGTGACAATTTATAAATATTGCACTTAAAAACTTAGAAAGTTGATAAACAGGTTTTGCATTAGAGTGAATTTTCTTTAGGATATGAAGTCTGAAAATCAAATGCCTGTCAATTTTCTGACGTCAGTGTTCAGTGGTTTGCCTGTGATTTGACAGAAAACTGCAATTTTATGAAACAGACAAAGATCTAGACTTTCTGCAAAAATCTGCTGTTGAGAGATATGGATGGGAGTCTTGAACCAACACCCATCAATCATTTTCATTTGTTTGCCAAAGCCATTACAGCAGTGATGTTCTTTGTGTTTCACTGTTGCAGTCATTACATTTGGGTAATCCTGCTGGCAGGTTGCCCTCAGTCGGCCTGAATTCCAAAGTCCTGGGTCCTGCGTCGGCTGCTGTCACCCCTTCCCTGACGTCAGGTCGTCAGGGGTATAAAAGATGCGGCTGACGCCATTTTCTTTAATCTTTCTTGCTGCGCGGTGCCCGAAGCAGAAACAGTTCGCAAGTGCCGGTCGTCCTGAGATTTTTGAGTTTCAGATCCGAAGTCTTCTATAAAGCTAAGTACCCCCGTTGGGGAAACATTTTTTTCTTGCTCAAGACCGATGTCAGAAAAAGTTAATAATTGTATTTCTTGTGGGAAGCAAGTACCTCATAAGGACTTTCATTCTTACTGTATTCCTTGCCTAGGCCCTGACCATAACATTTCAGGTTGTCTTTTGTGCTAGATTTAACCACCGCACTATTAAGCGTCGGTATGATTTTGCATTAAACTATTTTGGACGCAGGTTTACTTATCCAGAAATGTTGTCGGATAGCCATCCAACTACCACAGTTCACAAAAAACGCAAAGAAAAATACAACCGAGGCCCAAAACCGATGACGAAGCTTCTCCTAAGCCAATCGCCTGTTCTCAGTGAGGCGATTTCGCAGCCCCTGATGCCCGCTACTTTAGAGTCGCAGGCCGCTACAGACTCCCACGTGGAGTCTGCTATGCCACTGGAAACTCAAGGTATTGGAGCCTCGGACGCTGTTCCTTCAGATGGGTCCAGAGCAGCTGAGCAGGCACCGGCTTCTGAGGGTGTATTCAGACCTAAACATCTATACATTAAACCGACTTCAAAGGCAAAGACTAAAGCACCTTCAAAGGCAAAGAAGCAAACTCAAGAGCCACGTGGACAGGCCTCCATGCCCAAAATGGCCGAAGACTTGATTACCTTGATCAGGGGTTCCCATCCCCCTCCTGATAAGAGGCCTAGGCAAGAGACTGACTATGAATCTTCAGATCAGGTTTCCATTTTTTCTGATTCTTCTTTTGATCAGGAGTATTCTCTCCCCCCCCCCCCCCCATCCCATGAGGATTCTGATGCTGAAGAATCCTTGCCTTCAGCTTCTCCTCCAGAGAACTATTCTTTTGGGGAAACCTTACATACCATGAGGGAGCATTTCCACTGAGAGCGCCAAGATTTTTCAGAATCTAAAAAGAGGCTCAGTGCTTTCCTGTTACTACCTCAACACAAGCCACTAGCCATCCCACCTGTGTTAGACATTGTAGATGATGTGTTTTCAGAGTCTAGTCTTACCCCTGACTCCTTACCTCCAGCTCCTGTTAAGCCTGACAGATGTTATAGGGTTCCTGACTCACATAAATTCCTTTTTAAAAACCCTGCTGCAGACCCAGAAACTATTTCTCAGGGTCCCAAAGGAGTTAAGGCTTCCGCTGCAAAAAACCCTAGATTCTAGGGCACTGGATAGATAGAGAAAAAAGGTTTACACATCTGCTATCTTGGCTATAAGGGCCTTAAACTGTCATTTTCAAATGCTCAAATATCAGCAACTTGTCATGGCATTGCTTAAACAGAAAATGTTAAACTCTGAATGTGCAGAAAACAAGGAAATGCAGGATTTATTGCATGCAGCTGAACAAGTTGGAAAGCATACTTTGCAATGTGGTTTTGATTCTTTAGAGGCGTCCTGCAGGGCCGCAGTTACAGGTTCTGTAATTAGGAGGCATGCTTGGTTAAAGGAACAAAATCTGCTTGATCATTAAAGTTAAATTATTAGATGCACCTTTACAGCATGATACTTTGGTGTTAAGGCAGAAGAGGTGTTAAAGAAAATGGAGGACAAAGCTAAATCTATGCAAACGGTCAAAGATTTTTTACAAGTACAGCCACCTAGGTTTAGTAGACACTGGCCAACAAAGAATTGCTCCATTCCTGTGTCAGACAGACCTCAAAGGGGCAGACCCAGACGACCTAGAGGCATATCCCAGGTGCAAGGTTTATTCTGCTCAAAACAATTGGGGGCTTCTACCTCCAAAGTTGGAGAAGACAAATCACAACCATTCAGGAAACAGTCCCAATGACTTCCTCCTGCCTGCACCAAGCACTTATCTCCTGGCAGCCCCCTTAGGGGGAAAATTAGCACTTTTTTCTCAAAATTGGCAGATTATAACCCAAGACAAGTGGGTCTTAAATATCGTGTCACAAGGCTACAAGTTCCATTTCCATACCCTGCCAAAGACAAACGGCTGGCCAGATCTGCCAAAAAATCAATGGGCAGAGGCACAAAAACAAGTCTCATCCCTCATGGACATGAGGGCCATTCATCTAGTACCAGAGCAAGAGCAGGGACAAGGATTTTACTCAAGACTGTTCTTGGTACCCAGAAAGGACAAGGCCTGGAGGCCAATACTGGACCTATGTATTTTGAGCACATTCCTGGATATACCAAAATTCAAGATGTTGACTTTGCAGCAGCTTCTGCCCATGCTGGACAAGAACGCTTGGCTTGTGACTTTAGACCTAAAAGAGGCATACCTGCATGTCCTAATCAGATAAATATGCAGAAGATACCTCCGATTCAAGGCTGGCTCAATGCATTACCAATTCTCTGCACTGCCCTTTGGCTTATCTACTGCGCCCAGGGTCTTTATAAAGTGCCTGGCACCAGTAATTGCATTCTGCAGACAAAGAGGAATACAACTATATCCTTTCTTGGACGACTGTCTAATTCAAGCAGAGAACAGGGACATTCTTCTACAGCATCTGGCGTTTGTGAAAAGACTTCTAACATGCCTAGGGTACACAGTCAATGAAAAGAAATCAAAACTAGTACCATCTCAAGTGATAATATTCCTGGGTGCAAGCTTAAATACAACTGCCCAAATGGCTTATCTCACGCCAGACAAACAAAGGTAACTGACTACCTATTTCAAAATGCTGGCAACAAAGGCCCAGTTATCTGCAAGAAAAATTCTGCAGGCTTTGGGCTTCAAGGCATCCTGCATCCTACTAATTCCATATGCAAGATTGCATATGAGGAAACTTCAGTGGTACCTAAAAAGTGTTTGGACTCAACATTGCCACAGCCTGGAAACTATGATTACTCTCATTCCCTGCCTGCAACAGGAGTTTCAGTGGTGGGCAAAGGCTTGTCACCAAAACAAGGGACAGCCATTCACATTACCCCCAGCCTGGCAAACACTAACAATGGATGCCTAAGATTATGCTTGGGGAGGGCCACATGGCAGGAAGATGCATTCAGGGCACATGGACCTCAAACCAAATGCATCTACATATCGATCAAAAAGAGATGCTAGCAGTTCAAAATGCCCTGACAGCCTTCAAGGACCTACTTCATCCAGGACAACTACTGATAAAGACAGACAACACCATGGTCATGTGGTATATAAACAAGCAGGGGGGCACTCATTCTTACCCTCTTTGCAGACTAGCCATGACTTTGTGGGACACAGCATTGACTTAACAAGTACACCTGCAGGCACAATTCCTGCCAGGAAGGAAAAATACTCTGGCAGACGACCTAAGCAGAAACCTCATGGATCCCCGCGAGTGGCACCTGGATCCACAAGTCTTCAGCATAACAAGGAAATGGGGATGCCCGGACATAGATCTATTTGTCTCCCCTCAGAACTACCAACTAAAAAGATTCTGCACAAGGATTTATCACAGACAAGCATGGAAAGTGGAGACCCTATCTTTCAGCTGGAAAAACCTCATCTACTGTCCCAACAAAGCAGTCGGATCCTGCACAGCCAACTCAGGACTTTAAAACCTGGCAGCATGGCGGATAATGTAGTTATACAAAACACACCTCTCAGTAAAGCTGTGATGGATGTCATTTTGGAGGCCAGAAGGCCTAGTACTAGAAAATCTTATCATGGAAAATGGAAGAGATTTTGTGCTTGGAACCAGGCACAAGAAACTGATACAGCTGTGCCAAATATTCCTCAGATTTTGCAATACTTAACTGAGATGCTGGACAAAGGTCTATCGTTTTCATCTATTAAAATTCATGCCTCTGCCATTTCAGCTCATTAGAATACAGAGCCACCAATCTTTTCTCATCCCTTACTAAAACAGTACCTCAGAGGAGCCAAAAACTTAAGGCCTCCAAGATCCTCACCAATGCCTGCATGGGACCTCAACTATGTCTTGGAAAAACTCGCCCTGCCACCTTTTGAGCTAGCTGCTACGGCTGATATAAAGTTTTTTATCTTGGAAAACAGCTCTGCTCCTAGCAATAACTTCTGCAAGACGAGTTTCAGAGCTTCAGACACTCATGGCTGTGGAACCTTTTATCATTTTTTATCCAGACAGGGTCTCTCTAAGGACAAACCCAACATTTATGCTTAAGGTGGTGTCCAGTGTTGCTCAACTATTTATCAGCCAACTTTTTATCCAAATCCACAGAACAAGGGGGAGAGAATTCTGCATTCTTTGGACGTACACAGACAGCTTAGATTCTACTTGGACAGAACCAAAGTTTTCTGAAAGACAGAACAATTACTAGTGACTTATGCTGCAGGATCACAAGGAAAGTCTATCTCAAAGCAGACTATTTCAAAGTGGATAGGCCACTGCATTCGTTTCTGCTACTTACACTATGGCAAGCCAGTGCCTAAGGGCATTAGACCACATTCAACCAGAGCTGCAGCCACTTCATCAGCCTTTATCAGGGGAGTACCAACCAAGGACATTTTAGAGGCTGCTACTTGGAGTTCAGTGCACTCCTTTACCAAGCACTGTCCTCTGCCTCTCTACTCTAAATACAGGGCAGGCTTTGCCACTGCAGTTCTGCAGGGCGTCATAGCCGCTCCTAATGCTGTTTAGCTCCAGCCTCCCATCCATAGCTTTGGGACTCTACCCAAATGTAATGACTGCAACACTGAAACACGAAGAACATAGTACAGTTGTGTATACTTACCATAAATGTAGATGTTCGAGTGTATTCACTGTTGTAGTCCAGGTTACCCACCCGCCATCCCACTTTCTTCTGATGGAACCTATCTTTCCTTCTCTGATTTATACAACCTATGTGGAGTATTTGTAGATGAAGGTAAAGTTTATATTGGTGCATGTATTTATATGTATATAAATTTTGGCTACCCTTTTAGGGGGCGCCTGACATCTGGGGCAAGAAAAACTAAAGAAAATTGTGTCTGCCGCATCTTTTATACCCCTGACGACCTGACGTCAGGGAAGGGATGACAGTGGCCGACGCAGGACCCAGGACTTTGGAATTCAGGCCGACTGAGGGCAACCTTTTCTTTAGTTTTTCTTGCCCCCAGATGTCAGGCGCCCCCTAAAAGGGTAGCCAAAATTTATATACATATAAATACATGCACCAATATAAACTTTACCTTCATTTACCTTCTATGTCAGACTCCAAACCAGTTACAAGTTGTGTCCCACAAGGCTCAGTCCTGGGACCTCTCTTGTTCGGTATATATTTCTTGGAGGTACAGGCCAACACGGAAGGACTGTGGCTGACCAAGTTCGCAGATGACTGCAAACTGGCCGCCATAATCGACTCTCCAGCCGACACAAGCATCCTCCAAAAGGGCCTCATAGAAACAGACAACTGGTGCCAGAGCTATGGCCTCAAGCTAAATGCCAAAAAGTGTATAGTCATCCCCTTTGGCAAAACAAAGTGCCATAAATTACCACATAGGTGGTAATCCATTAAGTACAGAAGAAGTAATTAGGGACCTGGGGACCCAAGTTGATAGCAATCTCTCATTTGACAACCACGTGGCCAAAGTGGTTAGAAAAACATTTTATATAGCCCACCTAATCATGAAGGGATTCACATCTAGATCAGGGGAGGTCATCGTGCCTCTTTACTCATCCCTAATCAGGCCCATAATTGAGTACAATGCCCCTTTTGGGATGTACCTTACCAGACACCTGCAGCAACTGGAAAGACCCCAAATGTACCTCACCAAGAGGATCAAAGGGCTCAAACAGATGCCATATGCTGCCCGGTTAAAGAAACTCCAGCTCTACTCAGTGGCATACCGCCTGTTCAGAGGCGATCCGTGCCTGACGTATAAAGCCATGTCCAACCTGGAATTAATGGACATGCTGCACCTCGGAAAATCCAAATCCCATCGAGCTACGCTCGAGACTTGAACCTCAGCACTGAAATAAATAGGACATGCTGGAGGGACAGATTCATAACCCAGAGGCTCCCTTCACTCTGGAATAAAATCCCAGTCCAGGTTAGGCAGAGTCCCTCATTGACTCTCTTCAAGAGGAATCTTGATGAGTGGATGGGAGATCGTAGGTTTACCCCGGGTATCACTTCTGTGTCACTGTTAGACAGAGGCACAGTGTACTAACCTCAAAAAAGGGCATAACAAAATAAATTTAAAATGGGTGGCGAAAGCCAAACACATTCTGGCTAGGCTTATAAATGCCCTAGGGCAGATAGCCTAGTATGAACCTATGAACCTGCCAGCAGGATTAACCAAATGTAATGACTGCAACAGTGAATACACTCGAACATTTACATTTATTGTACGTGTACACAACTGTACTTTTTGCAGAGAGGTGGGAAAAGCCTTAAATTTGACTGGTATGTTGTGTGGGTGTGGGTAGCTGTGTTTGTGGAAGGTGGAGGTGTCCCTTTTAAGTGTGGTGCGAATGTTATGCATTATGAAATGGAGAGATTGAGTAAAATTCTGCTCAGTGAAGTCCCTAGCAATTTAATCTCTGCTTGATTCAGACATGTATACATTCCCCTGTGTTTGTCAGTACTGTGTTTGAGTGTATTGTTTTGGAGTGTGGTATCACTGCTACAGCTGCTGGTACTCTTTCAATACAGGTATCTGCTTTAGAAGTTTTCTCCAGGAGTCTGTTGCTGAGAGGATGAGATGCATGCTACAAGTATACAACTAAGGCAAACTACATAAAGCAATAGTAAGAAAAAGTACTAGGTCACATCAGAGGCTTAGGAGGTCATTGTTAAGAAACTGAGAACTGTTGTAAAATTTATCATTAAATATCTTAAGTTCAGGTTATACTATAAGAGAATAACTATGTAAAGATAACCATGTCAGCAGCCAAAATGCATTACAAGTTGAATATTTTACTGTGCACATTTTAAAAAAATGGATAGACTGTCCTAAACTCTGGACTGATGCGTTTGTCTTTTTTTTTTTTTTTTTTTTTTTTTTTTTATTCCTGGAAATGCTATTCAGAAGTGAAGAGACATGCAAGGGAGCAGATTTAGTGGTACACCAGGCTGTGATTTTTTGATGTCTATTGTCATGCAAAGCTGACTAAATAGTTTAATCTAGCAAAGCTGGAAATGTGAGACTGTAGCCCACTGAAGGAGGGGAGATAGGAAGAGTAACCTGGCCAGGAACTGAAACTTGCAAAACTGTTCCTTGTGAGAAGTCTTTTTTATCTCAGTAATTTGTTAACACTTTTGCAAGTTTCTTTCAGAGAATGTGTAGTACATCAGTAGGAACATTTTTAAAACTCCGCACATACCAGTCAATGACACATGAGCTGCAGACTCTGACTTGGCAGTTTTTTTTTTTTTTCAGGTGTTCCATTCTAAGCGAATGGAAGTCTAATCTGACAGCAAATGGTAGGGCTATTTGTTCTCACAGTCTGTGCATTATGGGACAGATTTAGCTTTCCAAAGGAATTGCGATGTCTGCCCCCATGAGGGCAGACAAGAGTAAAAACAAAATAAAATTAGGAATGAGTACTTATTTTGCTGCAGGCAGCTTTGGGAGGTGTAGTAAATCATGGCAAGATAAATGTATGTTTTCTTCATCGTTTGCCGTAGTGGTCCTTTAAGAACTCTTCGAGAGTGAGAGCGAGAGCATTCTATTTTCTGTCTTGGACCTGGCAACAACAAAGACCCATTCACCACATCTGCCTTGCTGCTCTAATCAAATGCACTAGGGTATAGAAATGCTTATAGTCAGGAATATAGCAAAGCTTAGCTTAGTTTTTCTTTTTTTGAGACTGTCCTGCAGCGTCGAAAATATTTCCTCTGATTCTTAAACTCTGACGTTACTTTAAATATATATGTAGTATTATCTTGTTTTTTTATTATTTATTACTAAATCTATTTAAAGCTTCTATGGTGGATAATCTGTCTAGAGATATTAAGATGTCCTTCAAGGATGCATCTGCAGTCCTTACAAATGGGTTGTCCTGTCGTCAGGCAGCCCTTCGGTCGGCCGGATTCCAAAGTCTGGGTCTGGCCTCGGCTGGTGTCGCACTTCACTCGACGTCATAGCTGCAGTTATTCGGGTATAAAGGCATCAGCCGACGCCATTTTCCTCAGTCTTTCTTGCCGCGTGGCGCCCGAAGCAGAAGCTGTTCGCAAGTGCCGGTCGGTCAGATCCAGAGATTACTACTACCGAATACTACTTCGAAGACTTCTAAAAAGCTAAGTACCCCGTTGGGGACTCTTTCTTGCCTCAGCCGATGTCAGAGAAAGTGAATAACTGTTTGTTTATCTTGTGGGAAACAAATACCTCATAAAGATTTCCACTCCTACTGTATACATTGCTTAGGCCCAGACCACGACGTAGCAGCTTGTCTAGCCTGCGCTTCTTTTAACCGACGGACGCTTAGACGTCGGTCGGAGTTTGCTGAACAAATTTTCGGCTCTGATTTTGCCTACATTATGCTGTCGGATCCTCCGACAACGCAAATTTCCAAAAAACGAAAAGAAAAGGACCGACACTCGCGGTCCGCGGTCTCCGCCGAAACCGCAATTAAGCAAACTGCGAGTGTCTCGGTTTCGGCCGAAACCGAGCAAGCGGTTCTTTCTCCAACCGAAACCATGCCTTCTACCGAGGC
This sequence comes from Protopterus annectens, assembly GCF_019279795.1. Classification (NCBI taxonomy): domain Eukaryota; kingdom Metazoa; phylum Chordata; order Ceratodontiformes; family Protopteridae; genus Protopterus; species Protopterus annectens. The sequence goes on along the minus strand of NC_056730.1, from coordinate 1,082,410,748 downwards.
CTCCTCTAACCTGGTAGAATCTGCTTCTGAAATCCAGCCTTCTGTTGCGGTTTCTCAGGAATTATCAGACACAATTCCCCTGGATATTTCAACCCCTGCACCTGGAGCTGCTAGGCCTCCTGCAGCCATGTCTATTAAGGCCTTTGCCAGGGCTAAAGCAGCCAAAGCTTCAAAATCTGTGCCTGCCAAACCCCCCTCACACAGGCCCAGCACTAGCTCTCATATGCTATCTTTGGCTGAGGATTTAATTTCTTTAATTCGTGGATCCCAGCCTCATCCAGACAGGTCCTCTCTCCCACCTCCAGAAAAGAGACCTAGAGCAGAGCCCCCTGAACCAGTATCCACTGATGGTTCCTCTGATGAATCAGAACAAACAAACCTTCCTGAGGCTTCTTATTCTCCTTACGAAGACTCTGATGCTGAAGAGTCCATTCCTTCAGCCTCTCCACCTGAGGAATTTTCCTTTGGGGAAACCTTGCATGCTATGAGGGAACAATTTCAGTGGCAGGGCCAAGATTTCTCAGACTCCAGAAAAAGGCTTAGAACCTTTCTACATTTGCCACAACATAGGCCTTTAGCTATACCTCCAGTTCTTTCTGTTGTAGATGATGCATTTAATGATGCTTGCACTGCTCCTGATTCATTACCTCCTGCTAAGCCCGATAGGTTCTACAGGGTCCCGGACACTCATCACCATTTATACAAGGCTCCTTTTGCAGATCCAGAGACCATTGCCCAGGGCCCTAAAGCTGTAGCTGCTACTTCTACTGAAAACCCCCTCCCCTCTGAAAGGGAATCCAGGTCCTTAGAGAGATGGGGTAAAAAAGTTTACACTTCTGCTACCTTGTCAGCTAGGGCTTTGAACTGCCAATTTCATATGATTCAATATCAAGAGTTTATGCTTGACCAGTTAACTAAAAAGCTTTCCTCTGAAGAATCTTTAGATAAAAAATATGTTCAGGAAATGGTACATAATATACAGCAGGTTAGTAACCATTCTTTAAAATGTGGCTATGATGCACTGGAGGCTTCCTTTAGATCAGCCATGACTGGCACAGTTATCAGGAGACATGCATGGTTGAAAGAACAGGCATTACCAGACCATGTCAAATCAAAGCTTTTGGATGCACCCATGGACAAGGTCAATTTGTTTGGTTCCCCTGCTCAGCAGGTGCTAAAAACGATGGAAGAGAAGGCGAAATCTGTACAAACGGTGAAAGATTTCTTACAGGTTCAACCTCCAAGGTTTAGCAGGAACTGGCCCTCCAAGAATTGGTCCTTTCCGGACTCCTCTAAGGCTCAGAGAGGCAGAAATAGGCGTTCAAGAGGCAGAAACCAATCCAGGGGTGCCTACAGGGGACGCCAATGGCAAGGTAACAACCAGCGAGGCACGGACACAGCCACCACCACTACAACAACTCAATCACAGTGACTTGACAGTGGCACCGCCTACCAGGGAACAACTAGAAGCACCCTTAGGCGGAAAACTAACCTTATTCTCAAAAAACTGGCATTGCATCACAAGGGAAAAATGGATTTTGCAAACTATAGACCAAGGTTACAGGTTCCATTTCCATACTCTACCAGGGAAGAGAGGAATGCCAAACCTACCACCTACTCAAAGGATAGAAGCTCTAAAACAAATATCTCAGCTATTAAGAATGAGAGCTGTGGAAAAGGTACCATCTGTGGAGCAAGGAAAGGGATTTTACTCCAGACTCTTCCTGGTACCAAGAAAAGAAAACAAATGGAGACCCATTCTAGACCTGTCCGCTTTAAACACATTCCTTATTGTTCCAAAATTCAAAATGCTGACCCTACAGCAGCTTCTTCCCATGCTGGGTAAGGAGTCTTGGCTGGTAACTCTAGATCTCAAGGAGGCATACCTGCACGTCCCCATAAGACCAATTTGCAGAAGATACCTCAGATTTCTTGCAGGATCAGAGCATTATCAATTTTCAGCATTGCCCTTTGGCTTATGTACTGCGCCCAGTGTGTTCACGAAATGCCTGGCATCAGTAATTGCTCATTGCAGACTTCAGGGAATCCAAATTTATCCCTATCTGGACGACTGCCTGATACAAGCGGACAACAAAAGCAAGCTAGCAGAAGACTTACAAAGAGTCATTTACCTGCTGCAAGCCTTGGGATATACAGTCAATATAAAAAAGTCAAGGCTGATTCCATCCCAAAGAATAACCTTTCTGGGTGCAGAGCTGGACACATCAAAACAAATGGCATTCCTAACTGCAGAAAAGAAAGAGCAACTACCTCTCTACTTCTTGGCATTAACAAAGCAGAACCACCTAACTGCAAGAAAAGTACTGCAAGCTCTAGGCTTCATGGCATCCTGCATAATTCTGGTCCCTCATGCCAGACTGCATATGAGAAAGCTACAGTGGTACCTAAGGAATTTGTGGTCCCAACACAAGCACAGCCTAGAAACCAAAATCCCAATAATCCCATGCCTGAAACAAGAGTTCCTATGGTGGGCTCAGGCCTGTCAATCAAACACAGGATTGCCCTTCTGCAACAGCCAACCAAGCCAAACCATCACGACAGATGCCTCAGACCTCGGTTGGGGGGCACACATGCAGGGCAAGTGCATACAAGGCTTATGGACTCAAGACCAGCTGCGCCTACACATAAATCTAAAGGAAATGCTGGCAGTAGAATTGGCAATCCAGTCATTCAGACCATTTCTCCAAGAAGGTCAGTTGATGATAAGGACAGACAACACCACAGTTATGTGGTACATCAACAAACAGGGAGGCACCCATTCATATCCTCTATGCCGGCTGGCACTGGACCTATGGGATGTGGCCCTGAGCTACAACATTCAGTTACAAGCAATTTTTGTACCGGGAAAAGAAAACATTCTAGCAGAACAACCACAGATGCCCACGAATGGATGCTTCATCCGGACATCTTCAAAGCCATTACAAGGGAATGGGGATTACCACAAATAGACTTGTTTGCATCCCCATTCAATCACCAGCTAAAGAAATTCTGCACAAGGACATACCACCCACTTGCTTGGAAGGTGGACTCCCTATCTTTCAGTTGGAAAAACCTGACAGCATACGCATTTCCACCACTTCCTTTGATGCACAAGGTGCTTCTGAAGATCAAAGAGGACCGTCCAAGGATCATTGTGATAGCTCCAGACTGGCCAAGACAACATTGGTACCCATTGCTGAGGAGCATGTCTCGGGAACAAATATGGACACTAACCCTGATCCCATTACTGTTAACACAGAACAACTACAACATCCTGCATCCAAACCTGAAAACTCTGCAGCTAACTGCCTGGAACATTACATAACAGCAATTAACCCAAATTTATCCCAAAGGGTTAAAGACATAATCCTGGAGGCTCGCAGACCTTCAACAAGAAAGAATTATGCAGCAAAATGGAAAAGATATCTCATTTGGAGTACTGCAAAGGGAGAAGATGTGACTCTGGTAAACATGGCCAACATCCTGGAGTACTTGGCAGAGCTCTTCCACATAGGCCTGTCCTATTCTTCCATCAAGATACATGCATCAGCTATTTCAGCACAATACAGCTTGGATCCTCCTGTCTTCTCTCATCCCCTGCTCAGACAGTTTCTGAGAGGAATTAAAAATGTAAAACCTCCCAGGAAACCACCATTGCCAGCATGGGACTTGAACTTTGTGCTAGAAAAATTGACACTTCCTCCTTTCGAACCAGCAGCAACAGCAGAATTACAATACTTATCCTGGAAGACTGCTTTCCTGCTGGCAATAACTTCAGCAAGAAGGGTCTCTGAACTACAGGCATTGATGGCAGTGCAACCCTTCCTGATCTTCCATCAAGATAGTGTGTCCATGAGAACAAATCCTACATTTATGCCTAAGGTGGTATCCAGTGTGTCATTAAATCAGGCTATCCACCTACCTACATTCTTCCCAAACCCACAGAACAGGGGAGAAAGACTTTTGCATACCTTGGATGTACACAGACAGTTACGCTACTACCTGGACAGGACTAAGTCCAATAGAAAAACTGACCAGCTTCTGGTAGCATATGCCACAGGAAAGGAAGGAAAACCAATTTCAAAACAGACAATCTCCAAATGGATAGGAAATTGCATTAGATTTTGTTACTCCTACCATGGAAAGAAAACTCCAGAGAACATCAGGCCTCACTCCACAAGGGCTACAGCCACTACCACAGCTTTCTTACGAGGAGTGGCTACCAAGGACATTATAGAGGCTGCTACTTGGACCTCCGTGCATACATTTGCCAAGCATTACAATTTACCTTTATACTCTAGATCCCGAGCAGGTTTTGCCACTGCTGTTTTGCAAGGGATCCTAGCTACACCATAATCTCTACTCTTTCCTCCTCCCCTTGTTTAGCTATGGTATTCTACCCATTTGTAAGGACTGCAGATGCATCCTTGAAGGACATAGTACAGTTTTGTACCTACCATAAATGTAGATGTCCGATAGGAATGCATCTGCAGTCAGGATTACCCACCCACCTTCCCCTGTGAGGTACTCCTAGGGTATTTGCCAGCCTTCAGCTAGCTTGGGGGGGATCTATTATGGTGTATTTGTTTGTATATATGTACATACATGCTTATTTTTTGTGTTTGCTCTCTGCTATTTGGAATCATTGGCATTTATCCAAATTTAGCCTTCAAAGAGGGCACCTGGCATCTGGGGCAAGAAACACTGAGGAAAATGGCGTCGGCTGATGCCTTTATACCCGAATAACTGCAGCTATGACGTCGGGTGAAGTGCGACACCAGCCGAGGCCAGACCCAGACTTTGGAATCTGGCCGACCGAAGGGCTGCCTGACGACAGGACAACCCATTTGTAAGGACTGCAGATGCATTCCTATCGGACATCTACATTTATGGTAGGTACAAAACTGTACTTTCTGAGAGTACTTGCATATTTCTTTGACACAGTGTAGGCCACTCCTAATAGCCTTGCTCTTGGTCAAACTACTATTTGCATTAACAGTAGCATTACACGGTAAGATTGGACACCCTTGTTACAGGCCTTAAAGTAGCTGACAAGGAGTTGGCTGGTGGCAGTGATACCAGACCTTATAGTCTGGGCAAAAGGGGGCATAGTTAGTAAACCTGTGCCAGCCTTTCCCAGGTGTGTGTGTGTGTGTGTGTGTGTGTGTGTGTGTGTGTGTGTGTCAGCTGCTTGGGCAGGGACACACGAAGCACTGGTTGGACAAAGAGGCTGCTGGAGACCTTGGCCTGGCCACGCAGCTGAGATCTCAACTCTAAGCTGTGTTTCTTATTGGGGATCTGGAGAAAGGGAGAAACCAGCCCCGGACTAACTGTCGTCTCTGTAGTGCTCTTATGGAAAATTGCACTTTATGCAGAGCTGCATCTGGAATACTGAGTCGTCCACCAATGTTACCAGTGGTGAGGATTGAGTCTCCTTGATTACTGGGCCAGTGGCGTTGCATCACAGCATGTTCATATTTTGATTTTTTTCAATAAAAGTTTATTTTTTGAAAAGTTTTGTCCCTTGCTGTTTTAGTTACATAGAATTACATATTTAAAGGAATGTTATCTTAGATTGCCCAGCACTGAGTCATGTTGTTCATATTGGGATAATGATCACAGTTTCTCCCTCCCTCTATCTCTGTGGCATGGGTCACATTACTTATTGGTTATTGTGAGCTTAAATAATTGGAAGCTTGGTATTTCTCTCTCTCTATTTCAGATGGAGAAGTTAATGTTTTAGATGACATTCTGACAGAAGCTCCTGATCAAGATGATGAGTTGTACAATCCAGAAAGTGAGCAGGATATCAGTGACAAAAAGGGTAAGAATTCTGCATGCATGCAGTCTGTAATATTCCACCTTTTGATCACAAGTTCTTAAAGTAGGTTTATGCTTCACACTTGATGACACGTACCGACTGTATGATTTTTGCTGGTCAGACTGGGACTGGACAATTTTGAAGAGTCCATGGGTTTGCTGTTTTTTTTTTTTCCCTCTTGGGGAACAGTGGGGTGGGTTTAGTCAGTATTGCTGAACCTGGTAGGGGCCTAGATCATACTGCAGCCTGTAAAACTCCTGGAATCTTCTGCACTGACAATCCTGATTTTTCTATCCAAGTGTGTGCAGATGCACCCATTTGATAATGACTGTACACAGTGCACGGCACTGGGAAGAGGAATTGATGAGATTTGTGGGCTGCAGTATAGTCAAGATTGGAGGTTCTGCCACCCTTGGAGTTAACATAAGCTCAGTGGATGATTGGTGGACCTATGATATTGGAGTTCAGTTCAAATACCGATCACTTAAAATGTGGGTGGAAAGATTTGCTGTTGCCCAGTTATGTTCTTTGTATGCTTTGGGTCTGCTTACACAATAGAAGACTGCTGGTTTAGGATTGCCTACCAAATGTGCTTTGTAAACTCAAAAGCTGCTACTAAGCTTTATGGCATGCCTGTTCTTCATCCCCTTTGAACTGGCTTATCTGCTTGCCAAGTCTCACTGCAGCTTTTCAGAGCACAGAAATCATTTTTGGATAGGATCAGTTTAGTTTGCCTTTTTTAAAGTTGTATAACAGTATAGTAATTTTCAGGCAAAACTACTGTATTTCACGTTATTGTGGAAATGGCAGCAGAATTCCTACAAAGCCTTGTCTGCTTCCTCTTAACTTTTTTTCTCTTAAGTTTATCATCTTGTATATTTTGTAAAATTCTTTGAGTTTGGTTTAATAAAAAAGGTCGCTAGAAAGTGAAGTTTCTAAACCAGGTTAATGCTCTTTTGGAATTCATTATATTTGGCTTTCATGGAAATGTGTTTGGAATTTGAGCCTGAGTGCCCCACCCGCTTCCCATGAATGTGGTTAGGAGAAGCCTACACCATCTTTTTTGCTGCAGTTGTATCACTCAGTGTAACTAGGAATTACAGTGGGCAGAGCCCATTTTCAGTGGTGATCCTGAAGAAAGGCTGCACCACCATACATGTCATCTTAAACTGCTAGTACAGCATAAAAAGGGGAAGAGTATATGCAAAGTACACAGATTCATATAAGCAGACAGGAAGACTTGCACAGTTAAGTATGCAGGAAATTTTCCCAATAGTGAGAATATGATATGGAGTAAGTTCTTACAGTTAAAGCATGTTAAAATTATTTCGAGTTCTAGCATATTAACTGAAAAATCACGGAAGTGGAAATGTTTTCAAAATACTTGCATTTTAAGATATTTTAACAGCTTAGAGGTTGAGGGAAGGAAGAGGAGGCAAGGGGGCTCAAAAGCCATGAAGATGGAGGAACAAGGTAACTTGTGGGGGAAATGAAGAAAAAAGTAGTATTGGTAGTAGGGAAGGTTAAGCAGGGAGCAGAAAGGGCAGAATGGTTCTGGGGAAATAGAAGCAAGAGACCCAGAAAGAAGGTAGAAAGTGTGAATGTGTGTGCACGTGTGCGTTTGCTTCTGTGTATGCATGCCCTTGTGCGTGTTCCTGCGAAGTGTGTGTGGGGGGGTGTGGAAGACGGCAAGAGGAGAGACTACAAGAAAGATTCTGATACCAGAGCAGCAGATCCAGTGTAGAGAGAGACCGACAATAATCAGGATTTTAGATGAACTTTTAGAACGTGATCTAGTATTAGGCTTACACCAAAGTTCAGTAGTTTCTTCCAGGTACAGGCAGTAACTTGTAGCAAGCTCACATTGGCTTGTCTTAGTGGGATGTACTTGCTTGTTTTATTGTTGAGAGCATGACAGAGTAATATATGAGATTATGTGTAAACTTGAGTTGTACCTTGGAGGAAGAGAGAGAGTAAGGATCATGTAGCTCTCAGTGAAGTGTTGATGATTAGTTCCTGATTACTGAAAAACTGTATGCTAGAATCTTAAAATATTACTGTGGCAAATGCTCATTATTCTCTCTGCTACAGTAATCTTTAGGCTGTATGGGTTGTTTCTTATCTAGGAAACAGCAGCTAACCAGCTTCAAAAAGTTGCTTGGAGATCATTAGATGGTTATCATCGCATCCCTAGTTAGCCAGATTTCAGGCATTTCTTAAGGTTTTGTATGTCTGGATCACATCAGTTGTCTGCCTTACCCCTTGGACTGTCTACTCCACTAAGTGTGTTCACAAAGTGTGTAGCTCCAATTATAGCTCATTGCAGGCTACAGGAGCATCCACGTTTACATATTTAGACAACTTTTTTACCTTTGCAGTCTTTTTCTAAGTGTCTGTAATCTCCCAGTTGGGTGAGAAATTTCTTAACCAAGAAGGGTTTCCAGGAGAACTTTCAAATGTCTTGAGTCCATCATGCAGTATTGTGTACCTGGAATGTCTGCTAGACAGTTCATTTCAAAGAATTTTTCTTCCACAAGAAAAAAATAGATGTATATCTGGAGCTATTTCTTGGATTTTTCACTTGGACTTCTGTCACTGCAAGGGAATATATGAGGAATTTGGGTCTCAGGTCATCTGTGATTCTTAATGATACCCTTGGCAAGACTCCCACTTGAGAATGATAAATGGTATGTGAAGGCTGTTTGCTTCCAGCACAAAGACCTATTTTTCAAATCCCAGTCCTGGGATTTGTCAGAAGAGAATTCACTTGGTAGAGACAAGAAATACCCCAAATCCAGGTGCCCCAGCTCCAAAGTGGTCATTCACCAAAGATTCCTAAGACTTTGGAGAGCAGTTCCAGGAGGGATAAAACTGCAGGTTGTGTGGGACAGCAAAGACTGGCACAAACATGGAAATATAAGAGAGATGTTTGATCTGATCAAGGCATGCAATGCACTGAATCGTCTTTGGTTCCATTTATCTCCAAGTTGTTCCAGACAATACCACAGTCATGTTAGTACATCAACAGACATGAGGGAAGTCAGGTCTGCAACCCTTTGTAGACCAGCCTTGTTAGCTTGGTATGTACGTTTACAGCACAGTCTCTCTACAGGCATCCTACGTTCCATCAAAGCAAAACTGTGTGGCAGACAAGCTGCGCCAGACAAAGGCAGACCCTCAGGAATGGAAACTAGATTAGGGGATCTTCCAAGATTGGATCCATCTGTAGGGAGTTCCCCAAGTTAACCTGTGTACCTCCTCAATCAGCTGGCAAAATTGTGTTCCATGACTTTATGAAAGAAGGCTGGGAGACGGATGCTTCTCCATTTCCCTGAACACTGATGTTCTTGTATGTTTTTCCACTGATATCCAGGGTAGTTCTGAAGATTCTAAGATCATTGTAGTGACCCCCTTCTGGTGTAGGCAACACTGGATATCCCTCTGTTCTCATGTTGCAGTATTCTAACATGAGGATCCTCTGCCCGAGGCGTCCTGAATGGTCCGGCCCATATACAAAAGCTTAGCTTAGCTGCTTTATGGTTTGTTGGATGTCGCATGTAGGAACCATAAACCATGGACCATAAATGTGACGTCTGCACACATAGACCTCAAAACTTCTCTGCCGCCAGTTGAACATCAGCTTGCTTGTTCTGCTCTGCTGCAAGTGACTTCTCAAAGATATGTACCCTGTTGGGGAATTTTTCTTTTCAATTCTATCTAGGTTGCTGTTAAATTTTCCCTTAAAAGATGACACTGAGAATCAGCTACGGAAAAGTAAAGTGTGGATGCCAAATCCCGCACATAGAGCCACAACCTGTACTTATTTTGCTTGGGGCCTTCTCACTATTATAAAGCGTGCTCTATTTGCCAGTCGTTTGTTCCTAAAACACTGCCCAGCCATCTCTCAGCCCTAAATCTCTTCATGGAAAACCAACGGCTTAAACGTCTTGCCTTGGGTATGGAAGCAATGCCACAGTCTCAATCATACTGCTGAGAAAGAGGGCCAAAGTAGCTGGGCCAGAAAAAGCAATTATGGCTCTGGGTACAGACATCCCGCCAGCTGCTAGTTTAGGGGCTGAGGTACGTTTGGTTTTGGCGACTTCAGCGGGTACTGCTTTGAACGCTGCCCTAGTTTCTCCAGCCTGCATGTCCACAGAGGTACCAGCAACATTGGCTTCTGATGGGGGGAGCCAGTTTCATCTGAATGGCTAGTTTACCTTCCATCCTTGAGGGAATGTACTACTAGTCCTATGCTGACCTCTGATACTAGGCCTTTGCCTACTCACCCTGGACCCAAGGTTCCTTCTCTGAAAGAGAAACAGCAGTCTAAACATCTGTCTGCTTCATTTATTTTATTTTTATTTTACATTTGTTGACTGGGCTAGTCTAACTGGATATATGTCCATTTTTAGTATACAAATTGTCATACATGAGTAAGAAAAGACATAAGGGGATAATTTCCAAAACTGATTAAACATAAAAAAAAAAAACACCTTTTAATTAGGTTTATATAACCTAAAATAGCAAAATGAAATGAGTAAGCAAGATAGTATAGCTTAATATATACAAGGAGTGATGTGTAAATAGATTAGAGCAGTTGGAACCCAATAGATAAAAACAAAACTTATAAATTAGAAAAGGTTGGTCATGTTAAGTGTTTCAGTCAGGTTTAATACATGGGCATAGCCGTTGTGAAATTAGGAAGATTCTTAGTTGCTTCTTGAAAAGTGGAGTGGATGTCAGGGATGTTAGTTTATTAGGAAGCTTGTTCCAAGAGTTTCTAATGGTGTTAGTAAATAGACAATCACCAGATTTATTGTTGGATTTAAGGGTTGCTACTAGTAACTTATTAGCTGAGCATAGGGTTCTCAGATTTTTATACGGGTTGATAAGGTTAGAGAGTATGGGAGTATTTGTGGGATGATACAAGATCTTGTGGGTGATAATTAGTTGCTGAAGAAGAAGCTGGTTTTGCAGTTCCAACCATCCTAGCTTTTTCAGATTTTTGGCAATGGTGAGTTCGGAATGGGGAACCAGTGGCAAATCTGGCAATGTTATTGTAAGAGGTGGCCAGCTTATTGAGATTGTTTTTGGTTAGATTAGTGTAAATTGGGGAGGCATAGAAAAACAAGATTTAACACATTTTAAGCAGAACCAAGCAAGGTTCGAAAAAGTACAACAATAAACAGGCATTCTGGAGTATACACAACTGAATTAAGTACAAAAGAGGAAAACAGTGAATAGATATTACATGAAAATGAAAACAAAATGGAGTAACAAACAGAGTTTGCTAATCTACAGTATATACAGTATGTGAAGGAGGTTGAAGGTTGGAGACATAGAAGGGTTACAGAGAAGAAATGGATCAGGATGGCCTGGGTTAGCAGAATGAAGTATATGAGGGTGAAAGGAGGTAAACTGATAGAGGCACAGTGAAGGGATGTGGAGAAGAAAAGGATGAGTATGGCCTGAGTTAGTAGAGTGAAGTGAATATTTAGATGTTAGTGGGATGAGATGGTTGAGGGCAGCCACGGTGGTGCAGCGGTTAGTGTTGCTGCCTCACAGCAAGAGGTTCTCCAGTTCGATTCTCGGCTGGGGTGCCTTCTGTGTGGAGTCTGCATGTCCTCCCTGTAGTCACGTGGGTTTCCTCCCACATCCCAAACACATGCTCTAGGTGGATTGGACACTCTAAATTGGCCCTAGGTGAGTGTGTGTGTGTGTGTGTCGGTGTGTGCGCGCGCCGGGCTGGCAACGCGACACTGTAAAACTCCACTGCCAATCATGAGTGGACAGGTGATCCGCTGTGGTGACCCCTAACCGGGAAAAAAGCCGAAAGAAGAAGTGGAGAAGGGTGGAGAATAGGTTTGTTTGGGAGATAGTAGTCCTGGCTGTAGGTGTAAGGAAGGGTTTTAGTCTGTAAAGGAAACCAAGTTTTCTATTAACTGATTTGATGGTTAAGTTTATGTGCGAGTCAAAATTAAGATTATGATCAATTGTTATGCCTAAACGTTTAGTTGTTGTGTCAGATACTATTATAGTGCCATTATTTGATACAACTGTGAAATTGATAGGGGGAGACTTCTGGGTAGGGGTGAACAGTAGAGGTTTAGTTTTTTTAGGGTTAATGAGGAGACGGCGTTTATAGAACCAGTTTTCAACTAAGGTAAACACTTTGTGGGTGCTAGACTGCATTTCAGCAGATAATGCTGCTGCACAGATTAATGTAGAGTCATCGGCATATTGTATGCAGGTGGTTTGAGGTAGGGAGGTTTTCAGATCATTAATGAAAATAGAAAAGAGGAGGCGTCCCAAAATAGAGTCTTGTGGGACTCTCTGGGAGATAGAGAGCAGAATTGATAGGTTGTTGTCCCAGAGGACTACTTGTTGTCTATTTCTTAGATAGGATTTAAACCATTTGACTGAGGTAAGTATATCTAACATGCAGTGATTCACCATGTCAAAGGCTTTGGAGATGTCCATAAAGAGAGCGGAGGAGAGCAAGTTGTTAAGATTTTTATTAATACAGTCAGAAAAGGATAATAGCGCAGTTGTAGTACTCTGAAATGGCCTAAAGCCATGCTGGCAGTCAGCTAATAGATAATTTTGGAGGAGATGATCAAGTAGTTGCCGATGAATGCATCTCTCCATGTTTTTTGCTGAAGGAGAAAGTAGAGCTATGGGACGGAAGTTAAGAGTGTTCAGTTGAGTTACCTCCCTTATTTAGTGGGATAATATGTGAGACTTTCCAAAGAGATGGTATAGAACCTTCTGTAATGGTTCTGTTTATTAAGATGGAGATAGGGTATGCAAGTACTCCAGCTGCAATTTGCAGAAATTCAGCTGGAAGAAGGTCAGCTGAAGGAGTACATGGTTTTATTTTATGAAGTAGGGTATGGATGAGAGATGTTGGTACAGACTGAAGTTGTAGGGCAGGAGGTAAATTGGTTAGAGAAGAGAGTCTTAGATATGCTGGCAGGTGATAAGGTATTTGCTAACGATTGGACTGTTTAAAAAAAAAATTATTAAAAGAATCTGCAATTTGGCTGGGAGAATTCTGAGTCAAATTAGATGAGGTTGGAGATGTCCTTCAAGAATGCAACTGCAGTCATAACATATGGGTTGTCCTTCCTCAGGCAGCCCTCGGTCGGCCGGATTCCAAAGTCTGGGTCCGACGTCGGCTGATGACGCATTTCTCTCCGATGTCAGAGCGGCTGGAGTATATAAGCATCAGCCGACACCATCTTCTTCAGTCTTTCTTGCCGCGCGGTGCCCGAAGCAGAAGCAGTTCGCAAGTGCCGGTCGGTCAGCTCCTGTATTCTTCGAATCCGAAGTCATCAAAAAAGCTAAGTACCCCGTTGGGGACATTTTCTTGCCTCAGCCGATGTCAGAAATTACTGAAAAAGTAAATAATTGTTTGTCTTGTGGTAAACAAATACCTCATAAGGATTTCCACTCTTACTGCCTTCCTTGCCTTGGCCCAGACCACGACGTCTCGGCCTGTGCCGCCTGTGCTCGCTTCAATAAGCGCACTCTCAGGCGCCGGGCGGAGTTCACTGAAGACTTTTTCGGCGAAAAATACGATTATACGATGCCGTCGGAACTACCGACATCGCAGACTCCTAAGAAACGAAGAGACCGGGACCGACATCCTCGACCCGCGTCTTCCTCCGACACCACGCCAAAACCTACCGCGAGTGCCCCGGTCCCCTCTGAGGCGGTTATTTCACCGCTCCGAACCGAAGACACTGCGTTACCGATACCTCCGATACCGGAGACCACACTGACGCCAGTTATTGATTTTCCTCCGGATACTGAAACCGAGGAAATGCCCGAGACCATTGCTGTGGATAAGGTCACTCCTGCACGTGGAGCTGCTAGGCCTCCCATGTCCGTGTCTATCAAGGCCTACACACGTGCTAAGGCAGCCAGCAAGACCAAGCACCTTACTGCTAAAGCCTTACCTCAGCCTACTCCTGAAGCACAAATCATGACTATGGCCGCAGACTTAATTTCCATGATCAGAGGTTCCCAGGCCCATCCTGAGAGAGGATCCCAGCCTCCTCCTGATAAGAGGCCCAGGGTTGAACCCTCTGACCCTCTCCCTTCAGATGAAGATTCTGAGGACTCTGTTCACTCCGATAGCCAGGAAGAGCCCTTCCAGACCTATGAGGACTCAGATGCAGAGGACTCCATCCCCTCGGCCTCTCCTCCTGAGGATATTTCTTTTGGGGAAGTTCTGCATTCCATGAGGGAACATTTTAAGTGGCAAGGCCAGGAATATTCTGATTCCAGAAAGCGCCTTCGAACCTTCCTTAAAAAGCCCCAACACAGGCCCTTAGCTATACCTCCTGTGCTTGATGTTTTGGATGATCTATACTCTGACTCCAGTGTTACCCCTGATACTCTCCCTCCTGCCAAGCCTGACAGATACTATAGGGTCCCAGAAACACATTCTCATTTCTTTAGGGCCCATGCTGTTGATTTAGAAACAATTTCACAGGGACCGAAAGGGGTTTCAGCTACCACCTCCAAAAATCCTTTGCCTTCCAACAGGGAAGCTAGGTCATTAGAGAGATGGGGGAAGAAGGTTTACACTTCCACTACCTTATCTATGAGAGCTCTCAGTTGTCTCTTTCATATGTTTCAATATCAGGATTACCTGTTAGATGATTTACAGAAAACTTTGGCCTCTCCTGAACCTTTAGATAGGAAGTCTTTACAGGAGGCTGTACATAATTCTCAGCAAGTTAGCAATCACTTTCCTCAGTGTGGATATGATGCATTGGAAGCTTCATGTAGGGCAGCTATGACAGGGGCGGTCATTCGTAGACATGCATGGTTAAAAGAACAACCTCTACCAGATCATGTTAAGGCAAAACTTCTTGATGCACCCTTGGAAAAGAACAAGCTTTTTGGTGCTAATGCTAAAGATGTGTTAAAGTCCATTGAGGAAAAAGCCAAGTCAGTTCAGACAGGCAAAGATTTCCTCCAGGTTCAGCCACCCAGATTCAGCAGGAATTGGCCTTCTAAAAACTGGTCCTTTCCTAATCCTGAAAGATTTCAAAGGGGCAAAAACAGGCGTGGCCGAGGGAAGAGGACAATACAGGGGTTCCTACAGGGGACGACAATGGCAACCAGCAAACCAAAGAAGCGACACAGGGGTTTCTCCTGCCCCACAGGGACAATCCCAATGACTTTCCTCTACTTCCGCTGACCAAGGAGCAAACAGAAGCTCCTTTGGGCGGAAAATTATCTCTGTTTTCAGACAATTGGCACAGATTGACAAAGGACAAATGGATTTTGGACATTGTAGACCAAGGATACAGGTTCCACTTTCATACCTTGCCAAGAAAACAAGGCATGCCAAACCTACCACAAAACCAGAGGGCAGAGGCTATCAAGCAAATTTCTCTGCTTGCTCAGATCAGAGCAATAGAAAAAGTTCCACAACAAGAACAAGGCCAGGGGTTTTATTCAAGACTGTTCCTTTTTCCAAGAAAAGAAACTCAATGGAGACCAATACTGGATTTGTCCGCATTAAACTCTTTTCTCATAGTACCAAAGTTCAAAATGCTGACTCTGCAGCAACTCCTTCCCATGCTGGGCAAGGGGTCTTGGCTGATTACTCTGGACCTCAAGGAGGCATACCTGCATGTCCCTATCAGACACAGCTGCAGAAGATACCTCCGATTTCTTGCAGGGCCAGAGCATTATCAATTCTCAGCATTGCCATTTGGCTTATCTACTGCGCCCAGAGTATTCACAAAATGCCTGGCTTCAGTAATTGCTCATTGCAGGCTCCAGGGGATCCAAATCTACCCGTACCTGGACGACTGCCTCACACAAGCGGACGACAAACTGATTTTGACAAAAAACTTGAATTATGTCATACAATTGCTACAGGCTCTGGGATACACAGTCAACTTCCAAAAGGCAAGACTTCAGCCATCCCAGCAAATAACCTTCTTAGGAGTCAAACTAGACACAGCCTCTCAAATGGCTTACCTGACAGAAGACAAGCAAAAGAAGTTAACTCATTATTTCAAAGGTTTGGCAAAGCTCACCCAGATGACTGCAAGGAGATTCCTACAGGCCCTGGGTTACATGGCCTCCTGCATTGTACTGGTTCCATTAGCAAGACTACACATGAGAAAGCTTCAATGGTACCTAAAAAGCTTATGGTCTCAACACAGCAACAACCTAGAGACAACCATACCGCTCATTCCATGCCTACAAAAGGAATTTCTATGGTGGGCCTCGGTAAGCCAGGCAAACACAGGTATGTCGTTCAAAAAACCTCAGATAACACAGACCATGACCACAGATGCCTCAGACCTAGGATGGGGGCGCACATGGAGGGCAGATGTATTCAAGGACAATGGTCTCCAAAGGAAACACATCCTTTATATCAACCAAAAAGAAATGCTGGCAGTAATGCATGCCATCGAGGCCTTTCGACAACAACTTCAGCAAGGCCACCTGCTAATACGGACAGACAACACCACTGTCATGTGGTACATAAACAAGCAGGGGGGCACCCATTCTTACCCCCTTTGCAGACTGACAATGAATCTTTGGGAAAAATCACTGAGCCTAAACATACAGTTGCAATCCCAGTTTGTTCCAGGCAAAGACAATGTGCTGGCGGACAACCTAAGCAGGAATTTCCTGGACCCCCACAAGTGGAGGTTACATCCAGAAATCTTCATACGACTCACCTCGACATGGGGCAGGCCAGAAGTAGACCTATTTGCCTCCCACCTCAATCATCATCTGCAAAAGTTCTGTTCAAGGACATATCATCCACAAGCATGGAAAATAGATGCTCTCTCATTCAACTGGAACTTCCTAAAAATCTATGCATTCCCACCTCTGCCACTGATGACCACAGTATTACTAAAGATCAAAGCAGAGAAGCCCAAGGGGATCCTAATAGCTCCAGACTGGCCAAGACAACACTGGTACCCACTACTACGGAGCATATGTCACAACAAAAAGTGGGCCCTTCCCCAATGGCCCCAACTTTTGACTCAAAACAACTTCAAGACAGTACATCCCAACATTCAGACGTTGCAGCTAACAGCTTGGGAGATCCCATGAATAACCTCAATCTATCTCTCTCTAAGGAAGTTCAGCAGATACTAACAGAAGCCCGAAGACCATCCACCAGAAAGGTTTACTCAGCAAAATGGAAGAGATTCAGCATTTGGAATACCAGCAAGGGTCATGATGCATCATTATTGAACATCCCACTCATTCTGGAATATTTGGCAGATATGCTACAGAATGGACTCTCATATTCTTCCATAAAAATACATGCTTCAGCTATTTCAGCTAGATACAACACTGATCCACCTGTGTTTTCACATCCTTTGTTAAGGCAATTCCTTAGGGGAATCGAGAATATAAAGCCAGCAAGAAAGGCTCCAGTACCAGCTTGGGACCTCAACTTTGTCCTAGAGAAACTGACTCTACCCCCCTTTGAGCCAGCAGCTTCTGTGGACTTACAATTTCTCTCATGGAAGACAGCTTTCCTGTTGGCACTTACCTCAGCAAGAAGGGTTTCGGAATTACAGGCCCTAATGGCAATACCACTGTTCATAACCTTTCACAGAGACAGGGTCTCCTTACGAACCAGCCCTACCTTTCTGCCAAAAGTGGTATCTAGGGTTTCTTTAAATCAAGCAATTCACCTGCCTACTTTCTTTCCCAATCCTGAGAACAAAGGGGAAAGACTGTTGCATACCTTGGACATTCACAGACAACTTCGCTACTACCTGGACAGAACCAAGACCAGTAGGAAGTCTGATCAGCTTTTTGTAGCTTACGCCCCTGCAGTACAAGGAAAAGCGATTTCCAAACGGACTATTTCAAAATGGATTGGGCATTGCATCAGATTCTGTTATTCCTTCCATGGAAAGAGTGTACCAGCCAATGTCAGACCACACTCCACCAGAGCTACAGCCACCTCTACAGCATTCTTAAGAGGGGTGCCTACAAAAGACATTCTAGAAGCTGCTACATGGAGCTCCGTGCATACATTCTCCAAACACTACAACCTCCCTTTATATTCCAGATCCAGAGCAGGCTTCGCTTCGGCAGTCCTGCAGGGATTGATAGCTACACCATCCTTTTCTTAGAGCATACAACCTCCCCCAGCTAAGCTATGGTATTCAACCCATATGTTATGACTGCAGTTGCATTCTTGAAGGACATAGTACAGTTTTGTACCTACCATAAATGTAGATGTCCGATAGATATGCAGCTGCAGTCGGTTTTCCTCCCTCCTTCCCCTCTATGCCTTGGGTCCACTCCTATCCCTATTATCCTTAGCTGGGGATATCTGTTATGGTGTATCTGTTTATTGCTTATTTATTGTCTGGAAACCTATTTTTGTCTTCCAATTTGATTACAGCCTTCATTGGAGGTCACCTGGCATCTGGGGCAAGAAACACTGAAGAAGATGGCGTCGGCTGATGCTTATATACTCCAGCTGCTCTGACGTCGGAGAGAAATGCAACATCAGCCGACGTCGGACCCAGACTTTGGAATCCGGCCGACCGAGGGCTGCCTGAGGCAGGACAACCCATGTGTTATGACTGCAGTTGCATATCTATCGGACATCTACATTTATGGTAGGTACAAAACTGTACTTTCTGGTGCCAGGTTCAGGGGATGGGCACAACAGTGCTCAGCTTACCTAATATTCTAGATTATTTAACAGAAATGCTCCACAAGGGCCCATCTTTCTCTTCAATTAAGATTCATGCCTCTGCCATTTCAGCACATTATAATATTGAGCCACCCCTCTTCTCTAATATCCTGCTAAAACAATTCTTTAGAGGGGCCAAAAATTTAAGGCCCCCCAGGAGAGCTCCCACTCCAGCCCGGGACCTTAACTTTTTGTATTGGAACCCCCCCCCCCCCCCTTTTGAACCAGCTGCTACAGCAGAGTTGAAATTCCTTTCTTGGAAAACAGCCTTACTTCTAGCCATCACTTCAGCAAGAAGAATGTCTGAACTGCTGGCCCTCATGGCAATGGAATCCTTCATTATCTTCCATGCGGACAAGGTTTCCCTCAGGACCAGTCCATCCTTTATGCCCAAGGTGGTGTCTAGTGTGGCTCTAAACCAGTCCATTCATTTGCCTACTTTTTCCCCTAATCCTCAAAATAAAGGGGAAAGGCTAATGCATTCTCTGGACGTGCACAGACAGCTTAGATTGTATTTGGACAGGACTAAGCCTCTCAGAAAATCTGACCAGCTGCTATTTAGCTGTGCTGCAAGGGCAGAGGGGAAGGCCACTTAAAAGCAAAGCATTTCCAAGTGGGATAGCCCATTGCATCCATTTCTACTACAAGCATCATGGAAAACCTACCCCACAAGGGAATAAGATCACATTCCACCAGGGTTGCATCTACCTATATGGCATTTCTCAGAGGAGTCCCCACCAGGGACATCCTGGAAGCTGCTACCTAGAGCTGTGTTCATACTTTCACCAAGCATTACCACCTGCCTATCTTTTCTAAATCCACAGATGGATTTATCACATCAGTCTTACAGGGCCTGATTGCTAACCCTAATGCTCTTTAACTACCTCCACCCTTCCTTAGCTTGGGGATCATCCCAAATGTGATGACTGCAACAGTGAAATACGAAGAACATAGTAAAGTAGTGTACGCTTACCATAAATGTAGATGTTGGAGTGTATTCACTGTTGCAGCCCTGGTTACCCTCCCTCCAGCCCCCTGACTTCTCTTGACCTTTACCTTTTCTTTTTGTTGGGCATATATTATATCATGTGTATTTGCTTTTTGCTGGGGGTGTTCCATACCATATAATGGCTTCCTTTTGTGGGGGCAGCTGACATCTGGGGCAAGAAAAACTGATGTAATGGTGTCGTCTGCATGTTTTCTACCCCTGACAACCTGACGTTATGGAAGAAGTGACCGCATCTGATGCAGATGTCAGAAGACTCTGGTATTCAGGCCGGCTGAGGGCTACCTGCAGGCAGGTAACCCAAATGTGATGACTGCAACAGTGAATACACTCTAACAACTACATCTATGGTAAGTGTACACAACTGTACTTTCTCCTGGCTCCTATTCCATTGGCTTCAGATACCTTTATCAGTATTACTACACCTATTTTGGCTCCTTTTCTTATCAGACCTTTGATTTCAGAGCACTTGGATCCGAGAATCTCAGAGCTGTCCCGTGTCCGTTCCGAAGATCATTGCATCTTGCACTCTGATACCATCTCTGAGTGTGTTGGAGCCAGATGATTCTCTGAGCCATGTCTGCCCTTTGTAGCCTAAAAATTAGACCCCTGTGCTCTGAAACCTTTCTCTAGTGCTCTACCTTCTAGTCAGAAGGAACAGACTGTCCGGAAGCATGTCTTCTCTCACCCGTTGGCCTCTATCGCTCTGGGGCATTCTGATTTTGAGGTAGAGGAGATCTTTTCTATGCTTCTAGAGGAAAGCTTTTCCCCTGACCCATCTGTCTTTATGTCTTGAACCTCAGCATTGTACACCACAGGGAAAGCCAGTCGAAAGTCTCCTGGCTACCCACCAGGGTATACCCGTATCTTCTTGATACTTTTCCAGAACATCTGCTGAAGACTTGCCTAAGAAGAGAGAGTGTAAAATGAATAACTTGGAGTCTGCTCAAGAGTCAGTCATGGTAGATATTGATTTTGATAAGGAGGAAGGGTCCCTAAGATCACTACTGATGTCATCTTCTTTGGAGACGTCCTGGAGATCCTCAGGCAAAGGAGTGAGTGGTCTACTCTCAACCCTTCTCAAGAGGAATTGGTATTCCTGGAAGCCTTGAGATCGGCAGGTGGAGTCATCCAGGAGGTAGATGGGCCAGATCCAGTTGAGTTGATCTCTTGGTGGTCATGGAAGAAACCTGACTGTGTTGAGCCAATCCCCAAGTGACCAGACTGGATCCTGGTACCACCCAAAGATAGAGAATTTTGGAGTAAGAGAATACCAGTAGATGCCATGCGTCTAGCTGCAGCCACAAAAAAGGAACCCGCAGAACAGAGTTTTTCTGATGTTCTTTGTGTTTCACTTTTGCAGTCATTACATTTGGGTTATCTGCTTGCAGGTAGCCCTCAGTCGACCTGATTAACAAAGTCTTGGGTCCTGCGTCGGTTTCTGTCCCTTCTTCCATGACGTCAGGTTGTCAGGGGTATAAAACATGCAGCCGACACCATTACATCACTCTTTTTCTTGCCGTGTGGTGCCCGAAGCAGAAGCAGTTCGCAAGTGCCGGTCGGCAGACTCCTGAAATTTTCATTTTCGAGTTTCAGAATCGAAGTCTTCAATTAAAGCCAAGTACCCCGTTGGGGAAACTTTTTCTTGTTCCTTACCGATGTCAGTTGTTTGTCTTTTTGGCTTTTCCCCGATTAGGGGTCGCCACAGAGGAACTCCGGTCCCTAATGATTGGCAGTAGATTTTTATGGGGCCTAGTTGCCAGCCTGACGCCCAACCTTCAGCGAAGGCACGCCCATTCAGGCATGTCTTTCGAAATAGTTAATAATTGCATTACTTGTGGAAAGCAAATACCTCATAAAGATTTTCATTCGTACTGTATTCCTTGCCTAGGCCCAGATCACGGCGTACCTTGCTGTCGGTTTTGTGCTTTATTTAATCAGTGCACTATCCGTCGTCTGTATATTTTCGCCTCTAAATATTTCAGTTCCCTGTTTAATTACCCAGAAATGTCGGTTAGCCATCCGACTGCCAGGATTCCCAAAAAATGCAAAGATAAAGATAGAGACAGGCCGCTGAGGTCCAAAACTGCTGCTGATGCTTCTAAGCCAGTCACCAGTTTGCCGGTACTCAGTGAGGTGCTTTCGCAGCCCCTGATACCCGCTACTTCTGATTCGCAGCCCTCTACTGAGAACCATTCAGAGTCTGGTATGCCGTGAGATGCTTCAACTATGGAACCCGCGGATGTCTCTACCTTGGATGGGTCTGGAGCCACTGTACAGGCACCGGATTCTGAGGGTGTATTCAGGCCTACGGACTTGCATATTAAACTGACGCCTCCTTCTTAACTTAGGCTTAAATCTCGAACCATGCCTAAAAAAAAACGACGCCCAGGCCACATGCTCAGGCCTCTATGCCTAAAAACAAATAAGAATGGCTAAAGATCTAATAACTCTAATCAGGGGTAGCCAACCCCCCTTCTAAGTGGCATAGGACTGAAGTTGTTTATGAATCTTCTGACCATGGTTCTGTTTTTTCTGATTCTTCTGATGATCTGGATTTGCCCTTATCTACTTATGGGTATTCTGATGCAGAGGACTCTATTCCCTCTTCTTCCCCTCCAGAGGATTTTTCTTTTGGGGGAAACCTTGCATACTCTAAGGGAACAATTCCACTGGGAAAGCCAGGATTTTTCTGATTCAAAAAAGAGGCTCAGGGATTTCTTACTCCTGCCTCAACATAGGCCTTTAGCTATTCCTCCTCTACTAGACATTGTTGATGATGCTTTTTCGGAATCTAGTTTGGCCCCTGATTCCTTGCCTCCTGCTCCCAGAAAACCAGGGTCCCTGAGTCACAGAAGTTCCTTTTTAAAAATCCTATTGCGGAACCAGAGACTATTGCACAGGGGCCAAATGGCATTAAGGCTTCTACTGCTAAAAATCCTACCCCTTCTGATAGAAACTCCAGGGTGCTGGATAGATTGGGTAAGAAGGTTTACACTTCTGCAACCTTGGCCATTAGGGCTTTAAACTGCCAGTTTCATATGTTGAAGTGTCAACAACATGTTATTGGATTGCTTAAACAGAAAATTATGTTGATTCCTGATTGTGTGGAAAATAAAGAATTACAGGATTTATTGCATTCTGCTGAACAGGTTGGAAAACATACTTTGCAATGTGGTTTTGGTTTATTAGAGGCCTCTTGCAAGGTTGCTGTTACTGGGTCTGTGCTCAGAAGGCATGCTTGGCTTAAGAAGCAATCTTTACCTGATCATGTTAAAGCTAAATTGTTGGATGCTCCCTTACATCAGGTCCGCCTGTTTGGCAACTAGGCTGAGGAAGGTCTTAAAAAGATGGAAGATAAAGCTAAATCTATGCAAACTGTTAAAGATTTTTTTTACAAGTACAGCCCCCTAGATTTAGTAGGCACTGCCCCTCTAAGAATTGGTCATTTCCAACACCTTCCAGGTCTTCTCAAGCCAAACCCAGACAGCAAAAACCCCAAGTTTCAGTCCCAGAGGACACACAGGACTAAGCAGTCTGGGGCCTTCACTTCCAAATCTGGTAGTAATAAGACTCCCCCCTATGGTAAACTCTCTCAATGACTTACCAAATTTCCAAGCACTTATCAACTGACTGCCCCTTTGGGGGGAAAGATTGCTCTTCATGCAAAGAACTGGGAGCTCATTACCTAGGACAAATGAGTTTTAAATAGTGTCCCAGGGATATAGATTTCTCTTCCACACGTTGCCAACACCAAACGGGTGGTTGGACCTACCCCCAAATCACTGGGCAGAGTCCCAAAACAAGTACTTTCTCTCTTAAGCATGGGGGCTATTCAGTTGGTACCAGAAGAAGAAACGGGATAAGGTTTCTTCTTGAGACAATTCATGGCGTCCTATCCTGGCCCTGTCTACTCTAAACACCTTTTTGGAGATTCCAAAATTCACGATGCTGACTCTTAACCAGTTGCTTCCTATGCTAGACAAAGATGCCTGGTTGGCAACTCTAGATTTAAAAGAAGCATACCTGCACATCCCAATCAAGGAATCTTGCAGAAGATACCTTTGCTTCAAAGCAGGCTACATGCACTATCCATTCTCTGCACTGCCCTTTGGCTATCTACTGCGCCCAGGGTATTCACAAAGTGCCTAGCTCCAGTTATTACATTTTGCAGGCAAAGAAATGTTCAAATATACCCATACCTGGATAATTGTCTAATTCAGGCAGAAAGCAAGGACATAGTTTTGAATCATCTGGCCTTTGTGCAAAGGGTTCTAACTTGTTTGGGGTACACCATAAACGAAAAGAAATCTTACCTGGTACCCTGTCAACAAATTATATTCCCGGGAGCAAGCTTGGATACAACTTCCCAGATGGCTTACCTCACTCCAGAGAAACAAATTCATTTGACCACCTACTTCAAACAAGTGGCCACAAAAACCCTGCTATCTGCAAGACAAATACTGCAAGCCTTGAGGTTCATGGCCTTCTGCATTCTTCTAATTCTGTATGCAAGACTGCATATGAGGAAACTACAGTGGTATCTAAAAAGCCTATGGTGTCAACATTCTCAGGATCTAGAAGTAATGATTCCTGTCATACCTTGCCTACGCCTAGAATTCCTTTAGTGGGCAGAGGCCTGCCACCAAAACAAGGGACTACCTTTCACACAACCCCCTGCCGCCCAAACCCTAACAACAGACGCATCAGACTATATACATGGGAGGCTCACCTGGCAAGGAAGTGTATTCAGGGCAAATGGAACCCAAGTCAAATGCACCTGCATATCAGTCAAAAAGAAATTTTAGCTGTACAGAATGTTCTTCGTGTTTCACTGTTGCAGTCATTACATGTGGGTAATCTGCTGGCAGCTTGCCGTTAGTTTGCCTGAATTCCAAAGTCTCGGGTCCTGCGTCAGTTGCGGTCTTCTCTTCCATGACATCAGGTCGTCAGGGGTATAAAACATGCAGCCGACGCCATTTTCTTTAGTCTTTCTTGCCGCGCGGTGCCCGAAGCAGAAGCATTTCGCAAGTGCCGGTTGGCCGACTACTGAAATATTCGAGTTTGAGTTTCAGAACCAAAGTCTTCACTAAAGCTAAGTACCCCGTTGGGGAAACTTTTTTCTTGCTTTTTACCGATGTCAGAAAAAAATTAATTGTATTAGTTGTGGGAAACAAATACCTCATAAGGATTTCCATTTATACTGTATTCCTTGCCTAGGCCCTGATTACGTGCCTGGCTGCCGGTTTTGTGCTAGATTTCTCCAACGCACTATTAAGCGTCGGTATATTTTTGCATCAAAGTATTTTGGAAACCGATTTAACTACCCAGAGATGTTATCCGACTACCGGAGTACATAAAAAATGCAAAGAAAAGGACAGAGAAAGGCAGTCGAGATCCAAAACCGACGATGAAGCTTCTCCTAAGCCAGTCGCCAGTTCGCCGGTACTCAGTGAGGCGCCTTTGCAGCCCCTGATACCTGCTACCTTCGAGTCGTAGGCCTCTACTGACACTCATGTAGAGTCCGGCATGCCGCAACATACTCAAGGTATTGGACCAATGGATGCATCTCCCTCGGATGGGTCCGGAGCCGCTGAGTAGGCACCGGCTTCTGAGGGTGTATTCAGTCCTCAACATTTGTACATCAAACCGACGACAGCTGCAAAACCAAAGACAAAAGCAACTTCTAAAACTAAAAAAATGACGCATGAGCCACATGCACAGGCTTCTATGCCTAAAAAACAGATGATCAAAATAGCTGAAGACCTTATTACCTTGACCAGGGGTACCCACCCCCATCCAGATAAGAGGCCTAGGCAAGACACTGATTATGAATCTTCAGATCAGGTTTCTATTTCTTCTGATCAGGAATTATCTATACCTCCCTATGAGAATTCTGGTGCTGATGAGTCTATTCCATCTGCATCTCCTCCTGAGGATTATTCATTTGGAGAAACCTTGCATACTTTGAGGGAACATTTTCACTGGGAGAGTCAAGACTTCTCAGAGTCAAAAAAGAGGCTCAGGGATTCCTTCTTTTCCCTCAGCACAAACCTTTAGCCATTCCCCTTGTTTTAGACATTGTGGATGATGTGTTTTCTGAGTCCAGCTTGACCCCAGACTCTTTACCTCCAGCTCCCAGTAAGCCTGACAGATATTATAGGGTCCCTGACTCACATAAACTCTTATTTAGAAACCCTGCTGCTGATCCTGAAACTATTTCACTGGGTCCAAAGGGAGTTAAGGCCTCAACAGCAAAAAATCCTACCCCGTCTGACAGAGATTCAAGGGCACTAGACAGATGGGGAAAAAAGGTTTATACATCTGCAACCTTGGCAATCGGGGCCTTGAACTGTCAATTTCATATTCTTAAGTACCAACAACATGTTATGGGATTGCTGAAACAGAAAATTATGATTTCAGAATGTGCAGAAAATAAAGAATTGCAGGAATTATTGCATACAGCTGAACAAGTTGGAAAGCATACTTGGCAATATGGTATTGATTCTTTAGAGGCCTCCTGCAGGGCCACAGTTACTGGATCTGTGATTAGGAAGCATGCCTGGTTAAAGAAGCAAAATTTGCCTGATCATGTTAAAGCTAAATTGCTAGATGCACCTTTACAGCATGATTCTCTGTTTGGTATTAAGGCGGAAGAGGTTTTAAAGAAAATGGAAGACAAAGCTAAGTCTATGCAAACTGTTAAAGGCTTCTTACAAGTGCAGCCACCAAAATACAGTAGACCACTGGCCTACAAAAAACTGGTCCTTTCCCGATTTCAGACAGAGCTCAAAGGGGCAAATCCAGACGCCCTAAGGGTCCCAGATACCAGGCTCTCAAGATTCATACAGATCAAAGCAATGGGGCGCATCCACCTCCAAATCTGGAGGAGATAAAGTGCAAACCTACAGAAAGCAATCCCAATGACTTCTCTCTGCCTGCACCAAGCACTTATTTTTTGGCAGCACCCATGGGGGGAAATTTGCACTTTTTGCTCAAAATTGGCATTTAATAACCCAGGACAAGTGGGTAATAAACATCGTATCACAGGGATACAGACTTCATTTCCACACTCTGCCAATGGCAATTGGTTGGCCAGATCTGCCAAAAAATCAATGGGCAGAGGCACAGAAACAGGTTAAGTCCCCTCATGGATATGGGGGCCATTCAGACAGTACCAGAACAGGAAAAAGGACAAGGTTTTTACTCAACTGTTACCCAGAAAGGACAAGGCCTGGCGGCCAATACTAGATTTATCGATTCTGAACACATTCCTGTACATTCCAAAATTCAAAATGCTGACTTTGCAGCAGCTTCTGCCCATGCTGGCAAGAATGCTTGGGTGGTGACTTTAGACCTAAAGGAGGCATACCTGCACGTCCCAATAAGACAGTCGTGCAGAAGATACCTCAGATTCAAGGCTGGCTTTATGCATTACCAATTCTCTGCACTGCCCTTTGGCTTACCAACTGCGCCCAGGGTCTTTACAAAATGCCTGGCACCAGTAATTGCATTTTGCAGACAAAGAAGTATACAAATATATCCTTACTCGGATGACTGTCTCATTCAAGCAGAGAACAAGGACACTTTACTTCGACACCTGGCATTTGTGAAAAGGCTTCTAACATGCCTAGGGAACACAACAAATGAAAAGAAATCATAGCTGGTACCCTCTCAAAAGATAACATTCCTGGGTGCAAGCTTGAATACAACTGCCCAGATGCCTTACCTCATGCCAGACAAACAAAGGCAACTGACTACTTACTTCAAACTGATGGCAACAAAAACCCAGTCTTCTGCAAGACAAATTCTTCAGGCTCTGAGCTTCATGGCATCCTGCATCCTACTAATTCCATATGCAAGATAGCATATGAGGAAACTTCAGTAGTATTTAAAGAGTTTATGGAGTCGACATGCACACAGTCTGGAAACAATGATTCCTCTCATTCCCTGCCTGCAACAGGAGTTTCTATGGTGGGCAAAGGCCTGTCACCAAAACATAGGACGGCCCTTCACTCTACCCCCTGCCAGCCAAACTTTAACAGACTCATCGGATTATGTCTGGGGGGCCCACATGGCAGGAAGATGTTTTCAGGGCATATGGGCACCAAAACAAATGCATCTACATATCAACCAGAAAGAGATACTAGCTGTTCAAAATGCCCTAACAGCCTTCAAGGACTTACTTCATCCAGGACAACTACTGATAAAGACGGACAACACCACAGTCATGTGGTATATAAACAAGCAAGGGGGCACACACTCATACCCCCTTTGCAGATTAGCCATGGCACTGTGGGACACAGCTTTGACCTACCAAATACATCTTCAAGCTCAATTCCTGCCAGGAAAACAAAATACACTGGCAGATTTAGCAGAAACGTTATGGATCCTCACGAGTGGAAGCTAAATCCACAAGTCTTCAGCATGATAACAGAGAAGTGGGGGAGGCCAGACATAGATCTATTTGCCTCTCCTCAAAATTATCAATTGAAAAGATTCTGCACAAGGACTTATCACAGACAAGCATGGAAAGTGGACACCCTATCCTTCAGTTGGAAAAACCTATCAGTTTACGCCTTTCCTCCTCTGCCTCTTCTTCCTAAGGTCCTTCTAAAAGTCAGACAAGACAAGCCAAAGATGATATTAATTGCCCCGGACTGGCCCCGCCAATACTGGTACCCAATCCTAAGGAGCTTGTCTCAATACCCAGCTTGGACCTTGCTTGAATGACCAGAACTACTGTCCCAGCAAAACAGTCAGATCCTGCACAGTCAACTATAGACTCTGAACCTGGCAGCATGGCTCATCATGTAATCATACAAACGACACCTCTCAGTAAAGCTGTAATGGATGTCATTTTGGAAGCCAGAAGGCCTAGTACTAGAAAATCTTAGGCTGACAAATGGAAGAGATTCTGTGCTTGGAATCAAGCACAAGGAACTGATACAGCAGAACCACATATTCCTCAGATATTACAATACTTAACTGAGATGCTTGATAAAGGCCTATCTTTCTCATCAGTCAAAATCCATGCCTCTGCCATTTCGGTTCATTACAATACTGAGCCACCAATCTTTTCACATTCTTTATTAAAGCAGTATCTTAGAGGAGCCAAAAATTTAAGGCCTCCTGGAAGAGCACCATTACCTGCATGAAACCTCAATTATGTGTTGGAAAAGCTCACCCTGCCTCCATTTGAACCAGCCTCTACCGCTGATATAAAGTTCTTATCATGGAAAACAGCTCTTTTACTAGCTATTACTTCAGCAAGAAGAGTTTCAGCGCTACAGGCCTTCATGGCTGTAGAGCCTTTTATCGTATTTTACCCAGACAGGGTGTCTCTGGGGACAAATCCTACTTTTATGCCTAAGGTGGTTTCCAGTGTGGCTCTTAACCAAACAATTCATCTGCCAACTTTTTATCCAAATCCACAGAACAAAGGTGAGAGAATTCTGCATTCCTTGGACGTACACAGACAGCTAAGGTTCTACTCGAGCAGGACAACAGCTCTAAGAAAAACTGAGCAATTACTGGTGTCATATGCTGCAGGATCAGAAGGAAATACTATTTCAAAGCAGACGATTTCAAAGTGGATAAGCCACTGCATCCGTTTCTGCTATGTACACCATGGTAAACCTGTGCCCAAGGACATTAGGTCTCATTCCACGAGAGCTGCAGCTACTTCAGTAGCCTTTCTCAGAGGAGTACCAACCAAAGACATTCTAGAGGCTGCTACTTGGAGTTCTGTTCACACCTTTACAAAGCATTACCATTTGCCTCTCTTGGTCCAGGGCAGGCTTTGCCACTGCAGTGCTGCAGGGCCTTGTAGCCGCACCTAATGCTGTTTAGTTCCCAACCATAGCTTTGGGATTCTACCTAAATGTAATGACTGCGACAGTGAAACACGAAGAACATAGTAGAGTTGTGTACACTTACCATAAATGTAGATCTTCGAGTGTATTCACTGTTGCAGTCCTGGTTACCCACCCGCCAGCCCCCTATTTCTCTCTTGTTATACCTCTTCTCTTTTACTATGCTCAAAAGCCTTTTTGGTGTATTTGCTTTTCGTTGGAGGTAATTTTTTTTGTGTTCTAAATAACATGCATTTACACACACACACACACGCACATATATATATATATATATATATATATATATATATATATATATATATTTTGCTCCCCATTTGGGGGGGGGGGCACATGACATCTGGGGCAAGTAAAACTGATTAAAATGGAGTCGGCTGCATGTTGTATACCCCTGACGTCATGAAAAAAGACAATAACTGACACAAGACCCAAGACTTTTATTCAGGCCGACTGAGGGCAACCTGCCAGCAGATTACCCAAATCTAATGACTGCAACAGTGAATACACTAACATCTACATTTATGGTAAGTGTACACAACTGTACTTTGTGTACACTTACCATAAATGTAGATGTTCGAGTGTATTCACTCTTGCAGTCCTGGTTACCCTCCCTCCAACCCCCTAACTTCTTTTGGCTATACCTCTACTTTCCGTTACTATGCTTAAAAGGTTTTTGGTGTATTTGCTTTTTTGTTGCAGGTATATCATTGTACTTTTATATTCAATTGCTTCCCATTTGGGGGGGGGGGGCACTTGACATCTAGGGCAAGAAAAACTGATGTCATGGCGTCTGCTGCATGTTTTATACCCCTGACGACCTGACGTCATGGAACAAGGGACATCAAACAACGCAGGACCCAAGACTTTAATCAGGCCGACTGTAGGCTACCTGCAAGCAGATAACCCAAATGCATTGACTGCAACAGTGAATACACTCGAACATATGCATTTGTGGTAAGTGTACACAACTGTACAAAAAAACACCAAAACTAAAAGCAAAATCAAACCAAGAATGAAAATCACGTGGCACCACAGGATCCGGAAGCACGTAAACAAAGGCTTTCAAAATAAGCAGATGAAGAAATCAAACGGCTGCTAGGTCTCCAAAAAGATCCTTTAATGTAACCAGGCAAAGTAAAAATCCACAATATCTTCCAAGTGCTTTCACTCGACCACATGCGAGCTTTCTCAAGGCAAACAACCTTGCTGGAAGTTCATTCAAATTAAATACTTCCAGAGTCATCACATGACTTCCTGTGAACCTTTCCCAACAGGAAAATCACCATATAAGGAAATTCTAAAATACATTCTTATTATCATTAAAAATAATTCATTTTCTAAAAATGTCTTGGCGACTGAATAGCATATTGAACTTGAAATTGAATCAAACTATTAAAACGTGTCATAAAACAATTCTGTAAAATATTTTTATAGTTTTGTGATACAAATAAGTGCAGTAACCCCTTTTAACCACCGGGGGTGAAATCAAAACTCCAATTTAAAGCCTAGAGTTACTAACTGGCATTGTAAAACATTTCTTATCTAAGTTGCCAGTGTATAACATTCCATATATATTATGAAATCTTATGGATTCAAAAGTGAATAAAACAATAGATGTCATGTTGTGCTAAACTGTGTTATAGACGAGCTTGCCTCAATTTCAAAACACTAGTGATGTTAAGGGTGTCATTCAGACCTGGGTATCTAGTAGCGTCTAACCGGAGCTGCCAAAATAGCTCACAGTATTCTAATTTTGACTCCCAACTACCCCCTCTTATATCCGGTTGTACCTGTTCCAACACCATAAACTTTATGTCCATGTCCTTACATGTCAAGGAATGTTTATAAAAGGCATTACTTTCCTTCTTTACATTGATGTCATTGAAGTGTTCGTAAACCCTTCTCCTAACCACCCTTTCGGTTTTCCCAATGTAAAAAGCATGGCACGTAACACAGCAACCAAGATAGACCACACCCTTGGATCCACAGTTAAAATGTTAATTTCTTTCTATTGTGATTCTGTGGATCCTCTAACCTAATATCTAAAAGTTCTTTCAAATTCCTGCCCCTTTTCCTAACAAAAGAGGGGTAACTGGGCATAAAATTCTTGATCTTCCTGCAGTCTTAGAATGGGCCAGTATTTCTTGATAATCTTCTCGATTTGATCTGAGTTGTTGGAGAAAGTGTGTATAAAACTATTTTTTCCTTGTAAAGTGTGTTTTGAAGGGTTTGGGGACATCTCATTAACCCCCACCCCCAATAAAGGAGGATATTTATTTGCCCTCTTCTCAGAAATTTCTACAACTAGTGCTTCTACCAGGGCTTCCGGATATTGTTTGTCCATAAAGAATCCCTTTAAAATGGAAACTTCCTCATTGAAAAGTTCGTCCGTGCTGGACATTCGTGAAGCCCTAAATAGTTGACCCTTCACTATCGCCTTCTTTTGATAGAAGGGATGTCCACTGTGGTAATTCAGGAATGAATTAGAAAAAGTGCTTTTCCTGTAAATCTTAGACTGAAAACAACTATTTGAATAATCCTTCACTAGTGAAATGTCTAAATAATCAAGTTGGTGTTTGCTGATATTATAAGTAAAACTAAAAAATGTGGTCGTCCTGTTGATGTAATCTATGAATTCCATTAAACTTCGTTCATTTCCCATCCACATAAAGGAGATATTGTCCAGAAATCTTCTGTAGTATAAGATGTCCTGATACCATGTACTGGTAAAAATATATTTCTTTTCCCATTGGTATAATACTAAATTTGCGTACATGGAGGCACAAGAGGCACCCATTGCCACACCTTTTTTCTGACGATAAAATTCCCCCTTAAAATGAATGAAGTTATTTTCTAGAACTAATTCCATAAATTCCAGAATTAAATTAGTGAACTTGGCCTCCAGTTGGACTTCATTAGATAAGTAAGTTCCTAACCACTCCAGGCCTATGTTGTGTGGAATACTAGGAAATAAGTCAACCACATCCACAGTGACCATTAACATCTCGGGTAAAAATAAACTCTGATCCACTCCTTTGAGGTAGTCCCATGAATCCTTACATATGTGTTTAATTTTCTCTACATGTTGTTTTAAGGAGAAGTCAGTAAATTTGGCTAAGGGTTCTGTGACGCTTCCACCCCCTGAAACTATAGGTCTAAATTTCAGGGGGTTCAAATTCTTGTGTGTCTTTGGAATTCCAAAAATCTGGGCAACCTTGGGTTTTTTTACTAATAAATAGTTATATAACTTTTCATTAATGGCATTTTGCATTAAATGGTCATATAGTGAATAATTTATTTTAGCTTGAGCTATATTGATCTCATTTCTTGAGACAAGTTCATATTGTTCAGTATCCTGTGACACAGTGTGCAAGGCAGCCTCATAGTCCCAGGTATACATCAAGACAGCACCTCCCCCCTTGTCCGGTTTCATAACCCTACACCCCTCCATTTTGAGCTTTTTAATTAAAGTCAACTCATCCTCAGTAATATTGTCAGTTGTTTTAAAATAATCTTTCTCCTTGAGTTTCCTAATGTCAGTCTGAGTGACACCCTTAACATCACTAGTGTTTTGAAATTGAGGCAAGCTCGTCTATAACACAGTTTAGCACAACATGACATCTATTGTTTTATTCACTTTTGAATCCATAAGATTTCATAATATGATATACAGAATGTTATACATTGGCAACTTAGATAAGAAATGTTTTACAATGCCAGTTAGTAACTCTAGGCTTTAAATTGGAGTTTTGATTTCACCCCCGATGGTTAAAAGGGGTTACTGCACTTATTTGTATTATAAACTATAAAAGTATTTTACAGAATTGTTTTATGACACATTTTAATAGTTTGATTCAATTTTAAGTTCAATATGCTATTCAGTCGCCAAGACATTTTTAGAAAATGAATTATTTTTAGAAAATTAATTATTTTTAATGATAAGAATGTATTTTAGAATTTCCTTATATGGTGATTTTCCACAGGAAGTCATGTGATGACTCAAGTATTTAATTTGAATGAACTTCCAGCAAGGTTGTTTGCCTTGAGAAAGCTCGCATGTGGTCGAGTGAAAGCGCTTGGAAGATATTGTGGATTTTTACTTTGCCTGGTTACATTAAAGGATCTTTTTGGAGACCTAGCAGCTGTTTGATTTCTTCATCTGCTTATTTTGAAAGCCTTTGTTTACGTGCTTCCGGATCCTGTGGTGCCACGTGATGTACACAACTGTACTTTCATCCCCCTAACAAGGGAGCTGGACAGATTTGGGAATCGTGTGTATGCTTAATCAACCTTTGCACTTCGGTCGCTGAAATATTTGGAACATTTCACCAGACTGCAAAGGGATTCGGTTAAGAAACTTACCAGATCTCTCTGGGGCCATAACTTCTGAGGCGGAGTGTTCCATTGCCTCACAGCTAGCTCCTCTATAATCTATTTCAAATTCGTCCATGAGGCTCATTTCACATGCAGTTGAAGGTACCTCAAGGGCAGTGAGTTCAGGCATTTCCATTCGGAGATATGCCTAGATGATTCCACAGAGTTCTTCAAGATGTCCTTCAAGAATGCAACTGCAGTCATAACATATGGGGTTGTCCTGCCTCAGGCAGCCCTCGGTCGGCCGGATTCCAAAGTCTGGGTCCGACGTCGGCTGATGTCGCATTTCTCTCCGACGTCAGAGCGGCAGGAGTACATAAGCATCAGCCGACGCCATCTTCTCCAGTCTTTCTTGCCGTGCGGTGCCCGAAGCAGAAGCAGTTCGCAAGTGCCGGTCGGTCAGCTCCTGTATTCTTCGATCCGAAGTCATCAAAAAAGCTAAGTACCCCGTTGGGGACATTTTCTTGCCTCAGCCGATGTCAGAAATTACTGAAAAAGTTAATAATTGTTTGTCTTGTGGTAAACAAATACCTCATAAGGATTTCCATTCTTACTGCCTTCCTTGCCTTGGCCCAGACCACGACGTCTCGGCCTGCGCTGCCTGTGCTCTCTTCAATAAGCGCACTCTCAGGCGCCGGGCGGAGTTCGCTGATGACTTTTTCGGCGAAAAGTACGATTACAAGATGCCGTCGGAATTACCGACATCGCAGACTTCTAAAAACCGTAAAGACCGGGACCGCCATCCTCGGCCCGCGTCTTCCACCGACACCACGCCAAAACCTACCGCGAGTGCCCCGGTTCCCTCTGAGGTTGTTATTTCACCGCTCCGAACCGAAGACACCGCATTACCGGTACCTCCGATACCGGAGACCACACCGACGCCAGTTATTGATTTTCCTCCGGATACTGCAACCAAGGAAATGCCCGAGACCATTGCTGTGGATAAGGTAACTCCTGCACGTGGAGCTGCTAGGCCTCCCATGTCCATGTCTATCAAGGCCTACACGCGTGCTAAGGCAGCCAGCAAGACTAAGCACCTTACTGCAAAAGCCTTACCTCGGCCTACTCCTGAGACACAAATCATGACTATGGCAGCAGACTTAATCTCCATGATCAGAGGTTCCCAGGCCCATCCTGAGAGAGGATCCCAGCCTCCTCCTGATAAGAGGCCCAGGGTTGAGCCCACTGACCGTCTCCCTTCAGATAAAGATTCTGAGGCCTCTGGCCACTCCGATAGCCAGGAAGAGCCTTTCCAGACCTACAAGGACTCAGATGCAGAGGACTCCATCCCCTCGGCCTCCCCTCCTGAGGATATTTCTTTTGGGGAAGATGTCCTTCAAGGATGCATCTGCAGTCCTTACAAATGGGTTGTCCTGTCGTCAGGCAGCCCTTCGGTCGGCCGGATTCCAAAGTCTGGGTCTGGCCTCGGCTGGTGTCGCACTTCACCCGACGTCATTGCGGCAGTTTTTCGGGTATAAAGGCATCAGCCGACGCCATTTTCCTCAGTCTTTCTTTCCGCGTGGCGCCCGAAGCAGAAGCTGTTCGCAAGTGCCGGTTGGTCAGATCCAGAGATTACTACTACCGAATACTACTTCGAAGACTTCTATAAAGCTAAGTACCCCGTTGGGGACTCTTTCTTGCCTCAGCCGATGTCAGAGAAAGTTAATAATTGTTTATCTTGTGGGAAACAAATACCTCATAAAGATTTCCACTCCTATTGCATACATTGCTTAGGCCCAGACCACGACGTAGCAGCTTGTCTAGCCTGTGCTTCTTTTAACCGACGGACGCTTAGACGTCGCTCGGACTTTGCTGAACAGATTTTCGGCTCCGATTTTGCATACATTATGCCGTCGGATCCTCCGACTACGCAAATAACCAAAAAACGCAAAGAAAAGGACCGACACTCGCGGTCCGTGGTTTCAGCTGAAGCCGCGGTTAAGCAATCCACGAGTGTCTCGGTTTCGGCCGAAACCGAGCAAGCGGTTCTTTCTTCAGCAGATAACTTGCCTTCTACCGAGGCCTCTTCTGTACTGGTAGAAATGGCTTCTGAAATCCAGCCTTCTGTTGCGATTTCACAGGATTTATCAGACACCATTCCACTAGATATTTCTACCCCTGCACGTGGAGCTGCTAGGCCTCCTCCAGCTATGTCTATTAAGGCCTTTGCCAGGGCTAAAGCAGCCAAAACTTCCAAACCTATGCCTGCCAAGCCCCCCTCTCACAGGCCCAGCACCAGTTCCCATATGCTTTCTTTGGCACAGGATCTCATCACTTTAATTCGTGGATCCCAGCCTCATCCAGACAGGGCCTCTCTCCCTCCTCCAGAAAAGAGGCCTAGAGCAGAGCCCCCTGAGCCAGTAGCCACAGATAATTCTTCTGATGATTCAGATCATACAGACCCTCCTGAGGCTTCTTATTCTCCTTACGAAGACTCTGATGCTGAGGAGTCCATACCTTCAGCCTCTCCTCCTGAGGAATTTTCCTTTGGGGAAACCTTGCATGCTATGAGGGAACAATTTCAGTGTCAGGGCCAAGATTTCTCAGACTCTAGAAAAAGGCTTAGGACCTTTCTACACTTACCACAGCATAGGCCTTTAGCTATTCCTCCAGTTCTATCTGTTGTTGATGATGCATTTAATGATGCCTGTACTACTCCTGATACTTTACCTCCGGCTCCTGCTAAACCTGATAGGTACTACAGGGTCCCGGACACTCATCACCACTTGTATAAGGCCCCTTTTGCAGATCCAGAGACTATCTCCCAGGGCCCTAAAGCTGTAGCAGCTACTACTTCTAAAAACCCCCTCCCCTCTGAAAGGGAATCCAGGTCCTTAGAGATGGGGTAAAAAAGTTTACACCTCTGCTACTTTGTCAGCTAGAGCTTTGAACTGCCAATTTCATATGATTCAATACCAAGAGTTTATGCTTGACCAGTTGACTAAAAAGCTGTCCTCTGATGAATCTTTAGATAAAAAGTATATTCAAGAAATGTTACATAACATACAGCAGGTTAGTAACCATTCTTTAAAATGTGGCTATGATGCACTGGAGGCTTCCTTTAGATCAGCCATGACTGGCACAGTTGTCAGGAGGCATGCATGGTTGAAAGAGCAGACATTACCAGACCATGTCAGATCTAAGCTTTTGGATGCACCTATGGACACGGTCAATTTATTTGGTGCCCCCGCACAGCAGGTTCTGAAAAAGATGGAAGAGAAAGCAAAATCTGTGCAAACAGTAAAAGATTTCTTACAGGTTCAACCTCCAAGGTTTAGCAGGAATTGACCCTCCAAAAGTTGGTCCTTTCCAGACTCCTCTAAAGCACAAAGAGGCAGGAATAGGCGCTCTAGAGGCAGAAACCAATCCAGAGGTGCCTACAGGGGTCGCCAGTGGCAGGGTAACAACCAACGAGGCACTGATACAGCCACCACCACTACAACAGCTCAATCACAGTGACTTGGCGGTGTCACCGCCTACCAGGGAACAACTAGAGGCGCCCTTAGGCGGAAAGCTAACATTATTTTCAAGAAACTGGCACTGCATTACAAGAGAAAAATGGATTTTGCAAACTATAGACAAAGGTTACAGGTTCCATTTCCATACATTACCAGGAAAGAGAGGAATGCCAAACCTACCACCTTCTCAAAGGACAGAAGCTCTAAACCAAATATCTCAATTATTAAGAATGCGAGCTGTGGAAAAGGTACCAGTCATGGAGCAAGGGAAGGGATTTTACTCCAGGCTCTTCCTGGTACCAAGAAAAGAAAACAAATGGAGGCCTATTCTAGATCTGTCCGCTCTAAACACATTCCTCATTGTTCCAAAATTCAAAATGCTGACCCTACAGCAGCTTCTTCCATGCTGGGCAAGGAGTCTTGGCTGGTAACTCTAGATCTCAAGGAGGCATACCTGCACGTCCCCATAAGACCAATTTGCAGAAGATACCTCAGATTTCTTGCAGGATCAGAGCATTATCAATTCTCAGCATTGCCCTTTGGCTTATCTACTGCGCCCAGAGTGTTCACGAAATGCCTGGCATCAGTAATCGCTCATTGCAGACTTCAGGGAATTCAAATCTATCCCTACCTGGGCGACTGCCTGATACAAGCGGACAACAAAACAAATTAACAGAAGACTTACAAAGAGTCATCTACCTGCTACAAGCCCTGGGATACACAGTCAATACAAAAAAGTCAAGGCTGATTCCATCCCAAATAATAGCCTTTCTGGGTGCAGAACTGGACACATCAAAACAAATGGCATTTCTAACTGCAGAAAAGAAAGAGCAACTTCCTCTCTATTTCTTGGCATTAATAAAGCAGAGCCATCTAACTGCAAGAAAAGTGCTACAAGCTCTAGGCTTCATGGCATCCTGCATAATTCTGGTCCCTCATGCCAGGCTTCATATGAGAAAGCTACAGTGGTACCTAAAGAATTTGTGGTCTCAACACAAGCACAGCCTGGAAACCAAAATTCCAATGATCCCATGCCTAAAGCAAGAGTTCTTATGGTGGGCTCAGGCCTGTCAATCAAACACTGGACTGCCCTTCTACAAAAGTCAACCAAGACAAACTATCACGACAGATGCCTCAGACCTCGGTTGGGGGGCACACATGATGGACAAGTGCATTCAAGGCCTATGGACTCCAGACCAACTGCATCTGCACATAAATCTAAAAGAAATGATGGCAGTAAAATTGGCAATCCAGGCATTCAGACTTCTTCTCCACGAAGGCCAGCTGTTGATAAGGACAGACAACACCACAGTTATGTGGTACATCAACAAACAGGGAGGCACACACTCATACCCCCTATGCCGGCTGGCACTAGACCTATGGGATGTGGCTCTAAGCTACAACCTTCAGTTACAGGCAATTTATGTACCAGGGAAGGAAAACATTCTAGCAGACATACTAAGCAGAACTACAACAGATGCCCACGAATGGATGCTGCATCCGGACATCTTCAAAGCCATCACAAGGGAATGGGGATTACCACAAATAGACCTGTTTGCATCCCCATACAATCACCAGTTGAAGAAATTCTGCACAAGGACTTACCACCCACTTGCTTGGAAGGTGGACTCCCTATCCTTCAGTTGGAAAAGCCTGACAGCATACGCATTCCCACCACTTCCTTTGATGCACAAGGTGCTTCTCAAGATCAAAGAGGAACGTCCGAGGATCATTCTGATAGCCCCAGACTGGCCAAGACAACATTGGTACCCACTGCTGAGGAGCATGTCCCGGGAACAAATAAGGAAACTGCCCCTGATCCCATTACTGCTGACACAGAACAACTACAGCATTCTGCATCCAAACCTAAAAACTCTGCAGCTAACTGCCTGGAACATTACATGACAGAAATTAACCCAAATTTATCCCAAAGGGTTAAGGACATAATCCTGGAGGCTCGTAGACCTTCAACACGAAAGAATTATGCAGCAAAATGGAAAAGATATCTCATCTGGAGTGCTGCAAAGGGGCAAGATGTGACACTGGTGAACATAGCCAACATCCTGGAGTACTTGGCGAGCTCTACCACACAGGCCTGTCCTATTCCTCCATAAAGATACATGCATCAGCTATTTCAGCACAATACAGCTTGGATCCTCCTGTCTTCTCCCATCCTCTGCTCAGGCAGTTTCTGAGGGAATTAAAAATGTAAAACCTCCCAGGAAACCTCCATTGCCAGCATGGGACTTGCACTTTGTGCTAGAAAAACTGACTCTACCTCCTTTCGAGCCAGCAGCTACAGCAGACTTGCAATACTTATCCTGGAAAACTGCCTTCCTGCTGGCAATAACTTCAGCAAGAAGGGTCTCTGAACTACAAGCATTAATGGCAGTACAACCCTTCCTGATCTTCCATCAAGATAGAGTGTCCATGAGAACAAATCCTACATTTATGCCTAAGGTGGTATCCAGAGTCTCTTTAAATCAGGCTATCCACCTTCCTACATTCTTCCCCAATCCACAAAACAGGGGAGAAAAGCTCTTGCATACCTTGGATGTACACAGGCAACTACGCTACTACCTGGACAGGACAAAAAACAATAGAAAAACTGACCAGCTTCTGGTAGCTTATGCAACAGGAAAGGAAGGAAAACCAATTTCTAAACAGACAATCTCCAAATGGATAGGAAATTGCATTAGACTTTGTTACTCCTACCATGGAAAGAAAACTCCAGAGAACATCAGGCCTCACTCCACAAGGGCCACAGCCACTACCACAGCTTTCTTACGAGGAGTGGCTACCAAGGACATTATAGAGGCTGCTACTTGGACCTCCG
The DNA here is from genome assembly GCF_019279795.1 of Protopterus annectens. Lineage (NCBI taxonomy): Eukaryota > Metazoa > Chordata > Ceratodontiformes > Protopteridae > Protopterus > Protopterus annectens. Next base: position 1,082,370,669 of record NC_056730.1, on the reverse strand, counting down.
TGCATACATTTGCCAAGCATTATAATTTACCTCTATACTCTAGATCCCGTGCTGGCTTTGCCACTGCTGTTTTGCAAGGGATCCTGACTACACCATAATCTATTCTCATTACCTCCTCCCCTAATTTAGCTATGGTATTCTACCCATTTGTAAGGACTGCAGATGCATCCTTGAAGGACATAGTACAGTTTTGTACCTACCATAAATGTAGATGTCCGAGAGGAATGCATCTGCAGTCAGGATTACCCACCCTCCTTCCCCTCTGAGGTACTCCTAGGGTTTTTACCAATCTTCAGCTAGCTTGGGGGGGATCTATTATGGTGTATTTGTTTGTATATACGTACATACATGTTTATTTTGTGTGTTTGCTCTCTACTATTTGGAAACTTTGGCATTTATCCAAATTTAGCCTACCAAGAGGGCACCTGGCATCTGGGGCAAGAAACACTGAGGAAAATGGCGTCGGCTGATGCCTTTATACCCGAAAAACTGCCGCAATGACGTCGGGTGAAGTGCGACACCAGCCGAGGCCAGACCCAGACTTTGGAATCCGGCCGACTGAAGGGCTGCCTGACGGCAGGACAGCCCATTTGTAAGGACTGCAGATGCATTCCTCTCGGACATCTACATTTATGGTAGGTACAAAACTGTACTTTCTGCATTCCATGAGGGAACATTAAGTGGCAAGGCCAGGAATTTTCTGATTCCAGAAAGCACCTTCGTACCTTCCTTAAAAAGCCCCAGCACAGGCCCTTAGCTATACCTCCTGTGCTTGATGTTTTGGATGATTTATACTCTGACTCCAGTGTTACCCCTGATACTCTCCCTCCAGCTCCTGCCAAGCCGGACAGATACTATAGAGTTCCTGAAACACATTCTCATTTCTTTAGGGCCCATGCTGTTGATTTAGAAACTATTTCACAGGGGCCGAAAGGGGTTTCAGCTACCACCTCCAAAAATCCTTTGCCTTCCAACAGGGAAGCTAGGTCATTAGAGAGATGGGGGAAGAAGGTTTACACCTCCACTACTTTATCTATGAGAGCTCTCAATTGTCTATGTCATATGTTTCAATATCAGGATTTCCTGTTAGATGATTTACAGAAAACTTTGGCCTCTCCTGATCCTTTAGATAGGAAGTCTTTGCAGGAGGCTGTACACAACTCTCAGCAAGTTAGCAATCACTTCCTTCAGTGTGGATATGATGCATTGGAAGCTTCATGTAGGGCAGCTATGACAGGGGCGGTCATTCGCAGACATGCATGGTTAAAAGAACAACCTCTACCAGATCATGCTAAGGCAAAACTTCTTGATGCACCCTTGGAAAAGAACAAGCTTTTTGGTGCTAATGCTAAAGATGTATTAAAGACCATTGAGGAAAAAGCCAAGTCAGTTCAGACAGTCAAAGATTTCCTCCAGGTTCAGCCACCCAGATTCAGCAGGAATTGGCCTTCAAAAAACTGGTCCTTTCCTAATACTGAAAGATTTCAAAGGGGCAAAAGCAGGCGTGGCCGAGGAAGAGGACAATACAGAGGTTCCTACAGGGGACGACAATGGCAACCAGCAAACCAAAGAAGTGACACAGGGGCTTCTCCTGCCCCACAGGGACAATCCCAATGACTTTCCTCTACTTCCGTTAACAAAAGAGCAAACAGAAGCTCCCTTGGGCGGAAAATTATCTCTGTTTTCAGACAATTGGCACAGATTGACAAAGGACAAATGGATTTTGGACATTATAGACCAAGGCTACAGGTTCCACTTTCATACCTTACCAAGGAAACAAGGCATGCCAAACCTACCGCAAAACCAGATGGCAGAGGCTTTCAAGCAAATTTCTCTGCTAGCTCAGATCAGTGCAAAAGAAAAAGTTCCACAACAAGAACAAGGCCAGGGGTTTTACTCAAGACACAGTGGAGACCAATACTGGATTTGTCCGCATTAAACACCTTTCTCATAGTACCAAAGTTCAAAATGCTGACCTTACAGCAACTCCTTCCCATGCTGGGCAAGGGTTCTTGGCTGCCTGCATGTCCCTATCAGACACAGCTGCAGAAGATACCTCAGATTTCTTGCAGGGCCAGAGCATTATCAATTCTCAGCATTGCCATTTGGCTTATCTACTGCGCCCAGAGTGTTTACAAAATGCCTGACTTCAGTAATTGCTCATTGCAGGCTCCAGGGTATCCAAATTTACCCGTACCTGGACGACTGCCTCATACAAGCGGACGACAAACTGATTTTGACAAAAAACTTGGATTATGTCATTCAATTGCTACAAGCTCTGGGATACACAGTCAACTTCCAAAAGTCAAGACTGCAGCCATCCCAGCAAATTACTTTCTTAGGAGCCAATCTAGACACAACCTCTCAAATGGCTTATCTGACAGAAGACAAGCAAAAGAAGTTAACTCATTATTTCAAAGGTTTGGCAAAGCTCACCCAGATGACTGCAAGGAGATTCCTACAGGCCCTGGGTTACATGGCATCATGCATTCTCCTGGTTCCATTAGCAAGACTACACATGAGAAAGCTTCAATGGTACCTAAAAAGTTTATGGTCTCAACACAGCAACAACCTAGAGACAACCATACCGCTTATTCCATGCCTACAAAAGGAATTCCTATGGTGGGCCTCGGTAAGCCAGGCAAACACAGGAATGTCATTCAAAAAACCACTAATAACACAAACAATGACCACAGACGCCTCAGACCTTGGATGGGGGGCGGACATGGAGGGCAGATGTATTCAAGGACAATGGTCTCCAAAGGAAACACATCTGCATATCAACCAAAAAGAAATGCTGGCAGTCATGCATGCCATCGAGGCCTTTCGACAACAACTTCAGCAAGGCCACCTGCTAATACGGACAGACAACACCACTGTCATGTGGTACATAAACAAGCAGGGGGGCACCCATTCTTACCCCCTTTGCAGACTGACAATGAATCTTTGGGAAAAATCACTGAGCTTAAACATACAGTTGCAATCCCAGTTTGTTCCAGGCAAAGACAATGTGCTGGCGGACAGCCTAAGCAGGAATTTACTAGATCCTCATGAATGGAGGTTACATCCTGAAATCTTCATAAGGCTCACCTCGACATGGGACAGGCCAGAAATAGACCTATTTGCCTCCCACCTCAATCATCAGCTACAAAAGTTCTGTTCAAGGGCATATCATCCACAAGCATGGAAAACAGATGCTCTCTCATTCAACTGGAACTTCCTAAAGATTTATGCATTCCCACCTCTGCCACGGATGACCACAGTACTACTAAAGATCAAAGCAGAGAAGCCAAAAGGAATCCTAATAGCTCCAGACTGGCCAAGACAACACTGGTATCTACTACTACGGAGCATATGCCACAACAAAAAATGGGCCCTTCCCCAATGGCCCCATCTTTTGACTCAAAACAACTTCAAGACAGTACATCCCAACATTCAGACGCTCCAGCTAACAGCTTGGGAGATTCCATGAATAACCTCAATCTATCTCTCTCCAAGGAAGTTCAGCGGATATTAACAGAAGCCCGCAGACCATCCACCAGAAAGGTTTATTCTGCAAAATGGAAGAGATTCAGCATTTGGAATACCAGCAAGGGTCATGATGCATCATTATTGAACATCCCACTCATCCTGGAATACTTGGCAGATATGCTACAGAAAGGACTCTCATATTCTTCTATAAAAATACATGCTTCAGCTATTTCAGCTAGATACAACACTGATCCACCTGTGTTCTCACATCCTTTGTTAAGGCAATTTCTTAGAGGAATCAAGAATATCAAGCCACCAAGAAAGGCCCCAGTACCAGCTTGGGACCTCAACTTTGTCCTAGAAAAACTGACTCTACCTCCCTCTGAGCCAGCAGCCTCTGTGGACTTACAATTCCTCTCATGGAAGACAGCTTTCCTGTTGGCAATTACCTCAGCAAGAAGGGTTTCGGAATTACAGGCCCTAATGGCAATACCACCGTTCATTACCTTTCGTAGAGACAGGGTCTCCTTACGAACCAACCCTAGCTTTCTGCCAAAAGTGGTATCCGGGGTTTCTTTGAATAAAGCAATTCACCTGCCTACTTTCTTTCCCAAGCCTGAGAACAAAGGGGAAAGACTGTTGCATACCTTGGACATTCACAGACAACTTCGCTATTACCTGGACAGAACCAAGGCCAATAGGAAGTCTGATCAGCTTTTTGTAGCTTACGCCCCTGGAGTACAAGGAAAAGCAGTTTCCAAACAGACTATCTCAAAATGGATTGGACATTGCATCAGATTATGTTATTCCTTCCATGGAAAGAGTGTACCAGCCAATTTCAGACCACACTCTACCAGAGCTACAGCCACCTCTACAGCATTCTTAAGAGGGGTGCCTACAAAAGACATTCTAGAAGCTGCTACATGGAGCTCCGTGCATACATTCTCCAAACACTACAACCTTCCTTTATATTCCAGATACAGAGCAGGCTTTGCTTCGGCAGTCCTGCAGGGATTGATAGCTACACCATCCTTTTCTTAGTGCTTTCCACCTCCCCCAGCTAAGCTATGGTATTCAACCCATATGTTATGACTGCAGTTGCATTCTTGAAGGACATAGTACAGTTTTGTACCTACCATAAATGTAGATGTCCGATAGATATGCAACTGCAGTCGGGTTTTCCCTCCCTCCTTCCCCTCTATGCCTTGGGTCCACTCCTCTCCCTGTTATCTTTAGCTGGGGATATCTGTTATGGTGCATCTGTTTATTGCTTATTTATTTGTCTGGAAACCTGTTTTGTCTTCCAAATTGATTACAGCCTTCCTTGGAGGTCACCTGGCATCTGGGGCAAGAAACACTGAAGAAGATGGCGTCGGCTGATGCTTATGTACTCCTGCCGCTCTGACGTCGGAGAGAAATGCGACATCAGCCGACGTCGGACCCAGACTTTGGAATCCAGCCGACCGAGGGCTGCCTGAGGCAGGACAACCCCATATGTTATGACTGCAGTTGCATATCTATCGGACATCTACATTTATGGAGGTACAAAACTGTACTTTTCCTTTGTCAGTGCTGCCTTTGATGTAATGTCTTTGTTTTCCCCAAGGTTAATGACACACTGTCCAAGTGTGAGCAGGATGGTAAAACCTTGTCTGCAGTGGGCATGAGTTTTTTGACTCCTCAGAGAATCTTCATTTGGAATCAACAAGGTGATCAAAAATGTGGTTCAGAAAATCACAGGATATTTTCCATGATCCACATGGAGATTTTTTCCCCCAGGGTAGAGGGGTGGGACTCTAACTGAAGTTGCTGCCCATGTTGCAGAGGAGGCCTGCAGAACCAAGAATTTAGGGACACCTTTTTATCTGGCAGATGCTACCAGCGCTTCTGAAAGAAGGACTGATTTCCACCTGTGGAGGCATTCGGGGGTTGTCTATCCTTGCACCAGGGAGCCTGGTTAGAGATCACAAAAGAGACACGGGTGTAGAGGATTACTTCCAGATGTTATATAATACCCCCCCCCTTAACAGTAAACAAAATTCCTGATGTTCCACCCAGTCAGATGACAGTAGCAGTGCTAGAAATAAAAAAAGCTGCCAGAAAGAGTCATCCAAGAGGTCCCCCTAGACCAGAAAGAGTCTGGAACCTACTCAAGATTAGTGCCAAAGAAAATGGGGGACTGGAGACCAATTGTGGATCTCGGCAATCTGAACAAATTAGTTCAGTACACAAAGCTCTGCATGGTCATGCTGCAGTCCATTTAGCCTTTTCTACACATGGATGACTGGATATGCTCAGTAGATCTTCATGATGCATACTATCACATAAAAATGATCAGACGATCTAGAAGATACCTACACTTCCAGCTGGGAGCCAATCATTACCAATTCATAACTCTGCCCTTTGGCCTCACCACAGCCCCCAGGGTGTTCACCAAATGCATGGCAGTACTGGCAGCCCACTTGAGACTGCAGGGATTCTGTGTGTTTCCTTATTTGGATGACTGGCTCATAACTACTCCAACCGGGCATCTGCAGGTAAAAGCATAAGATTCTGTACTCCAGCTGTGCTCTCACCCTGGAATTACCATTAATCAACAGAAATCTCAGCTAGAACCATCTCAAGTATTGGAGTTCAATACAGTGTCAGTGACGACCTCCTTCCCTTACTAGGGGTACAGACTATTCAATTTCAAGTCAAAAAGAGAATCCAAAATTCTTCTATATCAGCTTGATTGATTCTTCAAGCCTTGGGGGTCAGTGTCTGCTGTGATAGTTCTGGTTCCATTAGCAAGGTACCATATGAAAATTCTTCAGTGGGCCCTAGTGACTTAGTGGGATATTCTACATCAGTCTTTGTCCACCCGGATCAGAGTAACTCAGGCATGCAAAATTTACCTCTTTTATAGTGGATTCACTCGGATCAGATTTTATAAGGTCACCCCTTCATCCATCCATCCATCAGCCCAAGCCATAGTGAACACAGACTCTTCCCAAGTTGGGTGGGGTGGCACTTCTTGGGAAAGAAGAAAAAGAAGTGAATCTGGGCATACTGGGGCAATGCAGCAATTGCCACGTGTACACAGACAACCCTCTCCTCCTACCACCCAACACTACAACCTGCGAGAGATGCCCTTATATAGCCAAACTGGAAGCAAAGGTCTCTCCACCCCAGACTGTGCTAGACTGTCAAGAGGAGAAGGTTAATACTCGCACTACACCTCAAGAAACACACAGCCCTTCTAAACCCACACCACCAACACCCACACATAGCAACACTAAACCCACATATGTGGAGGCCATTACCAGTAACCTGCCTAAGCAACAAAGACCTCTGAAGGTGAAACGCAAACAAACACCAGTCACAACCAGTGTGTCACATAGATCACACCAGTGTGCCACTTAACAACAGCTCCTAAGGCAGGACAACATATCCAACAGTTTAGTCCTAGGTGAGCCACACTGATGTCTCGCTCACCAGGCTGAACAAGGAGAAAATTACAGTCAGCTGCCTGTCTGGTGCCAGGATCTGCCACATAACACATGCACTCAAGTTACTCCACAACAATTACAAATATGACTGTCATTGTCCATGTTTGAGTGAATGACTTGAGTTGTACTTCCCTGGACTACATGAGAGAGACATGGAAGAGCTCTCGGATCATGTGGCCCAGGCAGGTATGATCCTAGCCCTGAGTAGCATCCTGCCTTTGCCCAGAATGATACCACAGTATAAGGACAATGAATGATTGACTTAAACAATTGGCTAAGCTTCTGGTGTCGTTCAAAAGGGAATCCAGTATGTCTGCCTGGGACGACATGATCGACAAACCACAGTGCTTTGCCATAGATGGTCCGCACCTTTCACCCCTGGGATTCAGTTTACTGGCTAAGCCTCTTGCCACCCCCTATAGTGCTTTTTTTAGGCAATGCTCAAAGGACAAAACCACCACCATAACAGGTACAAGTATGCAAAATCTGAAGGTAATGTTACTCAATGCTTGTGGTCTAAACATCAAAATGCACTCTCTCGAGGCACTCTTAAAAATGGAGAACATCGATATCTGTGCAGTAACTGAGACCTAGTTCAAGGCTCCAGAGAGCACCCCTGCAATACCAGGCTACAACTCTTACCACACTTTTCGGCTTTCAAACCAGGACCGAAACACTAAAGGTGGAGGAGTGTCCATACTCACCAAGGATATTCACACCTCCAGGCTAGTTGCCCAACACAATGCATCCGAAATTCTCCAGGTGCAGCTAACACTAGGTAAGACTGCAGTCCAAATTGTAGCTTGCTACGGATCCCCCACTATGCCTCAAGATTCTCAGTACACCTTTCTAAACTTACTGGAAAATATTAAGATACAACCAAACACCCTAATACTGGGTGATTTCAACTATGCTGCCATTAACTGGGAAAACTACTCGTGTACCAGCACTTTTGTCCAACGGTTCTTGGAATTCATAAATGCCAATGCCCTGGATCAGCTAATCCATAGTCCCACCGGGGGCTCCAATATCCTGGACCTGGTCATTACCAACATGGGAAATCGATGCTCCACACCTATGGTCACCCCCTCGTTGGTCAGGTTTGACCATAAGCAAACCACCCTTGACATCCACCCCCACCCCCCAGTAAGGAAACCTCCGTAAAAAAAACTTTTCCAAAGCCAACATCATGCTACTCAAGTCAGAAGTGACAAACTTCATGACACCCATACAGACAGGAACTGAAAGTTCGATTGGTGAATCCTACACTAAGGCACTGTATGAGCACATCCACTCGTTCATGGATCGTGCCATCCCCAATAGAACCAAGACGCTCTCCTCCAAAAAAAAGGAAGCCAATCTGGTGGTCCCTTGTCATAAACAAACTTTTTACAACAAAAGGAAGAAACTGTTGCAGAAAAGAGGAAAATCCCAGGATGCAAAAAACTCCCTTACCAGTCTCGGTAAGAAGCTGAGATCCCTTTTAAAAATCCACCAGCGCTAGTTACGAAAATAAAATTGCCAAAGATTCCAAAGACAACTACAAGGCATTCTGTAGCTATGTAGGGAATCTAAATCACAATGCTCAGATCAGCTCTGAGCTACAACAGAATGGCATTAAATATACTGATCCCAAGGATATTGCCAATATCCTGGCAGATCGATTAATTGCAAACTTCACCCCCTAAAGGGCCTACCTCAGTACCGAAAGATTGCCAAATTCTGGTAATAACGGCCACACAGGTAAATAAACACACTGTCCAAAGCTAAGAATACAGCATCCATGGGACCAAATTACATCTCAGGCTGTGTACTGCATGAACTAGCACCTCACCTAAGTGTCATGTTTAATCATAGCCTCACCTCAGGCTTCGTGCCCACTGAGTGGCGCACAGCTACAGTTATCCTGCTCCACAAGGAGGGATCCACCTTGGATCCTGGGAGCTACCACCCCATCAGTCTGATGAGAAAGGTCATGAAACTTGTAAACAATGACATTGGCAACATTCAAACACTGGACCCCACACTGTTTGGGTTCGTGAAGAGCAGATCTTGTCTCCTGAACCTGATTTGACGACTTCAAATCAGTCTCCAGAGCCGTGGACAAGGGTAAGGTGGTCCACACAGCCTATCTGGACCTCACCATGGCCTTTGACACCATCCCCCACTCTGGAGTCATAGATGAACTTACTAAGCTGGGCATTAATCCCTACGTCACTGGATGGGTTGCCAACTGGCTTACTGACAGAACCCACACTGTAGAAGTAGCCAACACCAAATCCAGCTGCAAACAAGTGGAGTACCTCTGGGTTCAATCCCGGGACCGCTCTTGCTTGGCATTTACTTCTTTGAAGTACAGGCCAACACTAAGGGACTCTGGCTAACAAAGTTTGCAGATGACTGCAAACTGGGAGCCATTATTGAATCTCCAAATGATGTGGATATTTTATAATAGGGCCTTACAGAAACAGATGCCTGGTGCCAGAGCCATGGGCTCAAACTCAGTGCCAAGAAATGTATAGTTATCCCATTTGGGGAAAAAACATGTACCTGTGAATTACCACATAGGTGGCAGTACACTAAACACCGAAAGTGTGATAAGAGACTTGGGGACACAGGTGGGCAGTGGTCTCACCTTCGTTAACATCGCCATAACAGTCAGGAAATCGTATGTGGCACTTCTAATTACTAAGGGCTTTTCATCCAGAAAAAAGGAGGTCATTGTCCCACTGTATTCATCCCTCATTAGACCCATTATAGAATACAGCACCTCATTTGGTATGTACCTCTCAAGACATCAACAACAACTGGAAAGGTCGCAGAAATACCTCCACTAAAAGTATCCCAGGCCTAAAGCAGCTGCCCTATGCTGACCATCTAAAAAAAAAAAAAAAAAAAAACTCCACCTGTATTCTGTCGCATATCGTCTACTCGGGCGATCTCTGCTTAACCTATAAGGCCATATCAAACCCAGAGCTGTTGGACATGCTACACTTAAAGAAATCCCAATCCCTCAGAGACACACACTACAAGGATCTAAACCTTGTCATCACAATGAACAAAACATGCTGGAGGGATAGGTCCCTAACCCAGGGACTCCCCAGACTCTGGAATAGACTGCCCATACAAGTCAAGCAGAGACCGCCTGGTAGGCTCTCTTCAAAAGGAACCTTGATTGGATGGGAGATGGGAAATTCATCCCAGGGATCACGTCAGTCGCCTTGCTAGACAGGGGACCAGGGAAGTAAATACTGTGGGAAGAAATAGCCAGGGAATTGTTATGGCTAGGGTTGTATAGGCCCTAGGGCAGATAGCCTAGTATCAACCTATGAACCTATAAGATAGTTCATGGCACCTGGTCCCTTGAGGAGGCCAACAAACATATCAGTGTCCTAGAAATGAGAGCAGAACTCCTAGTGTTGCAGGCCTTCCAATACTCTTCTTTCCAGGACTGCTTGTGATTCTAATAGAAATTATGTCAGTGGTTTGGTACATCATCAAACGAGGAAGAGCCAGATCTTACCCCTTGTGTCAAGAAGCTCCGAGTGTGTGGCAGCGGGCAATCTCATCCAGTCTATTTCTGATAGCAGCGCACATTCTGGGGAAATCCAGCGTGATACTAGACAAGTTGAGCAGGTACGATGTCCTTCAAGGATGCATCTGCAGTCTTTACAAATGGGTTGTCCTGTCGTCAGGCAGCCCTTCGGTCGGCCGGTTTCCAAAGTCTGGGTCTGGCTTCGGCTGGTGTCGCACTTCAGCCGACGTCATTGCGGCAGTCATTCGGGTATAAAGGCATCAGCCGACGCCATTTTCCCCAGTCTTTCTTGCCGCGTGGCGCCCGAAGCAGAAGCTGTTCGCAAGTGCCGGTCGGTCAGATCCAGAGATTACTACTACCGAATACTACTTCGAAGACTTCTATAAAGCTAAGTACCCCGTTGGGGACTCTTTCTTGCCTCAGCCGATGTCAGAGAAAGTTAATAACTGTTTATCTTGTGGGAAACAAATACCTCATAAAGATTTCCACCCTATTGCATACATTGTTTAGGCCCAGACCACGGCGTAGCAGCTTGTCTAGCCTGTGCTTCTTTAACCGACGGACGCTTAGACGCCGCCGGACTTTGCAGAACAGATTTTCGGCCCGATTTTGCCTACATTATGCCGCCGGATCCTCCGACTACGCAAATAACCAAAAACGCAAAGAAAAGGACCGACACTGGCATGGTCCGTGGTTTCGGCCGAAACCGCGGTTAAGCAAACTACGAGTGTCTCGGTTTCGGCCGAAACCGAGCAAGCGGTTCTTTCTTCAGCCGATAACTTGCTTTCTACCGAGGCCTCTTCTAACCTGGTAGAAACGGCTTCTGAAATCCAACCTTCTGTTGCGATTTCACAGGATTTATCAGACACCATTCCCCTAGATATTTCTACCCCTGCACGTGGAGCTGCTAGGCCTCCTCCAGCTATGTCTATTAAGGCCTTTGCCAGGGCTAAAGCAGCCAAAGCATCAAAACCTGTGCCTGCCAAGCCCCCCTCTCTCAGGCCCAGCACCAGCTCCCATATGCTTTCTTTGGCAGAGGATCTCATCTCTTTAATTTGTGGAGCTCAGCCTCATCCAGACAGGGCCTCCCTCCCTCCTCCAGAAAAGAGGCCTAGAGCAGAGCCCCCTGAGCCAGTAGCCACAGATGATTCCTCTGATGACTCAGAACATACAGACCCTCCTGAGGCTTCTTATTCTCCTTACGAAGACTCTGACGCTGAGGAGTCCATCCCTTCAGCCTCTCCTCCTGAGGAATTTTCCTTTGGGGAAACCTTGCATGCTATGAGGGAACAATTTCAGTGGCAGGGCCAAGATTTCTCAGACTCTAGAAAAAGGCTTAGGACCTTTCTACATTTGCCACAGCATAGGCCTTTAGCTATACCTCCAGTTCTATCTGTTGTTGATGATGCATTTAATGATGCTTGCACTGCTCCTGATACTTTACCTCAGGCTCCTGCTAAGCCCGATAGGTACTACAGGGTCCCGGACACTCATCACCACTTATATAAGGCTCCTTTTGCAGATCCAGAGACTATCTCCCAGGGTCCTAAAGCTGTAGCAGCTACTTCTTCTAAAAACCCCCTCCCCTCTGAAAGGGAATCCAGGTCCTTAGAGAGATGGGGCAAAAAAGTTTACACCTCTGCTACTTTGTCAGCTAGAGCTTTGAACTGACAATTTCATATGATTCAATATCAAGAGTTTATGCTTGACCAGTTGACTAAAAAGCTGTCCTCTGAAGAATCTTTAGATAAAAAGTATGTTCAAGAAATGTTACATAACATACAGCAGGTTAGTAACCATTCTTTAAAATGTGGCTATGATGCACTGGAGGCTTCCTTTAGATCAGCCATGACTGGCACAGTTATCAGGAGACATGCATGGTTGAAAGAACAGGCATTACCAGACCATGTCAAATCTAAGCTTTTGGATGCACCCATGGACAAGGTCAATTTATTTGGTGCCCCCACACAGCAGGTACTAAAAAAGATGGAAGAGAAAGCAAAATCTGTGCAAACAGTGAAAGATTTCTTACAAGTTCAACCTCCAAGGTTTAGCAGGAACTGGCCCTCCAAGAATTGGTCCTTTCCGGACTCCTCTAAGGCACAAAGAGGCAGGAATAGGCGCTCTAGAGGCAGGAACCAATCCAGGGGTGCCTACAGGGGTCGCCAGTGGCAGGGTAACAACCAACGAGGCACGGATACAGCCACCACCACTACAACAACTCAATCACAGTGACTTGGCGGTGGCACCGCCTACCAGGGAACAACTAGAAGCACCCTTAGGCGGAAAGCTAACATTATTTTCAAGAAACTGGCACTGCATTACAAGAGAAAAATGGATTTTGCAGACTATAGACAAAGGTTACAGATTCCATTTTCATACACTACCAGGAAAGAGAGGAATGCCAAACCTACCACCTTCTCAAAGGGCAGAAGCTCTAAAACAAATATCTCAATTTTTAAGAATGAGAGCTGTGGAAAAGGTACCATTTACGGAGCAAGGGAAGGGATTTTACTCCAGGCTCTTCCTGGTACCAAGAAAGGAAAAAAATGGAGGCCTATTCTAGACCTGTCCGCTTTAAACACATTCCTCATTGTTCCAAAATTCAAAATGCTGACCCTACAGCAGCTTCTTCCCATGCTGGGCAAGGAGTCTTGGCTGGTAACTCTAGATCTCGAGGAGGCATACCCGCACGTCCCCATAAGACCAATTTGCAGAAGATACCTCAGATTTCTTGCAGGATCAGAGCATTATCAATTCTCAGCATTGCCCTTTGGCTTATCTACTGTGCCCAGAGTGTTCACGAAATGCCTGGCATCAGTAATCGCTCATTGCAGACTTCAGGGAATTCAAATCTATCCCTACCTGGTAGACTGCCTGATACAAGCGGACAACAAAAACAAACTAACAGAAGACTTACAAAGAGTCATCTACCTGCTGCAAGCCCTGGGATACACAGTCAATACAAAAAAGTCAAGGCTGATTCCATCCCAAAGAATAACCTTTCTGGGTGCAGAATTGGACACATCAAAACAAATGGCATTTCTAACTGCAGAAAAGAAAGAGCAACTTCCTCTCTACTTCTTGGCATTAACAAAGCAGAGCCATCTAACTGCAAGAAAAGTGCTACAAGCTCTAGGCTTCATGGCATCCTGCATAATACTGGTCCCTCATGCCAGGCTGCATATGAGAAAGCTGCAGTGGTACCTAAGGAATTTGTGGTCTCAGCACAAGCACAGCCTAGAAACCAAAATTCCAATGATCCCATGCCTGAAGCAAGAGTTCTTATGGTGGGCTCAGGCCTGTCAAACAAACACAGGACTGCCCTTCTGCAAAAGTCAACCAAGACAAACCATCACGACAGATGCCTCAGACCACGGTTGGGGGGCACACATGATGGGCAAGTGCGTTCAAGGCCTATGGACTCAAGACCAGCTGCATCTGCACATAAATCTAAAAGAAATGATGGCAGTAAAATTGGCAATCCAGGCATTCAGACCTTTTCTCCAAGAAGGCCAGTTGATGATAAGGACAGACAACACCACAGTTATGTGGTACATCAACAAACAGGGAGGCACACACTCATACCCTCTATGCCGGCTGGCACTGGACCTATGGGATGTGGCTCTGAGCTACAACATTCAGTTACAGGCAATTTATGTACCAGGGAAGGAAAACATTCTAGCAGACATATTAAGCAGAACTACAACAGATGCCCACGAATGGATGCTGCATCCGGACATCTTCAAAACCATCACAAGAGAATGGGGATTACCACAAATAGACTTGTTTGCATCCCCATTCAATCACCGGTTGAAGAAATTCTGCACAAGGACTTACCACCCACTTGCTTGGAAGGTGGACTCCCTATCCTTCAGTTGGAAAAGCCTGACAGCATACGCATTCCCACCACTTCCTTTGATGCACAAGGTGCTTTTCAAGATCAAAGAGGAACGTCCGAGGATCATTCTGATAGCCCCAGACTGGCCAAGACAACATTGGTATCCACTACTGAGGAGCATGTCCCGGGAACAAATATGGACACTGCCCCTGATCCCATTACTGCTGACACAGAACAACTACAACAGCCTGCATCCAAACCTAAAAACTCTGCAGCTAACTGCCTGGAACATTACATGACAGCAATTAACCCAATTTTATCCCAAAGGGTTAAAGACATAATCCTGGAGGCTCGTAGACCTTCAACAAGAAAGAATTATGCAGCAAAATGGAAAAGATATCTCATCTGGAGTACTGCAAAGGGGCAAGATGTGACACTGGTGAACATAGCCAACATGCTGGAGTACTTGGCGGAGCTCTTTCATAAAGGCCTGTCCTATTCCTCCATCAAGATACATGCATCAGCTATTTCAGCAGAATACAGCTTGGATCCTCCTTTCTTCTCGCATCCTCTGCTCAGACAGTTTCTGAGAGGAATTAAAAATGTAAAACCTCCCAGGAAACCTCCATTGCCAGCATGGGACTTGAACTTTGTGCTAGAAATCTGACTCTACCTCCTTTCGAACCAGCAGCTACAGCAGAATTGCAATACTTATCCTGGAAGACTGCTTTCCTGCTGGCAATAACTTCAGCAAGAAAGGTCTCTGAACGACAGGCATTAGTGGCAGTACAACCCTTCCTGATCTTCCATCAAGATAGAGTGTCCTTGAGAACAAATCCTACATTTATGCCTAAGGTGGTATCCAGAGTCTCTTTAAATCAGGCTATCCACCTTCCTACATTCTTCCCCAATCCACAGAACAGGGGAGAAAAGCTCTTGCATACCTTGGATGTACACCGACAATTACGCTACTACCTGGACAGGACAAAAAACAATAGAAAAACTGACCAGCTTCTGGTAGCATATGCAACAGGAAAGGAAGGAAAACCAATTTCTAAACAGACAATCTCCAAATGGATAGGAAATTGCATTAGATTTTGTTACTCCTACCATGGAAAGAAAACTCCAGAGAACATCAGGCCTCACTCCACAAGGGCTACAGCCACTACCACAGCTTTCTTACGAGGAGTGGCTACCAAGGACATTATAGAGGCTGCTACATGGACCTCCGTGCATACATTTGCCAAGCATTATAATTTACCTCTATACTCTAAATCCCGTGCTGGTTTTGCCACTGCTGTTTTGCAAGGGATGCTGACTACACCATAATCTATTCTCATTTCCTCCTCCCCTAGCCTAGCTATGGTATTCTACCCATTTGTAAAGACTGCAGATGCATCCTTGAAGGACATAGTACAGTTTTGTACCTACCATAAATGTAGATGTCCGAGAGGAATGCATCTGCACTCAGGATTACCCACCCTCCTTCCCCTCTGAGGTACTCCTAGGGTACTTACCAATCTTCAGCTAGCTTGGGGGGGATCTGTTATGGTGTATTTGTTTGTATATATGTACATACATGCTTATTTTGTGTGTTTGCTCTCTACTATTTGGAAACTTTGGCATTTATCCAAATTTAGCCATCCAAGAGGGCACCTGGCATCTGGGGCAAGAAACACTGAGGAAAATGGCATCGGCTGATGCCTTTATACCCGAATGACTGCCGCAATGACGTCGGGTGAAGTGCGACACCAGCCGAAGCCAGACCCAGACTTTGGAATCCGGCCGACCGAAGGGCTGTCTGACGACAGGACAACCCATTTGTAAAGACTGCAGATGCATTCCTCTCGGACATCTACATTTATGGTAGGTACAAAACTGTACTTTTTATTGCCTCACGAATGGTCTGTTAACATGAAAGTTTTCGAAAAGATATTCTGCCTCTGGGGCCAACCTTGTTGTGACCTCTTTGCTTCTCTTCTCAGCAAGTGCAGCATGTTCTCTGTCCTGACCCCCCCCCCCCAATCCGGGGAATCACCAAGAGATGCTGTCCGCCCCTATCTCCTCTATGCTTACCCCCCAATTCCTCTAATCCCCAAGTTTCTCCCAAAAGCATCTAGATTGAAGAGCACAGTCATATTCATTGCCCCTTAATGGGCCTCATCAGATTTGGCTCCACTCTTTTTAGTCTTATCCTATCTGCACACCATGGAC
The DNA here is from genome assembly GCF_019279795.1 of Protopterus annectens. Lineage (NCBI taxonomy): Eukaryota > Metazoa > Chordata > Ceratodontiformes > Protopteridae > Protopterus > Protopterus annectens. Next base: position 1,082,354,117 of record NC_056730.1, on the reverse strand, counting down.
TTTGGATCCAATTTCAGATCTCCGATCTCACCTGACCTTATTCATCTGGACAGTTTTGTCTTAAAGTTGACCGCATGGTTTTTCCACTTCCATTGATAGGGAGATGACACAGGCTCTCCTCCCCTGTCCGTAGATTAAGGCCCCCATGCGAGCTGCTAGCCTTTTCCCATGCCTGGAGGCCAGGTCGCCTAACAGTGTTCACAGGCAACACCACAGTCATGTGGTATACAAACAAGGAGGAACCAGGTCTTACCAACTCTGCAGATTGGCACAGAACACCTGGAAGATTGCTACCCTGAAAGTATGTCATCTGTGTGTTGACAGATGCACTAACCAGGACCTTACAGGGTCTTTACGAATGGACCCACAACAGATTGCCCTTCCTGGACATCCTCCACTGTTGGAGGGGACACCTTAGACAGACTTGTTTGGACCATAGACCAACTAACAGTTTCTCTGTTTTACACCAGGGGCCCTTCCCCACAGCCTGGAGGACAGATGCTTTCAGTGGACAGGGGGATTGCTCTAAATCTTTCCTCCTTTGACTCTCATCCCAAAGATTATTTTAAAGGTCCCAAAAAGAAAAGCCAAAACTCTTGCTAGTGATCTTTTTGGTGAAGACAACACTGGTTTCCTCCTCTCTTTTTTTTGTGTCATCTAACCAGGGGCAGCTGCTAAAAACTGCCAGTACAAGTGGATCTCCTCGCACAGCAGCAGGCATCTTTGCTACACCCCAGCCCCTCATTCTTTAATCTAACACTGTGGGTGATAGGGTTTTAATTCCGTGGGTATCCCTTTTCAGAGGATGTAATTAAGATTCTACAAGAAGCCAGGAGACCCACCACTCAAAAATCACACATAGCCACATGGAATAGATTTTCCTTTTGGAGCCACAGGAATGGACAGGACCCCAGGAAATCACAGGTATCTTCCATACTAAACGGTGTCTGAGCTCATACATAAAGATCTGGCCTACTCTTCCATCAAAGCTCACCTGTCAGCTATCTATGCATGTCTATCCCTCAATCCTCCTCTTATGTCCTTGCCTAAAATCACTTCTTTAAAGGGGGTGCTACATCTTAGACAATAAAAGAAGCCCATTGCCCCTCCTTGGGATTTCAGCTTTGTGCTAGAAAAACGTATGTTGTCTGCTTTGGAACCAGCAGTTGCAGCAATCCTTAAACTCTGCACCTGCAAAACTGTTATGCTTCTGACTGCTGTGGCCATCCCACCCTTTCATATTTTTCAGAAGGACAGGGTGACCCTGAGCGCTAACTTTTCATTCTTGCCTAAAGTTGTGAACAAACTGTTACTTAAGCTGGCTATAAATCGTCGTCCTTTCCCAACCCACAGAATGGGGGGGAAGATTGTTGCACACTAGATGTTCACAGACAGTTAATCTGTCTGGACAAAACCATATCCATTAAAAAGTTTGTCCAACTGTCTCCTTTAAGCACTCAAAATTGGGACACCCGGAGTCGAAGCAAACTATTGCAAGCTGGATCTCTCTATCTCCTGTTCTCAACAGGGTAAGTCTATGTCCTTTACCTCAATCTGCCAAAACAGAGTAGCATCTTGTGGGGCTTTCTCCAAAGGGGTGGATGTTGGGGTCATACTAGAAGCTGCCACCTGGTCCTCCATAGTTGCCTTCTCATGGTCTAGGGCTGCCTTCAATAAGCGAGTCCTTTTGGGCCTTTTGGACAGTTCTGCAGTTCACAAACCAGCCACTGTTATATACCCCTCAGCTGTGGGAATCACCCATTCATAATGACTACTGCAACAGTGATTTCAGTCAGGACGTATGCAGTTGCATAAGAGCTTTCTGTAACAGTCGATGTGATTGCTGTTGCAGTATTCTTTCCCACCCTCCTTTCCCCTCTATATTCCTTTTTCCAAAATTTCACTGCCACTCTTTCTCTTCCTATCTGTGGAAAGCATCTTAGAACAAAGGAGGCCTCCTTACCACTTCTTGCTTTGCCTCTCCTAGCTGATCAGCCTGTCACTCTCCTGGGTCTTCAGGCTGCTGGCTTGGAGATGGTCTGAAGAATTATGCTCATGCATCCACCTATATACCCCTACACTTATGAGTTGAGGTCACATGTTGGATGTACGATCCTGGCAGGGTAAAGCTTTGGTACACAGGCTGGACATCAGCCATTCATTTTGAATAGTGTAGCAGTGATCAGTAGGACATCTACTTCTATGATAACTTCTTGAGTAAATGTACTTTCAGCACTGGAGGATGTGCCTTTTACAGCCTGTAACTTGCCTGACAGTGAGCCTGCTGCCCCCAAGAACACAGATTGTGTAAAGCTGCTCAGTCTTCCAAGTTTTTATGTTCTAACCTCACATGAGACTCAGAAGTGACTTCTTTAGTGAACACAACTTCTGTGAAACAGTTGGTTAATGACAGGATATTGGGATTTCTTTACTCTTTTTTGCAAAGTACTGCGAGAGCTTTTAAATCCACCTGAGCAACCACCAGCTGTGGTAGATGGGACCTTCGTTTAATGTTTCATCTAAGGGACTGCACAGTCATTGGTGCAATCCCCCCACCCTGCACCAGAAAGTCAGTAATGAGGAATGAGGTTAGGTACGTCTATGGAAATAGAACCCAGTCTTTTGATCTTCTAGCATCAAAGGTAAGCATGTTTTCTGTTGAGCCACTCGCCGTGTGGTACACAAGCAGAGCTTAATTTATCCTTCCGATTTTCTCAGTAAAGGAATCATTTTTGAAGAATTGAAGAGTTTGTGCAGCATTGTGGGATGTAAATGGAATTTCAGAGTACTCTAGTGCAAGCTTGCAAGGGCAGAAGCCTCAGCTTTGATTTTGGAATTTCTTGCTGGTGAAGGTGCACATAAGGAGTGATTTAACCATTTGAATTGCAGAGAGTAACAATGCAAAAAACCTGAAATGTGTAAACTGAATGACAGAAAATCTAGACATAGGTATATGAAGTCTGAGAATGCCCTTTGAGGTATGTTGATCCTGGATTTGGTATGCATGTTTTTTTTTTTGTTTGTTTTTTTTTTTTTGGGGTGGGGGGAGCTTAAAGTAGAAAAACATGATATATGTGCGTGTATGTGACCCCCCCCCAAAAAAAAAAATGTGGACCTTGACATTAAGAGTCCTGACTTTTCAGTAGGGGGACATTTAAACTTTTCTTGATGATCTTCATGTTTCACTATTGCAGTCATTACATTTGGGTAATCTGCTGGCAGGTTGCCCTCAGTCGGCCTGAATAACAAAGTCTTGGTCCTGCCTCGGTTACTGTCTCCTCTTCCATGACGTCAGGTCATCAGGGGTATAAAACATGCAGCCGACGCCATTTTATTCAGTCTTTCTTGCTGTGCGGTGCCCGAAGCAGAAGCAGTTTGCAAGTGCCGGTCGGCCGACTCATGAAATTTTCGTATTCGAGTTTCAGAACCGAAGTCCTCAACTAAAGCTAAGTACCCCATTGGGGAAATTTTTCTTGCTCCTTACCGATGTCAGTAAAAGTTAATAATTGCATTATTTGTGGGAAGCAAATACCTCATAAGGATTTTCATTTGTACTGTATTCCTTGCCTGGGCCCTGATCACAACATGCCTTGCTGTCGGTTTTGTGCTAGACATTACCAACGCTCTATTATCTGTCGGTATATTTTTGATTCTAAATATTTTGGTTCAAGATTTAACTATTCTGAAATGTCAGTTAACAATCCGAATACCGGAGTTCACAAAAAACGCAAGGGAAAAATAGACAGACCGTCAAGGTCCAAAAACCGACAACGAAGTTTCTCCTAAGCCAGCGCCGGTACTCAGTGAGGCGCTTTCGCAGCCCCTGATACCCACTACTTTTGAGTTGCAAGCCTCTACCGAGACCCATTTGGAGTCCGGTATGCCGTGAGATTCTCAGAGTATTGAACCTGCGGATGTCTCTCCTTTAGATGGTTCCGGAGCCGCAGAGCAGGCACCGGCTTCTGAGGGTGTTTTCAGGCCTCAACATTTCTATATTAAACCGACACCAGCAACAAAAACAAGGTAAAAAACAACTTCTATGTCTAAAAATCCGATGACTGAGCCACGTGCTTAGGCCCCTATGCCTAAAAAAACAGATGATCAAAATGGCTGAGGATTTAATTACCTTTATCAGAGGTTCCCAACCCCCCCCCCACTAAGAGGCCTGGGCAAGGCACTGATTATGAATCTTCAGGTCAGGTTTCCATTTCTACTGATCAGGAATTGTCTATTCTACCGTTTGAGGATTCTGATGCAGAGGAATCCATCCCATCTGCATCTCCTCCTGAGGATTACTCTTTTGGAGAGAATTTGCATACTTTAAGGGAACATTTTCACTGGGAGAGTCAGGACTTCTCTGAATCAAAAAAGAGGCTTAGGGATTTCCTTCTCCTTCATTAGCATAGGCCTTTGGCAATACCTCCTGTATTAGACATTGTTGATGTGTTCTCGGAATCAAGCATGACTCATGATTCCCTGCCTCCGGCTCCTAGTAAGCCAGACAGATATTACAGGGTTCCCGACTCCCACAAATTTATTTTCTAAAATCCTGCTGCTGTTCTTGAGACTATTTCTCAGGGTCCCAAGGGTGTTAAGGCTTCTACAGCCAAATGTCCTACCCCTTCTGATAGAGATTCCAGGGCGCTGGGTAGATGGGGTAAGAAGGTTTATATGTCTGCAACCTTGGCAATCAGGGCTTTAAACTGCCAGTTTCATATGCTTACATATCAACAGCATGTTATGGGCTTACTGAAACAGAAAATTATGTTGATTTCTGATTGTGTGGAAAATAAGAGTTGCAGGATTTATTGCATTCAGCAGAGCAGGTTGGAAAACATACTTTGCATTGTAGTTTTGATTCCTTGAAGGCTTCTTGTAGGGCCGCCGTTACTGGATCTGTGATTAGAAGGCATGCCTGGCTCAAGGAGCAAAGTCTGCCTGATCATGTTAAAGCTAAATTGTTGGATGCCCCTTTGCAGCATGGTACTCCGTTTGGTAATAAGGCAGAAGAAGTTTTGAAGAAAATGGAAGACAAAGCTAAATCTATACAAACTGTAAAAGATTTCTTGCAAGTGCAGCCACCCAGGTTCAGTAGGCACTGGCCTACTAAAAATTGGTCCTTTCCTGTGTGTCCAACAGAGTCACTCAGGGCAAACCCAGGTGCTCAAAAGGCTCCAGATATCAATCACAGGGTTCTTGCAGGTCGAAGCATTGTGGTGCCTCCACCTCCAAATCTGGAGGAAACAAAGCACAACCCTACAAGCAGTCTCAATAACTTTCCTCTACCATCTCCAAGCAGTTATCTTTTGTCAGCCCCCTTGGGAGGAAACTAGCACTTCATGCTCAAAATTGGCAGTTAATTACCCAGGACAAGTAGGTATTAAACATAGTATCCCAGGGGTACAGATTTCATTTCCATACTTTGCCAATTCCAAACAGATGGCCGGATCTGCCACAAAACCAGTGGGCAGAAGCCCAGAAACAAGTCATGTCCCTCATGGATATGGGAGTACCAGAAAAGGAAAAAGGACAAGGTTTTTATTCAAGACTTTTACTGGTACCCAGAAAAGACCATTCATGGCGCCCAATACTGAACTTATCGATTCTGAACACGTTCCTGGGCATTCCAAAATTCAAAATGCTGACTTTACAACAGCTACTGCCTATGCTAGGCAAGAATGGTTGGTAGACTTAAAAGAGGCATACCTGCATAACCCAATAAGGGAATAATGCAGAAGATACCTCCACTTCAAAGCAGATTTTTTGCATTACCAGTTCTCTGCACTGCCCTTTGGCTTATCTACTGTGCCCCGGGGTTTTTACAAAGTGCCTGGCACCAGTAATTGCGTTCTGCAGACAAAGAAACATTCAGATTTATTTTTATCTGGACGACTGTCTCATTCAAGCAGGGGACAGGACACACTTCTTCAATATCTGGCATTTGTAAAAAGGCTTCTAGCATGCCTAGGGTACACTATAAACGAAAAGAAATCACAAATGGTACCCTCAAATAATTACATTCCTGGGTGCAAGCTTGAAAACAACTGCCCAGATGGCTTACTTCACGCCAGACAAACAAAGGCAACTGACAACATATTTCAAACAAGTGGCAACAAAAATCCATTATCTGCAAGACAAATTCTGCAGGCTTTGGGGTTCATGGCATCCTGCATTCTACTAATTCCGTAAGCGAGACTGCATGTGAGGAAACTTCAGTGGTACCTATAAAGTTTATGGAGTCAACATCGTCTCAGCCTGGAAACAATGATTCCTCTTATTCCTTGCCTACAACAGGAGTTTCTTTGGTGGGCAGAGCCATGTCACCAAAACAAGGGACTGTCATTCACTCTACCCCCTGCCACCCAAACCCTAACTACAGACGCATCAGACTATGCTTGGGGGGCCCACCTGGCAGGGAGATGCATTCAAGGCAAATGGAGCCCAAACCAAATGCATCTGCATATAAACCAGAAAGAAATGCTAGCTGTTCAGAATGCTCTGACAGCCGACAAGGACTTACTTCATCCAGGACAACTACTGATAAAGATGGACAACACCACAGTTATGTGGTAGATAAACAAGCAGGGGGGATACACATTCCTACCTCCTTTGCAGACTAGCCATGGCCTTGTGGAGCACAGCCTTGACTTACCAAATACATCTTCAAGCTCACTTCCTGCCAGGAAAGCAGAATACTCTGGCAGACGGCCTAAGCAGAAATCATATGGACCCCCAAGAATAGGAACTGGATCCACAAGTCTTCAGCATGTTAGCACAGAAATGGGGGAGCCCAGACATAGATCTATTTGCCTCTCCCCCAAATTATCAGTTGGACAAATTCTGCACAAGAACTCCTCACAAAAAAGCATGGAAAGTGGATGCTCTATCCTTCAGCCGGAAAAACCCATCAGTCTATGCCTTTCCCCCTCTGCCTCTACTCTCCAAGGTCTTACTAAAAGTCAGACAGGAAAAACCAAAAATGATCCTAATTGCTCCGGACTGGACTCGCCAGCACTGGTACCTGCTTCTAAGGAGTTGCCACTAGAGCAGCGGCGGTTAATCAAGGTTAAACTATTCGGGCTACCTAAAGTCCACTCTTCAAATTTTCCCTTAAAACAGCCTTCCTTGAACTGTACTGCTGATCAAACCAGCGTATTCTATATCTAAAAAGTTCAGCTCTACTTGATTCTTAAGTAGACTATTCTCTATCTGTAAAGCCTAGCACTTGCTCCTAAAGTATTTTTTTACTTTGATATAGCACTTTTATTATACATAGTACCCCACCAGCCTAAAACCCCTGTTTCGATCACCCACATCCCCCGGAGTCTTTTTAAAGTTTTTGTCTATTCCTTCTAGCATGTCGAGGGATCAGTTGCTAGTGTCCTCTCCTGCTCAGCTGGTGAATCTGGGAATATTGAGGCAATGTTACAATTGCCTCATGTACACAGACAACCCTCTCCTTCTCCCACAAAACACAAATACATGCAAGAGATGCAACTATATAGCCAAACTGGAGGCTGAGCTCTCTCAACATAGGACTGGCAAGACCAGACAGGAGGAGAAGGTAACCACACTCACCACAAACCCAGTCTCACATAGTACTATCAAAACTTCAAATCATACACATAAACACACAAAGACATACTCGGAGGCTCTGATCAAAAATCTACCAAAACAGCAGAGGCCACCAAAGCAGACACCCAAACAACTGCCACCTCAGGACACAACACATGCAACACATAGACCACATAGTCAGTGTGCCAAACAGTCACAGCCCTTAAGGCCAAACACAATGCCAGACACACTCGTCATTGGTGACTCCATAGTCAGACACACTGACGTCCCGCTCACCAGATTGAGTAAGGAGAAGGTCACAGTAAGCTGCCTGTCGGGCGCTAGAATCCGCCACATAACGCAAGCACTCAGGTCTCTCAACAGCAGGTACAAGTACGACTCAGTCATTGTCCACGCTGGTGTGAACGACCGGAGACGTACCTCCTTGGACTACATGAAGAGAGACATAGAGGAGCTCTCTGATTATGTAGCCCAGGCAGGTATGACCCTGACCTTGAGCAGTATCCTACCTTCACCAAGAATGATGCCACAATACAGAGACAAGATGATCAGCTTTAATAATTGGCTTAAACTCTGGTGTCATTCAAAGGGGATCCAGTGTCTGTCTGCCTGGGATGACATGCTGGACAAGCCATGCTGCTTCGCAAGGGACGGCTTGCATCTGTCACCCCTGGGCTTCCGGATATTGGCAAAGGCTCTTGCCACCCCCATAGTGCCTTTTTTAGGCAAGGCTCAAATTCTAAACCTACCACCCTAGAACACAAAAAAGGAAAAAAACTAAGGGTAATGCTGCTCAATGCCAGAAGTCTCGACCTCAAGATGCACGCACTCGAGGCCCTTCTCAATATGGAGAACATCGATGTCTGTGCTGTGACTGAAACCTGGTTCAAGGCTCCTGAGAGCACCCCGGCACTATCAGGTTTTACCTCGTATCATGCGTTCCGGCCCCAAAATCCGGACACCACCAAGAAAGGAGGGGGGGTGTCCATATTCATCAAGGACACCCACACCTCAAGGTTGGTGGCAACGCACGATGCATCGGAGACCATCCAGGTGCAATTAACCATAGGCAAGACTGCTCTGCAATTTGTAGCATGTTACAGGCCACCCTCTCAAACTCAGGAACCTCACATAGCTTTCCTGAAAACATTGGAGGGGATAAATGTATCTCCAAACACCATCATACTAGGTGACTTCAACTACCCGAATATAGACTGGGATCACTACTCAAGCCCCAACACTCTAGCCCAAAGGTTCCTAGAGTTTATAAACTCAAATGCCATGGAACAACTAGTCACCATCCCCACAAGAGGAGAAAACATACTAGATCTAATCATCACGAACATGGGGTCACAATGTTCAACACCGGAAGTATACCCCTCACTGGTGAGATCAGATCATAAACTAATCTCACTGGAAGTCCACATCCTGCCCCCACCTGAGATAAAAAAGACCACAGTGAAGAACTTCTCAAAAGCTGACTTTACACTTCTAAAGACTAGTGTGGTCTCTTTTAAGGCCCCCGAACCTGCGGAAACCATTACTCAAGCCGCTGAATCACTTACAAATGCCTTCTACCAGCACCTACAGGTCTGCATGGATCAGGCAATCCCAAACAAAACAAAGACTCTTTGTACCAAAGGCAAGCGTCCAGTCTGGTGGACCCCAGCCATAAATAAGCTCTACAACAAAAGGAGGAAGCTACTACAAGATAGAGCAAAATCCTTAAAAGGGAAGACACCTTTGATCATTATAAGTAAAGAACTAAGATCTCTCATAAAATCATCCAAGGCAAATTTTGAGAGAAAAGTCGCTAAGGACTCAAACGACAATCATAAGGCCTTCTTTAGCTATGTTAGAAACCTGGGAGGAAGCTTCCAGATATGCTCAGAATTAGTTCAAAATGATGTCAAAATCACTGAACCTACAGACATCGCCAACATACTGGCTGACAGGTTCAATGCAAACTTCTCCCCCCCCCCTCCCCCCCAAAAGGAGAGCTATCTATACCAGAGGATTGTAGCCCCCAAACATCTCTAACGCTCAGGTGAGAACTGCTCCAAGGCGAAAAACACAGCATCCATGGGACCAGATGGTGTCTCCGGTTGTCTGCTCCACGAACTCAATGAGGAATTAAACCCGCAGTTAGGGCAGCTGTTTAATCTTAGCCTCACCTCAGGATACGTACCCAAGGAGTGGCGTACAGCAACTGTGGTCCCACTTCACAAAGGCGGTGCCTCCACCGACCCTGGAAATTACCGTCCCATCAGCTTGACAAGCCTGATCTGCAAAGCTATGGAGAGGATCATAATGGAACTCGTAAATAAAGACATAGGGGACTTGCAGACTTTGGATCCAACCCAGTTTGGCTTTGTCAAAGGCAGATCATGCCTTTTAAACTTGGTTGACTTTTTCGAAACGGTCACCAAGGCCATTGATGAGGGAAAGGCAGTCCACACAGCCTACCTCGACCTGGCAAAGGCTTTCGACACAGTACCCCACTCGGGTATCATTGAAAAACTCATCAGCTTAAATGTAAACCCATACGTCACAAGATGGGTTGCAAACTGGCTAAGTGACAGAACCCACAGGGTCAGAGTTGCTGGCGCCATGTCAGACTCAAAGCCTGTCACAAGTGGTGTCCCACAGGGCTCAGTCCTGGGCCCACTCTTGTTCGGCATCTACTTTTCAGAAGTACAAGCAAACACAGGAGGGTTATAGCTGACAAAGTTTGCAGATGACTGCAAACTGGGCGCCATAGTCGAGAACACATCAGACACAGGTATCCTTCAAAAGGGTCTTATAGAAACGGATAACTGGTGCCAGAGCCATGGCCTAAAGTTAAACGCCAAAAAAATGCATAGTCATACCCATTGGGAAAAACAAGGTTACCCCCTAGCTACCATATAGGTGGCAATCCACTAAGCACAGAAGAGGTTATCAGGGATCTGGGGACTCAGGTTGACAGTAACCTTTCGTTTGACACTCACGTTGCCAAAGTAGTTAGGAAGACCTTCTACATTTCCCACCTGATCATGAAGGCATTCACATCTAGATCAAGGGAGGTCATCGTCCCCCTGTACTCATCACTCATCAGACCAATGATAGAGTACAATGCCCCATTCGGAATGTATCTGACCCGACACCTGCAGCAACTGGAAAGGCCCCAAAAGTTCCTCACCAAAAGGATAAAGGGTCTCAAAAATATGTCTTATGCTGCTCGACTGAAGGAACTCCAGCTCTATTCAGTCGCTTACCTTCTGCTCAGAGGTGACCTGTGCCTGACATACAAGGCCATGTCCAACCCGGAATTGATGAACATGCTTCACCTCAAAAAATCTAGATCCCTCAGAACTACAAGTGCGGGAGACTTAAACCTTGATACGGTTATTAATAGGACGTGCTGGAGGGACAGATTCATCACCCAGAGACTCCCTATGCTGTGGAACAAAATCCCGGTACATGTGAGGCAGAGCACCTCGCTGGCTTTGTTCAAGAGAAATCTTGACCAATGGATGGGAGATCGCAGATATACCCCAGGGATTACCTCCGTGTCACTGCTTGACAGAGGCACAGCAAAATAATGGGCATAGTATCCTTCAAACTAAAGGGGTGGCGAAAGCCACAAAACTCTGGGCTAGGCTTGTAAATGCCCTTGGGCAGATAACCTAGTATGAACCTATGAACCTATGTCACACCTTCCTCCATGGTACTTGCCTCAAATACCTCACCTACTGTCTCAGCAGAACTATCAAATTCTGCACACTCTGCTCCAAACTCTGAATCTTGCAGCATGGCTAATCAACTAATTATTCAAACCACACCTCTCAGTAAATCTGTGATGGATGTCATTTTGGAAGACAGAAGGCCTAGTACTAGAAAATCTTATGCTGATAAATGGAAGGGATTCTGTGCTTGGAACCAAGCACAAGGCATGGACACAGAAAAGCCCAATATTCGTCAAATTTTACAATACTTAACTGAGATGCTTGACAAGGGCCTATCTTTTTCTTCAATAAAAATCCATGCCTCTGCCATCTCAGCTCATTACAGCACAGAGCCTCCCCTCTTTTCTCATCCACTGCTTAAACAGTATCTTAGTAGGGCCAACAATTTAAGGCTTCCCAGGAGAGCACCAACTGCTGCATGGGACCTCAATTTTGTGCTGGAAAAACTTACCCTGCCTCCTTTTGAGCCAGCAGCTACTGCGGATATAAAATCTCTATCTTGGAAAACAGCTTTTCTTTTGGTAGTCACTTCAGCAAGAAGGTTTCAGAACTACAGGCCTTTCATTATATTTTACCCGGACAGGGTGGCCCTCCGGGACCAATCCTTCTTTTATGCCTAAGGTGGTATCCAGTGTGGCTCTTAACCAAGACCATTCACCTGCCAACATTTTACCCAAATCCGCAGAACAAGAGGGAGTGGATTCTGCATTCACTGGACGTACACAGACAGCTAAAATTCTACTTAAACAGGACCAAATCTCTAAGAAAGTTTGAGCAACTACTGATGACATTTGCTGCAGGATCAGAGGGGAAGGCTATATCAAAGCAGACTATTTCTAAATGGCTAAGCCACTGCATTCATTTCTGCTACTTGCACCATGGTAAACCTGTGCCCAGGGGGATCAGATCACATTCCACCAGGGCTGGCTCTACTTCAGCAGCTTTTCTCAGAGGGGTCCCAACCAAAGACATTCTAGAAGCTGCTACTTGGAACTCTGTGCATACCTTCACAAAACATTATCATTTACCTCTCTTCTCTAAATCCAGGGCAGGCTTTGCCACTGCAGTCCTGCAGGGCCTTATAGCCGCTCCTAATGCTGTTTACTTCCATCCTCCCATCCGTAGCTTTGGGATTCTACCCAAATGTAATGACTGCAACAGTGAAACATGAAGAACATAATACAGTTGTGTACACTTACCATAAATGTAGGTGTTCGAGTGTATTCACCGTTGCAGTCCGGGTTACCCACCCACCATCCCCCATTCTATACCTTTTCTTTCCTTCACTATACTCAAAAGTCTTTGTGGTGTATTTGCTTTTTAGTTGAAGGTAAAGTTTATGTTTCCAAAAGTGCATCTGCAGTTTATTTATATATATATTTTTGCTCCACATTTGGGGGGGGGCAGCTTACATCTGGGGCAAGAAAAACTGAATAAAATGACGTCGGCTGCATGTTTTATACCCCTGATGAACCAACGTCATGGAAGAGGAGACAGCAACCGACGCAGGACCCTAAGACTTTGTTATTCAGGCCGACTGAGGGCAACCTGCCAGTGGATTACCCAAATGTAATGTCTGCAACAGTGAATACATTCGAACATCTACATTTGTGGTACGTGTACACAACTGTACTTTAAGGTGACTGCCCCTTGAAAATTCTGTTCTGGTAAGTACTTCTGTCTAACTGTAATTTTCCTTGTGGAGCTCACTCTGATTTCAGCTGTTTGGTAAAACTCAAGAAGTCATCAACTTGCTTGAAGTTGGCTTCCACAACTGCAGATGTTGCTTTTTATTTTATTTTTTTATATAGATCTTGATGTCTTTGAATTCTGCTTGCCTCCCAAAACAAAATGCATGTAGCGTAATACACATTTCCTGCTAGCACATGTATTCCAGCTGTGAATAACCCTAGATGGATGGTCAGTTGTTATAACATTATTTTGTGAACAAGTCCTCCTAAAAATGTTGTATGCGATAGTGATTCAGTATATAAAGCTAAAATTGGGACCATTATCACCTTTTCAGTCTGTTGCTATTTGTTTCATTTGCCCAATTAAAGCTCTTCAGCTCTCTCTCTCTCTTTTTTTTTTTTTTTTTTTTTTTTTTAAACTGGGCATGTGTTATGCAATTTTTGGCTACACTCGATGTAGCTATGCATTTTCTTCTGTTACAGTGTCTACCTTTACAGGTGAAGCAGTAGTCCTATTTGCATTTGATTTATCAAATGAGTAAGCATAGGGTTTCAGGTTTGGCTTTACCAGTTAGGCTAGCACAAGCAATTTTCTACCTGACTGTGTTCTCTTGTTTTCATATGTGCAGCTTGCATTTATGTTTAATCTTTTCTATAATGTTCTTTCAAGCTTGTTTAGCTAGTAGAAACAAGATTCTTTGTAATGTTTGAAATCACAGGGGGTTTTCTTTGTGAGTTAAGATTGTTTTGCTTAACTGGGTGGGTTTTGTGATGTAATGTGACACTGAAGAAGTTCTAATTATTTTTAATCAAGAGGATTGTATGTCTTCAGAAATATGTGGCATTCCATATGCCACAGGCGCATGTGTTGATTACTTGATAAGAATATATTCATAGTTTGACTTTGCTGCATTTTATGTTGGTGTACAGTGACAGTGCCACTGTACCTTTAATTCATGATGCACTGAACTGCTCTTTTCTTTAGTGCTTCTTTCTGTATTTCTTGATTCTGAATTCTCTTAGTGATGATATCTGAAACTGTAGAAATGGTTGGCATTGCTGTGTAAAACCTAAAAGAAAATGCATGGGGGAGTTGGTGGAATGATATAGTTAGTGGAAGAAATTCCACCAACATATCACTGTCTTTGGGTTGAGGGAGGCTGTATTCTTTTGAAGGTTTTCTTCTCTTTTCTTTTAATTTTTAGGCTCAAGAGAAGGATTCCAGGCTGGTAAGAAAACTGAATTTATTTTTTGAGCAGCATGCATCTGTAGTACAAGTAGTGCTGGTGACTTTTTATAGGGGGGTTGTTTGCTATAAATTGAACAGACTGGATAGACAGATAGACAGATCAGATCCCTTGTTAACAAGTGGACATTTATGTTGCCATTTTCATTCATTCTTCATATGTTGGGTTCTGATCCAACTCTGCCACTTTTACAGCTTGTGGAACACTAAAGCTATCGAGCTCCTTACTCTTATCCAACCGTACCTCAGTTATTATTTGCCGCTTTCACGTTCGGACGTTGGTCACTGTTAGCTCTCATTTAGCTAGTGATCTGAATTGGTTAAATTAATTTGATCATCAACCTGTGGGCTTCGGATCTGGACCGGATCTGAGACTGCAGTTTCACCAGCATCAGATCCGAGCTCCAAGCTCCTCCCCTTATTAATACCACTGCATTTCTTTCCTTCCCTCAGATCACGTTTGCTGCTGCTTCGCCTGCATCGTGATCGCTGAGCTCCAGGTGGTAAGATAGTTTTTCTCAGGGTTTTATGATGGAGGTCCTGCACCGGGGGGGGGGGGTGTGTTGGTCTGCTCACCCCCCAAGCCTTCCTTGGACGAGTCGGTGCTTCTGGAGGCATTCGACATGGGGCCATCTAAATTTTGGATGTGCACCCCCCCTCCCCTGCAGACCCCCTGGTGGACCTTATTATCACCAGGGCATGGAAAGAACTGGACACGGTGGAGCCAATCCCAAACATCCAGATAAAATCTTGAGGCCCCCCCCCCCCCGGTGGATAGACCAAGCTGGAATAAAGGGTCTCCAGTGGGATGCCATGGTGGTAGCGACTGCCACGAAAAAGGAACTGGCTCAGGGGAATTCCACGGTCCATCCCCCAGACCGAGAGTCCAGGACAATGGACAGGTTGGGAAAGCAGACTTATGCTTCAGCTACCTTTTGTATAAGGGCGCTGTACTATATGGCCAATGTTATCAGACTGCAGCATGACCTAATCAAAGCGTTCACTGTGTCTCTCCCGGAGTCCTTGTTGCCAGAGGATAAACGCACATTCCCTACACGAATGGCCGCTCAAAGCGGTTACCAACACGTCCATGCGACTCCTTTCTCATGCCACTGAAGTTGTGGCATGGACGTCTGGGCCCGGAGTTGCTATGAGGCAGATTGATGCGAAGGTTAGTTCTCATTCCGCTTCAGATGGAGGTCTTGCTGGCTACCTCTCCCTCTGGAGTGGGTAGCTCCCTGCCACTATTTGCACCAATTGATTTTTCTCCAGTCCGTTTTCTGGTTTTAGAGTTCTTGGATCCGAGAGGTCCCGAAGTCAGCACCAATGGTACCACCTACCTCGACATCGGGAGTTACCTTGAGTGCATCAGATCCGACTGGGTCAGATCCGAGCTCTCGGATCTGAGGGGTTGGGATGTTCTTCGTGTTTCACTGTTAGTCATTACATTTGGGTTATCTGTTTGCAGGTAGCCCTCAGATGGCTTGATTAACAACGTCTTGGATCCTGCGTCTGTTGCTATCCCTACTTCCATGACGTCAGGTCATCAGGGGTATAAAACATGCAGCCGACACCATTACATCAGTCTTTCTTGCCGTGTGGTGCCTGAAGCAGAAGCAGTTCGCAAGTACCGGTCGACCGACTCCTGAAATTTTCATTTTCGAGTTTCAGAACCGAAGTTTTCAACTAAAGCTAAGTACCCCATTGGGGAAACTTTTTCTTGCTCCTTACCGATGTCAGTAAAAGTTAATAATTGCATTACTTGTGGAAAGCAAATAACTCAAAGATTTTCATTTGTACTGTATTCCTTGCTTAGGCCCTGAGCAACGACGTACCTTGCTGTTGGTTTTGTGCTTTATTTAAGCAGCGCACTTTCCGTTGTCTGTATATGTTTACCTCTAAATATTTCGGTTCTCGGTTTAATTATCCAGAAATGTCAGTTAGCCATCCGACTACTGGGATTCCAAAAAAAGCCCCGCAAAGATAAAGACCAAGACAGGCCGCCGAGGTCCAAAACTGCCGACGACGCTGCTCCTAAGCCAGTTGCCAGTTCGCCGGTACTCAATGAAGAGCTTTTGCAGCCCCTGATACCCACTACTTCTGATTCGCAGGCCTCTACTGAGAACCATTCGGGTCCGTGAGATGCTTCAACTATGGAACCCGCGGATGTCTCTACCTTGGATGGGTCTGGAGCCGCTGTGCAGGCACTGGCTTCTGAGGGTGTATTCAGGCCTATGGACTTGCATATTAAACCAACTCCTCCTTCTTTAATTAGGCCTAACTCTTGAACCATGACTAAAAACAGACGCCCAGGCCACATGCTCAGGCCTCTATGCCTAAAAAACAAATAAGAATGGCCGAAGATCTAATAACTCTAATCAGGGGTAGCCAACCCCCCTCTAAGAGGCCTAAGACTGAAGTTGATTATGAATCTTCTGATTAGGATTCTGTTTTTTCTGATTCCTCTGATGATCTGGATTTGCCCTTATCTACTGATGAAGGTTCTGATGCAGAGGACTCCATTCCCTCTGCTTCCCCTCCTGAGGATTTTTTCTTTTGGGGAAACCTTACATACTGTAAGGGAGCATTTCCATTGGGAAAGCCAGGATTTTTCTAATTCAAAAAAGAGGCTTAGGGATTTCTTTTTCCTACCACAGCATAGGCCTTTAGCTATTCCTGCTGTACTAGACATTGTTGATGATGCTTTTTTGGTATCTAGTTTGGCCCTTGATTCCTTGCCTCCTGCTCCCAGAAAACCTGACAGATACTGCAGAGTCACTGAGTCCCACAAGTTCCTTTTCAAAAATCCTTTTGCAGATCCAGAGACTATTTCACAGGGGCCCAGGGGCAGTAAGGCTTCTACTGCTAAAAATCCTACCCCTTCTGATATACTCCAGGGTGCTGGATAGATGGGATAAGAAGGTTTACACTTCTGCAACCTTGGCCATTAGGGCTTTAAACTGCCAGTTTCATATGTTAAAGTATCCTCAACATGTTATTGGACTGCTTAAACAGAAAATGAAGTTGATTCCTGACTGTGTGGAAAATACAGAGTTACGGGATTTAATACATTCTGCTGAACATACTTTGCAATGTGGTTTTGATTCATTAGAGGCCTCTTTCAGGGCTGCTGTTACTGGGTCTGTGCTCAGAAGGCATGCTTGGCTCAAGGAGCAATCTTTGCCTGATCATGTTAAAGCTAAATTGTTGGATGCTCCTTTAAATCAGGACCACCTGTTTGGCAACAAGGCTGAGGAAGTTCTTAAAAAGATGGAAGATAAAGCTAAATCTATGCAAACTGTTAAAGATTTTTTTACAAGTTCAGCCTCCTAGATTTAGTAGGCATTGACCCTCTAAGAATTGGTCCTTTCCAGCCCCTTCCAGGCCTTCTCAAGCCAAACCCACACACAGCAAAAACCCCAGGTTTCAGTCCCAGGAGACACACAACTAAGCAGTGGGGGGCCTCCACTTCCAAATCTGGGAATAAGAATCCCCTCTATGGTAAACTGTCTCAGTGACTTCCTTTTAAAATTTCCAAGCACTTGTCAACTGATTGCCCCTTTGGGAGGAAAGATTGCTCTTCATGCAAAGAATTGGGAACTCATTACCCAGGACAAATGGGTTTTAAATATATTGTCCCAGTGATACAGATTTCACTTCCACACGTTGCCAACACCAAGCGGGTGACCGGACCTACCCGCAGGTCAGTGGGCAGAGGCCCAAAAACAAGTACTTTCTCTTAAGCATGGGGGCTATTTAACTGGTACCAGAAGAGGAAAAAGGGACAAGTTTCTTTTCGAGACTTTTCTTGGTACCCAGAAAAGACCATTCATGGCGTTCTATCCTGGACCTGTTTACTCTAAACACTTTTTTGGAGATTCCAAAATTCAAGATGCTGACTCTTCACCAATTACCTCCTATGCTAGGCAAAGATGCCTGGTTGTCAACACTAGATTTAAAAGAAGCATACCTGCACATCCTAATCAGGGAATCTTGCAGAAGATACCTATGCTTCAAAGCAGGCTTACACGCACTATCAGTTCTCTGCACTGCCCTTTGGCTTATCTGCTGCGCCCAGGGTATTCACAAAGTGCCTTGCTCCAGTTATTGCCTTTTGCAGAAAAAGTTCTACACAGTTCTTAAATACTATCTAAATCACTTTAATTAGAATCAATCAAGCAATAATCAAGTAAATCAAGTAATTCGAATAACCATGGTAACTGTTAAACATTAAAACAGCTACATAAGCATACTGCTAACCTAGGCTATACATGACAAAACACTATACTAATAAATACTAAGACTTAATATAATATAATATATAAGTATGCATAAAACAAATATAATGCATATAATAAATATGTATATAAAGCATATATTAAATATGTAGTAAAAATATATACATAAAACATAAAAATAATGAAAAATTCTTATGAAAATTATTAGATAAATCCATGTAGAAATTATTAAATATGATGTTAATTAAATATCTTAATATTTGCGGGCAACCAATACCGGCTTGATACTGACAAATTGATTTAGACCTGGCTTTAAATGTGCTCGTAGTTTAAAAATCCAACATAGTTGAATAGATTCTAAGTAGTTCTTATTATTCCCCCCTCTCTTATTTTTATTTACTATCTGTAGTACCCTAAATTCAAAAGTGTGATCTGAATAATTATTTATATGTTTTGCTAGGACATTAATTTGATTATTTCTTTTTATATCATATAAATGATTGTACATCCTATCTTTTAACTTTCTGGAGGTCATACCTACATAAAATACTGAGCAATGTACGCAAGTTGCCAGATAAATAAGATTTTCATCTTCGCAACTGGCATAACATTTTGGTATGAATCTATAATTGATAACAGGATGGATAAAAAACATTATTTTATATTTAATTGCTTCCCATTAGGGGGCTCCTGACATCTGGGGCAAGAAAAACTGATGTAATGGCGTCGGCTGCATGTTTTATACCCTTGACGACCTGACGTCATGGAAGAAGGGACATCAAACGACATAGGACCCAAGACTTCGTTAATCAGGCCGACTGAGGGCTACCTTCAAGCACATAACCCAAATGTAATGACTGCAACAGTGAATACACTCGAACATCTACATTTATGTTAAGTGTACACAACTATACTTTCTCTCCCCTCCTGCACATTTACTAGCTTATTAGTCTAGCACTTTACTATACCAGACTTCTTATACCAATTATTCTAGCTCACAAGTGCTACCAGCACTAAATGTTCTACAAGGAAACAACTCCATTACTTATTATTAATGCCCATTCCTCCAGGCATGTCTAAAGGTCAGTTCCCTCTGCTTTCTCCTGTTAATTTGGTGAACCTGGGCATCCTGAGGCAATGTAGCACCTGCCTCTTGTACACTGACAACCCTCTCCTCTTACCTCCCAACACTCAGACTTGCGAGAGATGCACTTGTGTATCCAAATTGGAAGCCACGCACTCTCCAGCCAAGACCAGAATAGCTGCTCAAGAGGAGAAGGTCAACATTTGCACCACACCACATGAA
This sequence comes from Protopterus annectens, assembly GCF_019279795.1. Classification (NCBI taxonomy): domain Eukaryota; kingdom Metazoa; phylum Chordata; order Ceratodontiformes; family Protopteridae; genus Protopterus; species Protopterus annectens. The sequence continues at coordinate 1,082,334,333 of NC_056730.1, read as the reverse complement.
ACACATAGCCCTCCAAAACGCACACTAGCACTGCCTTCACATAAAAACACAAACCACACACCCACCTTCGCAGAGCTTGTCAAAAATCTACCCAAACAGCAGAGACCTCTAAGGCAGAAACACATTCGACCACCACAACACAACACTAATCATGAGACACACAACTTCTAAACAGTGTGCCACTCAACCAAAGCCCCTAAGGCAAAACAGCATATGCTGCCCAGCTAGGTGACTCGATAGTGAGGCACACAGATGGCCGACTCACTAGGTTAAATAAGGAGAATGTAACAATCAACTGCCTGTCAGGTGCCAGAATCCGCCATATAACACACACACTCGGGTCCCTCAACAACAGGTAGAAATATGACTGTCTTTGTACATGTTGGTGTGAATGACCTGAGATGTACCTCCCTGGACTACATGAACAGAGACATGGAGGAGCTCTCAAATTATGTAGCCCAGGCGGGTATGACTCTAGCCCTGAGCAGCATCCTACTATTGCCCATAATGATACCACCGTACAAGCAGAAAATGATTAATTTCAACAATTGGCTACGTTTCTGGTGTCATTCTAAGGTAATCCAGTATCTCTGTGCCCGGGATGACATGATTGACAGACCTCGATGCTTTGTCAGAGATTGCCTGCATTTGTCACCTCTGGGCTTCCCGATACTGGGCAAGGCTCTTGACACCCCTGTAGTGTCTTTTTTAGGTGGAGTTCCAAAGACCAAAATACCAACATAACAGCTACAAACAAATGCAATCTGTGATTTATGCTGCTCAATGATAGAAGTCTAAATTTCAAAATGCACTTGCTTGAAGCGCTCCTTAAAATGGAGAACATCGATATTTGTGCTGTAACAGAGACCTCATTCAAGGCAGCAGAAAGCACCTGTGCACTAACAGGCTATAACTCATTCCACACCTTACAGCCCCTGAACTTGGACCGAAGATCCAAAGGTGGCGGTGTTTCCATATTCATACAGGATGCGCACACCTCCAGACTGGTAGCCCAACATAATGCATCAGAGATGCTTCAGGTGCAGCTAACTCTGGGTAGGACAGCGATTCAGGTCGTAGCCAATTATAGGTCCCAAACTATGTCCCAAGACACTCACTCCACATTCCTAAACACCCTGGAGAATATTAGGGTCCAACCTAACACACACATACTGGGTGACTTCAACTACCCCTCCATTAACTGGGAAAACTACTCTTGTGCCAGTACACTTGCACAGTGTTTCCTGAAATTCATTAATTCCGATACCCTGGACCAGCTCGTTCTTACCCCCACTAGAGGTAGTAACATCCTTGACCTGGTCATTACTAACATGAGCGACCGTTGCTCTACACCAATAGTCAACTCCTACCTGGTTAGATCCGACCACAAACTAATCACCTTAGAAATCCAACCCCTCCCCCCGCTAAGGAAACCACCATGAAAAACTTCTCCAAAGCTAACATTGGGCTCCTAAGAACAGAGGTGGCTAACTTCATGGCACCCATGCAAATAGAGAATTGTTGCATGACTGCCGAATCTTACACCAATGATTGTACAAACACATATGCAAATGCATGGATCTCGCCATACCCAATAGAACCAAGACACTCTCCTCCAAAAAAAGGAAGCCAATCTGGTGGTCCTCGGCCATAAAAAAACTCTACAACTGGAGGAGGAAACTGATGCAGAATAAGGTGAAGTCCCAAGACTGGAAAAACTTTATCAGCCTCAATAAAAAGTTGAGATCTCTCATCAAATCCTCTAAAGCTAGCTATGAAAACAGAATTGCAGACAGTAAAGACCACCACAAGGCCTTCTATATTTATGTAAAAAACCTCCGCAGCAGTACCCTGATGTGCTCTGAGCTACTGCACAATGGTACCTCCTATACCGAGCCAACAGATATTGCCAATATACAGGCCGACAGATACAGTGGCAATTTTCCCTTTCCCCCCTCCCCCAAAGGGCCAATCACAGTACAAGCAGATTGCCAGGCACCCAGTATTACTGCAGCACAGGTTAAAACAGCACTGTCCAAGGCCAGGAATACAGCTTCTCTGGGACCTGACAATATCCCTGGCTGTGTTCTACGTGAACTACAGAGTTAACTGGCACCTCACCTGTGTGTCCTGTTCAAATTACAGCCTCACCTCAGGCTTTGTCCCTTCCGAATGGCACACTGCTATAGTCATCCCTATCCACAAAGGAGGAACGACTACAGACCCTGGGAGCTATCGCCCCATTATCCTGACAAGTCTGATATGCAAAGCTGTGAATCGCATCATCATGGACCTAATAAACAAGTTTATAGGGAATCTCCAAATTGTGGATCCCACGCAATTTGGTGTTGTGAAGAGTCGATCATGCCTGCTCAACTTGGTTGACTTCTTTGAGTCAGTCACCAGAGCTGTGGATGAAAGCAAGGTGGTTCATACAGCCTACCTTGATCTGGCCCAGGCTTTTGATACCATTCCCCACTCAGGAATCCTAGAAAGACTCACTAAGCTAGGCATCAACTCCTATATCAGTAAGTGGGTTGCAAACTGGCTCACAGATAGAACCCACAGTGTGAATGTATCTGACTCCAAGTCACACTGCCAACCAGTCACAAGTGGAGTCCTACAAGGATCGGTCTGGGTACTCTCCTGTTTGGTATCTACTTTTCAGAAGTCCAGTCCAGCACGGAGGGACGCTCGCTGACAAAGTTTGCAGACGCTAGCTGACAAAGTTCGCAGACTATTGCAAGTTGAGAGCTGCTATTAACTCCCTAACTGATGTTGACAACCTAGAGAAAGGCCTCACAGAGACCGACTGGTGTCGGAGCCATGGCCTTAAGCTCAGTGCCAAACAATGTCGTCATCCCCTTTGGGAAAAACCCAGTTCCCCTGAACTAGTACATCGATGGTAGTCCACTGAAAACAGAAGGCATTATAAGAGATTTGGGAACACAGGTTGACAACAACCTCTCTTTTGACCACCACACTGCCACTGTGGTCAGAAAGTCCTATGTGGCACATCGCATTACTAAGGGTTTTGCATCCAGGAAGAAAAAGATCATTGTCTCCATCTACTCTTTCCTTATTAGGCCAGTCATGAAGTACAGTACCCCATTTGGCATGTACCTCACTAGACACCTGCAAGAACTGGAGAGGCCACAAAAGTGCCTTACAAAGAGGATCCTAGGCCTTAAACACTTGTCCTATATGGACAGACTAAAAAAAAAACCCAACTATTCTCTTTCTCATATCACCTACGTAGAAGGGATCACTGCTCAACTTATAAAGCCATGTCTGACCCAGCTCTATTAGAAATGCTACATCTAAAGAAATCCCAATCCCTCTGCACCACACACTCTAGAGACCTCAACCTCATTACCCCAGTCAACAGAACGTGCTGGAGGGACAGGTTCATAACCCAGAGACTGCCCATGCTATGGAATAGACTTCCCATACATGTCAAACAGAGCACCTCACCGGCCCTCTTCAAGAGAAATCTTGATGAGTGAATGGGAAATAGAAAATTCACCCCGGGGATCACTCCAGTGGCAGAGGCACTGGAAACTAAGGACAGGTGGCACATTGCCAGGGTAATCCTATGGGCTAGGCTTGTAAAGGCTCCAGGGCCATTTGCCTAGTACACAGCTATGAACCTATAAAAAGGAAGCAACAAAGTGTCCCTCAAACCCATCAGGCTCTTCTGCTCCAAGCTAGGAGCTGCCTTCTATAATAACTAAATCATCAGATCCAAAGACCAAAACCTGCAGTCTGATTTGTTTGGATCCAAAATCCAAGACATCTTATCTGACTTCTTCAGATGCAAAGAAACTCAACGATAGCTCTCCTCGTATCCGGTGTCCTCCCCCTCTAGATCCAATAGCTTCCCATCTCCTTTTCTGGAGAGACACCACCACTGCAGGATCTTGTCCATTGCTTCCTCTTCTTGATCCTCCACAAGTTTGACCAAAGCAGATGTGGATAGGATGATGAAATCTCTCTCAGTGCAAGTTCAAATGAGGGTTCTCATGGCTCCTACCCCACTTGAGACCTTCATAAGTAATTCCCCACCTATTTTGTCTCCTCCTCTGGTCCGACCTTTTGTTTCAGAGCAATTGGAATTGAAAATCCCAGATCTGTCCATATCTAATCTAGAGTTCACTGCATATTCTACTCTAGTGCCGTCTCTGAGTGGACCATCTCTGACTCTTGGAGCTATAATGTCTGTGCCAGATCCAGGGTGTTTGAGTTGACTCAGAGATTCAGAGCTGTCTCTACCCCTTGAAGCCTCAGCCGTTGACCTCTCAGCTGCAACCCTTGCTTTCAGCAGTTTGCTTTCGGGTCGGAAGCATGTCGTCTCTGAGCCGCCCTTGACAGCTCAGCTGCAACCCCTGCTTCGAGCAGTTTGCTTTCAGGTTGGAAGCATGTCTTCTCGGAGCCGTCCATTTCTTTATCGCTAAGGCATTCTGCTGTTGAGGTAGTGGAGAGAGATTTTTTTCCTCTTGAGAAAGGACACATCCACCTTCCTCAGCTCTCGCGTCCCAGATCTAGTTGCCTTTGTGTAAAGAGCCTGAACTTCTTACTTCACAAGGGCAGCCAGCTCAAAATCACAGGATACCCCTCAGGGTATATAGATTTCTTCTATGATACTTGTGTGGAACACCCCACCAAAAAAGTTCCTAGGAAGAGAAGGTGCAAAAGGAGGCACTTAGTCTGTCCTCAAGAGGCTGTCATGGAAGAAGCTCACCACCTGATGATGTCTCATTTGGAGACGTATTAGAGATCCTCAAGTAAATGGGTGGTTGGTCAGCTGATGACCATTCCCATGAGGAATCTGTGTTCCTGGAAGCCTTTGGAGCTGGCCCGTCTACCTACTGGGTGACTCCACTTGCTGATAAGCTCATTTATTTATCTCTCGTCGTGCGTGTAATGAACCTGTCAGCAGTGGGCGCACATTTTTCAACTCCTCTAAGAACTTGTACTAGTAATTGAAAAATGTGGTTCAGAAAGTCCCAGAGTCCTTTCCATGATCTTACTGGAGATGCCCCCCCCCCCCCCCGTTGAAACAGAAGATGCAGCCCACACGGCAGAGGAGGCCCGCAGAGTCAGTGGTCCAGAAATACTTTCTCTGATGGATCCTACCAGTGCTCCTGAAAGGAGGCCAGGTTGTCTACCTCTGGAGGCAGTTGGGTTTTTTTTATTCCTGCACCAGAGCTCCTGAGTAAAGATTACAAAAAATACATGGGTGCAGAGGATTATTTACAGAGCTTACACTTCCACCCCCCTTAATAGTGGACAGAATTCCCAATGATGTCCTTCAAGGATGCATCTGCAGTCATCACATATGGGATGTCCTGCCCCGGGCAGCCCTTCGGTCGGCCGGATTCCAAAGTCTGGGTCCGGCGTCGGCTGATGTCGCATTTTCCCCGACGTCAGAGCGCCTGGGGTATAAAAGCATCCACCGACGCCATCTTCCTCAGTCTTTCCTGCCGCGTGGTGCCCGAAGCAGAAGCAGTTCGCAAGTGCCAGTCGGCCCGCTCCTGTATTTCAGCTACCGAAGACTTCAAAAAGCTAAGTACCCCGTTGGGGACTCTTTCTTGCCTCAGCCGATGTCAGATAAAGTTAATAATTGTTTGACTTGTAGGAAACAAATACCTCATAAGGATTTCCACTCTTACTGCCTCTCCTGCCTAGGCCCAGACCACGACGTCTCGGCCTGTTCAGCCTGTGCTTCCTTCAACCGACACACTCTTAGACGTCGGGCGGAGTTTGCAGAGGAATTCTTTGGGGCTAGTTTCTCGTAGAAGATGCCGTCGGAGACTCCAACTTCGCATTTAGTTAAAAAACGGAAGGACAAGGATCGACACACGCGGACCGCGGTTTCGGCTGAAACCACGGCAAGGCCTACCGCGAGTGTCTCAGTCTCGGCTGAAACCGAGTCCTTGGTGCTTCCCATTTCAGAAACCGCTCAACCAACTACCTCGGTCCTGGAGGCTCTGGCCGAGTCTGTTATTGAATTACCTACAGAAACTGGTGTCCTGGAACCTTCCAACACCATTCCCTTAGACAAATCTACACCAGCACGTGGTGCAGCCAGGCCTCCTGCATCCATGTCCATTAAGGCTTTCTCCAGGGCTAAAGCTGCTAAACTTTCAAAAGCTTTGCCTCCCAAGGTTATCCCTCAGGGACCCTCTACTGGATCACAAATTCTAAGTTTAGCAGAGGATCTTATCGCCTTAATTAGGGGCTCTCAACCTCATCAGGTCAGGGGCTGTCAACCTCCTCCAGACAAAAGGCCCAGGGTTGACCCCTCTGATCCACACTCCTCAGATGAGGCCTCTGATGGCTCTACTCTCTCGGATCACCAGGAGGAGGCTTATTCGGCCTACGAGGATTCTGATGCAGAGTAATCTATTCACTCGGCCTCCCCTCCTGAAGAGTTTTCCTTTGGGGAGACACGGCACACCATGAGAGAGCATTTCCAATGGCAGGGCCAGGAATTCTCTGATTCCAGGAAAAGATTAAGGACCTTTTTACATTTACCTCAGCATAGGCCTTTAGCTATTCCTCCTGTTTTGAATGTCATTGATGATGTCTATTCTGACTCTAGCACGACCCCTGATTCTCTTCCTCCGGCTCCTGCCAAACCCGATAGGTACTACAGGGTCCCGGACTCGCATCTTTACCTCTACAAGGCCCACTCTGCAGATCCAGAAACTATTTCCCGGGGCCCAAAAGGGGTTGCAGCTGCCACTGCTAAAAATCCTCTCCTCTCTGAAAGGGAGTCCAGAGCTTTAGAGAGATGGGGCAAAAAAGTGTATACTTCTGCTACTCTTTCTATGAGGGCATTAAACTGTCAATTTCATATGATACAGTGCCAAGAGTATTTGTTAGATGAATTGCATAAAAAGTTGTCTTCACCTGACCCCCTAGACCTCAAGTCACTTCAGGATCTGGTACATAACTCTCAGCAGGTTAGCAACCATTTCTTGCAATGTGGTTATGATGCATTGGAAGCTTCATGTAGGTCAGCTATGACTGGCGCAGTCATACGTAGGCATGCTTGGCTTGAAGGAACAATCTCTGCCAGACCATGTTAAAGCAAAGCTGCTGGATGCACCACTTGAAAAGCAAAAGTTATTTGGTTCCACGGCTCAGGAGGTCCTAAAGAAATTTGAAGAAAAAGCAAAATCAGTACAAACAGTCAAAGATTTTCTCCAAGTACAACCGTCTAGATTCAGCAGGAATTGGCCTTCCAAGAATTGCTCCTTTCCAGACACAGAGATTTCAGAGAGGCAAGAACAGGCGTGCCAGAGGTAGAGGGCAAGCTAGAGGCTCCTACAGAGGACGTCAATGGCAGCCTCCCAACCAGAGAGGTAATGCAGGACCTTCAACTGCTGCACAAGGACAGGCTCAATGACTTTACTTTGACACCGCCAACCAGGGCTCAATTGGAAGCACCCTTGGGCGGAAAGCTTTCTTTATTTTCAGAAAATTGGCACAGTATTACAAGGGACACTACAAATAATAGACAAAGGATACAGGTTTCATTTCCACACATTACCAAAAAGAAAGGGCATGCCAGACCTGCCACTGAATCAAAGGGCAGAGGCTTTGAAACAAATTTCCAGCTTAATGCAAATGAAAGCTATAGAAAAAGTTCCTCTCTCAGAACAAGGCCAAGGATTTTACTCCAGACTATTCCTTGTTCCAAGAAAAGAAAAACAATGGAGGCCTATTCTCGACTTGTCTGCACTGAACACTTATCTCATTGTACCAAAGTTCAAAATGCTGACTCTACAGCAGCTCCTTCCCATGCTGGGCAAGGGGTCTTGGCTGGTAACTCTAGACCTCAAGGAGGCATACCTGCATGTCCCTATCAGACAAAGTTGCAGAAGACACCTCAGATTTCTTGCAGGGTCAGAGCATTATCAATTCTCAGCATTGCCCTTTAGCTTATCTACTGCGCCCAGAGTATTCACGAAATGCCTGGCATCAGTAATTGCACACTGCAGACTTCAGGGGATGCAAATATACCCATATCTGGACGACTGCCTAATACAAGCGGACAGCGGACAAACTTTGGTAAAACACTTGAATTATGCCATTCACTTACTTCAGGCCTTGGGATACACAGTCAACTTTCACAAATCAAGACTTGTTCCATCCCAAAGAATAACCTTTCTGGGTGCAGATCTAGATACAACCACCCAAATGGCCTTCCTTAAAGAAGAAAAACAAAGTCAACTACCAGATTACTTCAAAAATCTGACAAGACAAACCCAGCTGACTGCAAGGAAAATCCTGCAAGCCCTGGGACACATGGCTTCTTGCATACTTCTGATTCCGCAAGCAAGACTACATATGAGGGAAACTACAATGGTACCTAAGGAGTTTATGGACTCAGCACAGTCACAGCCTGGAAACTTTGATACCACTCATTCCATGCCTTCAAAAGGAATTTCTGTGGTGGGCTTAAGCAAGCCAATCAAACAGGGGCCTGCCTTTCAGCAAACCAATAGCCAGCCAAACCATTACAACAGACGCTTCGGACCACGGATGGGGAGCGCACATGGAGGGAAGATGCATTCAAGGTCGATGGACACAAAAAGAGCTACCTATGCACATAAACCAAAAGGAAATGCTGGCAGTGATACATGCAGTCGAAGCCTTCAAGCCCTTTCTGCATCATTGCCATCTGTTAATAAGGACAGACAACACCACGGTTATGTGGTACATAAACAAGCAAGGAAGCACCCATTCCTATCCTCTTTGCAGACTGGCAATGAATCTGTGGGAACTTTCCCTGAAACTCAATATACAGCTACAATCCCAGTTTGTGCCAGGAAACGACAATATACTGGCGGACAGCTTAAGCAGAAACATAATGGATGCACACGAATGGATGCTGCACCCAGACATCTTCTTACAGATAACACAAGCATGGGGGAGACCGGACTTGGATCTTTTTGCCTCCCCCCACAATCATCGACTGAAGAAATTCTGCTCAAGGACATACCACCCACAAGCATGGAAAGTGGATGCCCTTTCTTTCAGCTGGAGATCTAACAGTGTATGCATTTCCACCTCTCCCATTAATGACCAAGGTTTTATTAAAGATCAGGACAGAGCAGCCAAAGGTGATTCTGATAGCTCCGGACTGGCCAAGACAGCACTGGTATCCACTATTAAAGAGCATGTCACGTACGAAACCATGGCCTCTTCCTCTATGGCCACTGTTACTGTCCCAACACAATTGCAAGACTCTGCATCCCAACCTGAAAACCTTGCAACTAACAGCCTGGAAAATACCTTGACTCCTCCTCAGGACAAGCTATCCCAGAGAGTGAAAGATATTATTATGGAAGCTCGCCGGCCTTCCACAAGAAAGGCATATTCAGCAAAATGGAAAAGATTTCACATTTGGAACACCACAAAGGGCCTAGATGCGACAGTGATGAGCATGGCACATATCCTGGAATACTTGGCAGAAATGTTCCACAGTGGTTTGTCTTACTCTTCCATTAAAATACATGCTTCAGCAATTTCAGCAGAGTACAATACAGATCCGCCTGTCTTCTCTCATCCTCTACTAAGACAGTTTCTAAGAGGAATCAAAAACATCAATCCTCCAAGGAAACCACCTCTACCTACTTGGGACCTTAATTTCGTGTTGGAAAAGCTAACACTGCCTCCCTTTGAACCAGCAGCATCTGCAGAACTACAGTTCCTGTCTTGGAAGACTGCTTTCCTCCTGGCCATAACCTTAGCAAGAAGAGTATCTGAGTTGCACGCCCTTATGGCAGTACAGCCTTTTCTTATTTTTCATCAGGACAGAGTTTCACTAAGAACCAATCCTACATTTATGCCAAAGGTGGTATCCAGGGTTTCATTAAATCAAGCTATTCATTTACCTACCTTTTACCCAAATCCACAAAACAAAGGGGAGAAACTTCTGCACACTCTGGACATACACAGACAGTTGCGCTACTACTTGGACAGAACTAAAAGTTATAGAAAAACTGACCAGCTGTTGGTAGCATATGCTGCTGGTACACAAGGAAAAGCAATTTCCAAACAGACAGTTTCAAAATGGATAGGGAATTGCATTCGTTTCTGTTGCTCCTTTCATGGAAAAACTGTGCCAACTAACATTAGACTTCATTCCACGAGAGCCACAGCCACCTCCACAGCCTTCTTAAGCGGGGTGGCTACCAAGGACATTTTAGAAGCTGCTACATGGAGCTCTGTGCATACATTTGCTAAGTATTACAATTTACCTTTATATTCCGGATCCAGAGCAGGCTTTGCTACGGCAGTCCTGCAGGGCATTTTAGCTACACCATCCTTTTCATAGTTCCTCCACCCCCAGATTGGCTATGGTATTCTACCCATATGTGATGACTGCAGATGCATCCTTGAAGGACATAGTACAGTTTTGTACCTACCATAAACGTAGATGTCCGATAGGTATGCATCTGCAGTCAGATTTACCCTCCCTCCTTCCCCTCTGTGGTATTACTTGGGTACGTACCCCTCTAATAGCTAGCTGGGGGGATCTATTATGGTGTATTTGTTTTTTATATTATTGTGCATGTTTGGATTTTTAACTGCATTTCTCCAAATTTAGCCTTCTTTTGAGGGCATCTGGCATCTGGGGCAAGAAAAACTGAGGAAGATGGCGTCGGCGGATGCTTTTATACCCCAGGCGCTCTGACGTTGGGGAAAATGCGACATCAGCCGACGCCGGACCCAGACTTTGGAATCCGGCCGACCGAAGGGCTGCCCGGGGCAGGACAACCTATATGTGATGACTGCAGATGCATACCTATCGGACATCTACATTTATGGTAGGTACAAAACTGTACTTTCTACCCAGTCATTGGAAAGCAGCAGCTCTAGAAATAAAAAAAAAACGCTGCTAGAAGAGAGTCATCTAAGAGGTCCCACCAGACCAGAAAGAGTCCGTAACCTACTCAAGATTGTTTTTATTGCCAAAGAAAACAGGGGACTGTAGAACAAGTTGGGATCTCAGCAGTTTGAACAAATCAGTTCAGTACACAAAGTTCTGGAAGGTCACCGTTCTATCCATTCTGCCTTTTCTGCACAAGGACGACTAGATGTGCTCAGTAGATCTTCAGGATGTGTACTATCATATAAAAATTAACAGACCATCTAGAAGATGCCTACACTTCTGGCTGGGAGTCTGTCATTGCCAATTCAGTGCTCTGCCGTTTCATCTCACTACATCTCCCAGGTTGTTCACCAAGTGCATGGCAGTAGTAGCAGCTCACTTGAGACTGCAAGAATTCCGTGTGTTTCCTTATTCGGACGACTGGCTCATAACTGCTCCAACCAGGCATCACCTGACCAAGCAAGAGATTATGTACTCCAAGTGTGTTCCCACCTGGAAATTACTATCGATTACAGGAAAGCTCAACTGTAACCAACTCAAATTTCAAAGTTTATTGAAGCTTTGTTTGACATAGTATCCTTGCCAGCTTCCCTTCCCTTACCAAGGGTACAAACCATACGATTCCAGGTCTGAAAGATCATTCAAAATTACTCTGTCCCAGCTTAATTGATTCTTCAAACTTTGGGGTCAGTGTCTGCTACAGTAGTTTTGATCCCATTATCAAGATACCACAAGAATTCTTCACTGGACCCTAGATATTCAGTGGTCCATTCTACGTCAATCTTTATCCACCCAAATCAAGATAATTTTTGCAGGCCTGAGTTATCTCCTGTGGTGGATTCACTCTGATCAGGTAATGGAAGGTCGCCCCTTCACTTTTCCTCAGCCCAAGGCCATCATTACCATGGGAGCTTCGCAGATTGGGGGGGGGGGGTCACTTCATGGGAAAGATGGTCCAAGGCACATGTTCCCCTGAAAAGGCCAATACGCATATCACTGTCCTACAAATGATTGCTGTCCTCCTAGCTTTGCAGGCTTTTGAAGACACACTCCCCTCTGGGACCATTGTGATTCTGAAGCCAGCATGTCATTGGTCTGGTACATCAACAAACAAGGAAGAACCAAGAAGCTTTGTGTGTGTGGCAGTGGGTGATCTCGACCAGTCGAGTCCTGATAGCAGCACACATTTCAGGGAAATCCAGTGTGATAGACAAATTAAGCAGGTCCATTTCAACGTGAAAAGTGGCAGAAAACGTTTTCCATCGATTGGGAAAACCTTGCTGTGACCTCTTTGCTTCTGCCGTCAGTAGCAAGTGCAACAGGCACATTGCCCTGGTGCCCTCACTGGGGAGTCACAGAAATTCTCTTCTCCACAATTGGCCCCCTGGTCTCCTCTGTGTTTTTCCTACTGTACCTCTAATCCCCAAATTCTGTCAGAAAGCATGTCGATTGAAGAGCACAGTTATCCCCATTGCCCCTTATTGGCCTCATTATATTTGTTTTCCCTTTCTTTGGCCTCATTTGCTTTTGTCCCCCATGGATTCCAGATCCAATTCTAGACCTACTGTCTCATCCAACAGACATAACTCCAGACATCTCAGGCCTGAAATTAACTGCATGGTTTCTCTACTTCTGTTGATGGAAAGAAACTCCAGGCTCTCCTCCCCTGTTCAACACTTTTTTTATCCACCCACAAAAGTTCTGCTGGAAAAATTTACAGAAGTAAATGGAAAAGGTTTGTTGTTTGGACACAGCTGAATGTTTTAGACCCTTTTTCAGTACCAGTACCCGAGGTTCTGGTGTTTGTAGCAAAATTTTTCACAAAGGAGCTAGTTCTTCAACTGTTAAAAAGTACAACTAGCTGCCATTTCTGATTTTCACGTTGGTGTAAATACTTCATCTTTAGCCTCTTTCAGACTTTGCAAGGCCTTTATAAGGGGAGCCTTTCTTCTTAGATCTCCTTTTAAGACCCTACTCATGGGATTTAAATTTAGTTTTGCAATCCTTGACCGAATCTCCCCTTGAACACTCAGCCATATGTGAATTAAGATTTCTAAGCCCTATCTTCTAAACCTCATTTGCTTTTTCATAAGGATAGCATATTCTTACAAAATAACCTCTTCTTTCTTCCTAAGGTGGTGTCAGAATCCAATATTAATGAAACTATCAACTTTCCTGTCTTCTTTCCAAAATTTTCAAACAAAGGAGAATATGTGCAACGTTTGCTGGATGTTCACAGATTTTTACCTAGACAGGACAATAATTTTTAGGATGTCAGATCAGTTGTCTGTCTCCTTTTCAGATTCATAATTGGCTAAACCAGTTAAGAATGACTGATTTGTATTTCATTTGTTTACTATGTCCTCCCTGTGGTCGAGTGAATTTTAAAGACATATGCAGGTAGGTGTATGTGTGTGCCTTCTGTGAAAGCTGGGTGCCGGGCTGGCAACTTGACACCGTAAAAACACCACTGCCAATCAGTCTGCAGACTGGTGATCTGCTATGGCAACACCTAACCAGGAAAAGATGGAAGACAGAGAAGACCAAAACTTAGGTTTGACTTTCCCAAAACCTCTGAAAGCTCATTTTACCATGTCTGTGTCAGGCTCTTCAGTGTTTTTATCTAGATCTTCCGTGGATGATATTTGTGCAGCAGCAACTTGGGCTAAACTTCATACCTTTATTGCTCATTACAAATTGGATCTGATCTCTAGGGGAAGAACAGCCTTTGGCTCAGTGGTGCTCAGGAGTATCCTTCCTTAGAGTCCTCCTAGGATTGTGGTAGCTGGGTACTCTACTCCAATGGGTAAGATAGGTTCTCAAAAGCTTTCAGTGTTTCAAGAGCTGAAAAAGCAGCAGAGCTGGATCCAAACCCAGTAGGTGAAGAATGAAAATGGACAGCATAGATGGAATGTTATGGTGAGTACATAACTTCTTTATTTCAATTTTAGGTAAAAAAAATGGACTGATAGGCAGGATTGTGTGCATGAAGTGACAGTGCATGCATTTAAATTCATTAATGTTTGTTTTGTCTAAATCTTACTCTCTTGGGCTAAGGTCATTAGTGTTTTTTTTTTTTTTTTGTAAATGTCAAAGTGAGTCCTGATATAATATGCACTTATAGTTTAGGTTGCTAAGTATGTTGTTCATTATTTGATCACTGCTACAGTAGTCTTAGTTATACGAGTTGTGTTCTGTCCAGTGTGTAATAGCTGGCCAGTCTTCCAAAGTCATTGGCTCCTCCTACACATGCGCATAGACTCCTGGCAGCCTGAGCCATCAAGGGAGAAAACCAACAGCCTGGGCGTGAAACTTTTCAATAACTTTCTTGCTGCCCTTGTGAGCAGTCCTCTCCTGGGCGTTGAAGGAGCAGTGGTCTGCTTCTTTCTACCATTATTGGGTGGATGAGTCACCTTTGGGGAAAACCTTCCACATATTTGAATGTTCTGTGAAAAATGTACTTTTTTTTTTTTTTTTTGTCTAAAACCCATTATTTTTGGTTACTTTGTGCTTTGGCAGGATTGCTGGGTGACAGCTAGTCTGTCTGTCTTTTATCTTTCACAGTCTGTGCTTACTTAAGGATTTTTTTCCCTGGGGAAATCGGTGCTTAATTCCTGAGATTTGCTGTATTGTTACTGGGGCTGTTGCATTTTCATAGTGTGTGTGTTTTGTGCTTGTGAGGACATAATTTGGCAACTTAGGTTTTGGTGACTCTTTCCAGCTGTGCTAACTACCATGGAACAGCTTACTGATCCCACAGTTTTACCTTCTTCCAGACCTAAGGAAGAAAAAGAAACTTGCATGGGGCTGTTGCCAAATCAGTGGGCTTAGTCTGTACCTCAACTGTTAGGTGACGCCGCAGTGGCCAATGGTGGTTTCTCAGGCCATTCAGTTCCCCTTCCCCAAGACCTCTCTTGTGTTGTCCTTACAGCTATCACAGACTGGGAGTTAGCATTGTTGTCTTTGGCTGTTAAGGTACTCTCAGTGGGTATGGGTGTGTCAGCTTTTTCTTTGGAGATTCAGCTTTGAGTGTCTCCCTTTGTTGCTAGTCTAAAAGACCTGTTTCCCGGTGTGACATGCATCCCTGTCTCATTCTAGGGAATGTCCCTAGAAAAAAAGAAACAAAAGGTTAAACAGTCATCTTCCTCAGAGTGTTAATGTGTTGATATGAGAGTGTTTGTTAACTTGGATAAAGATTTATTGAAGGCTTTAAAACCATTTGATAATTATTGTAGGACAAATCAGTTTTTTAAGATTCCCTGTCAGTTGTAATTGATAGGAATAGCGCATCTTCTGTCCCTGCCCCCTCCCCAATGCCCTTAATTCTAATTAAGAGGGATGCGTTTCCTTTGAATTTTTTAGAGAGAAATTTTCCTTTTATGAAACTGTTTCTGGGCTGAACAAATTCATATACCTTATTTTTTTGAAGAAGTGTTAAGATTTTTTTTACAACCTACATAGCCACAGCCTGTGCCTATTCCTCCTGTTTTGCCAACCTTGGAGGAATGTAATTGATATTGCCTTCATTATGCTACCTCTAAAAAGGCAGATGGACTGTCAAGTTCCTCTGTTTTATCTTTGGGCCTAGTTCAGTTGCAACTAAATTTTTTATACATCTTTATTAAATTATCACTTTTGATATATACAGACTTAAATTTATGCAAAACCATATTAGCAAGTTCATGTTTGCAAACATTTTACATAACCTATATTATATGTTTTATATTCTAAGGAGCATTACTTAAATTCCTGCCTTCTCTTAAACCTCTTTCTTCGTGCAAAACATTTTTCTATATATGTTGTTCCCAAAGTTTCTGTTTTTAATGTAATTTACTCCTGTCATTTCTTAAAGGAAATCTCTACCCTAGAACTTTGTTTCCTGACCTGTTTTAACACCTCAAAATCAATCCAAGTGCTTTATTTGTATTTTTAGACTACTTTCCACAACATGGCTACCAGTGGGGCATGATCTTGTTCTCCCTCAACACTTTCTCTTTCACACAATGCTTTGTATGACTCATGCTGGACATAAGGAAGTGAATTCCCATGCCATTGACATGTAATGGGATTTGTGCGAGTCCCTGTTATCTTTACCTTCTGTAAAAGGGCTACTGTTTTTCTATCTTTAATCACCCTTCTTTATGTTGGACTCCCTGTTTTACACTATACTAGGAAGTTATCCAGCTACAGCCAGAAAGGTAACTAAATTGCAGGCCTTTGTTCAGGGTTTTCTTTTGTAGTCCAAGAGAAGTTGATTCTGTAAGGGTCACTCAGTGCAGTGACAGTTTTAACACCTCTGCAGTAGTGTGGGGGAGGGGATTGCCAATTCCTCTTGAATTACAAAAGAAAATCTCTTGCATCTTTATCTTAGTAATTGTTGGTGCATGATTTGAAATGGTTATTGGATGTGTATCGGAGCTAAATGGACATGATCCTATGAAGTATAATTTGTCCGGTCTAACCCAGTAATTAGGGAATATGTAAATTCTGAGAGTCCCTGCTGAAATCACATCTTTCATGTCAAATTTTTTTTATAAATTTGTTAAGAAATCTACTCAGCAGATGCATCCTCATTGTTGCAAATCAAATTCCAGTCTCCACCTATAAGTAATATTCCCTGCTGAAAGCTGATTATTTCTTCCCAATTTATTCTAAACTCCAAAGTAGCAGTTTTAGGTGGAATATAAATGCATGTCATTGTAATCTTCGTCCATTGCTGGTAGCCCCTTACTACTACAAATCTGCCATTATTATCTTTGTCCCCCCTCTTCTATCACTACTGGAGCTCCTGTAGCAAGTAATAGGAGTACTCCAGTTTTCCTTTGTCCCTGATTTTCTGCAGAATATACGTCCTGAAATCCTTTCTCAATCAAATTCTCATATTCAGTTCTTTCTAAGTTGTCTCGTGTAGCATTGCTTTTTTGCACTTTGCATTATTTAATATACTTAAGTGCTGTTTCTTTTTTGTCTATACCTGTGAGACCATTAGCTTTAAAATATAACTGGATGGCGCAGTGGTGCAGCTGTAGCATTAGCTAACAGCAAGAGGTTCTCCGGTTCAGTTTTCGGCTGGGGTGCCTTCTTTCTGGAGTCTGCATGTGTCCACTGCGTTTGTGTTGGTTTCCTCTGGGTGCTCCTGTTTCCTCCCATGTCACAGACATGTGTATGGAGCACTTCTCCCCGGGCCTCCACTGAAAATTGGCTTTGTTCCAAGTCGGACTTTCCAGGTAAACAAAATCTTAAGTAAATAAATAAATAAAAATAATACAGAGGGCGTCGCCATTGTGGTAAGTAGTCATTATTCCCACCGGTTATATATAGTAGCTTTTTAAAATGTCTAATTTCAGCTTTTCTGATACATACTGCCATTAATGTTTGGCAGGTTAATCCTTTATATACATTTGTTTTCCTTAACATTGGAACTGATGTCTCGTTTTACAAGACTTTTTGTTTTAATGTAAACCCTCAAACAAACACATACTTAGAACACCCCCATAACTTATTAACTTAATACAGACGCACACAACTATGTACACACTGAAATAATGAAGTTTAACCCTTTTAATAGGAACATTTGTGCCAAATAGATAACTGCTAACAGGCCCTAGTTCATGCAAAGGCGCATGTTGCTGCCTGTGCTTCTACTTAAACTAATTGGTGTTTGTTGTTTTTTAATCGTATCCCCACCCCTCCCCCAGACATGCAGTAGATGGACTGGATTGGCAATAGGTTTGAGTGTGTAAGCAAATGTGTAGTATGAAAGAACAGCCATGTCAGGGCTGGCCACTAGGTGGTGTAAATCTTGGCTTTAGAATGATGATTTAGTGTTGAAGTGACACTCCAACCACGTGTGAAAAAATGAGTAAAAAAGGGGGGGGGGGCGTGGATTAATGGATGGATGGACTGCCCCTCCCTCAGATGTGAAAATTGCATGCATACTTTCAGAAATCATTAAATTTTAGCTATGAAGAAACCAGTGTTCTGCCTTTTATTGCTTCCATGGAAAAGTAAGAGGAAAGAAAATGTATTCCTGCATTGCAGCCTGTAAAACAAACAAACATTTATTGCTAATGATCAGTAATGACATAGGAAACCTCCAGACACTGGACCCAATCCATTTTGGTTTCGTCACGGGCAGGTCATGCCTATTCAACCTGGTGGACTTCTTTGAGAAGGTCATCAAAGCAATGGATGAGGGCAGAATGGTTCACAGCACTTACTTTGATCTAGCAAGGGTTTTGTTGACAAACTCGGGAGGTTAGGTACAAACCCTTATGTCACCCGGTGGATAGCCAGCTGACTCACAGACAGGGCCCAAGAAGTTAGAATTGGGGAGTCCGCTTCTTATAAAGAGGCCAGTCACAAGTAGAGTCCCTTAGGGATTGGTCCTGGTACTGATTCCTTTTGGCATTTACTTAATCTGAAGTCAGGGCCAATGTCAGTGGCCTCTGGCTGACTAAATTTGCAGATGATTGCAAATTATGAGCTGCCATTGAATTCCCCACCGACACAAGTGTTCTCCATTGGGGACACACACACACAGACAGTAATCTAGCCTTTGACCATAACATGTCTACAGGAGTGAGGAAATCATTTAGTGTTGTGCAACTTCTAAACAAAGGTGTGGCATCTAGGTCTACAGAAGTCCTTGTTCTACTGTATCCTTCTTTCATCAGACCTATTGAGTACAGTGCCTCCTTTGTATGTACCTAACCAGGCATACCCAACAGTTGGAATGTCCACAGAAGTTCCTCACTAAAAGAATACAGGGTGTAAGGAAAATGTCCTATGAAGACCTCCTCAAGGCCTTATCCCTGCATTCTGTCTCCTATAGGCTGCTGAGGGAAGATCTATGCCTGGCATACAAGCCGTCAGACCCCACTTTGATTGACCTCTTGCATATCCACAAAACAAACAGCACCAGAATTACCTGTTCTAAAATTTAGACCTTGCTTGTGATACAGGTGGGATCTGCTGAAGAGACAGACATGTATCCCAGAGACTACCTATTTTCTCTGGAACAGGTTCCCCGTCCATGTGATGCAGAGTTCCTCCCAAACCCAATTCAGACGCAAGTTGGGCAGTTTGGGGTCTGTGTTTAAAACAGTGAAGGTTGAATTCAGCGAACCTGTATTTAGTGAGGTGACAACAGCGAATGTTAATGCGAATGTCTCTTTCAGTGAAAATCAAAATGAGTAATAACATGAGCTGGTCCACTACAATTAAAGCCTACATATACTATGTTGTTCACTGTTTTGATTTTTGCTGAAAGAGGAGCTTGCGTAACAACAAAAAAAAAAAAAAAAAAAAAAAAAAAAAAAAAATTGCTGCTGCTGTTTCACTGGAGAGGTTTGCTGAATTTGGCCTTCAATGTTTTAACATAGACCCGGGCAGTTGGATGGGGATCAGGGAATTCACCCCTGGTTTGGTACCTATGTCTCTCTTGGACATGGGCATCCTGTAAATGGTTAATCTCCCAAAGGGTACAAGAACTTGTCAGAGATTTGGGATGTGTGGCTAGGCTTAAAAAGGTCCTTGTGGTCATTGCCCTAGTAAAGCTTATGAACCTGTAAAGGAAAACTTTTCATTATATTCAAGTGTTCTCATATTTGCTTGTTTCCACTTAAAATTTGTTATTGGATTAAGTCAAGGGTCCAGATATTTATTTATGCAAAAGTAAGATAAAACATCAGCTCTACATATATTATGATCTATTTACTTTTACTCCTCTCCCAACTCAAGAAGGTTATCAACTATTAACTTAAGCATGCTTATGTCTAGTAGCTGTTATCTTTTCACTACTGTAATGCCTAGATTTCTAAATATCAAAATAAAAAAGAAAGAGAAAAGAAAAATAAAGTAAAAAAACATCTATTTATTTTAATAACTTTACTACATACAAGAACAGCTAAAATACTTTTCACAATATAAATTGCATATTTTATAGTAAAATTTTACTGAAATACTGTTAAAATAAATTGTTTTACTTGGTTACCTTTTCCTTACTATTCTCTGTCTTGGGTTCTAAACATTAATGACATGAAGTGAGGCACAAGCTTTTCAATTTCTCACAAATTTAACAGTCAACAAAAGGTCACTCTTTCCACTTATTCTTATACTACCATATTTCACAAATGTGAGTGATGCTGTGCAGTCTCACATTTATTCAGTAATTACCAAGTTGCTGGTCTTCCTGGTCATCTCCATCTCCCAGCTACAGATTCCTGTTCAATTTCACAGTACTCCCGATTCTTCTGCTAATTTCTTTTAAGCATTTTCCTTTGAAATGCCATGGGGACGGCGCAGTGATGCAGTGGTAGTGTTGTTGCCTCACAGCAAGAGGTTCTGTAATTCGATTCTCAGCTGGAATGCCTTCTGTGCGGAGTGTGCATGTCCTCCCTGCTTTCATGTTGGTTTCCTCCGGGTGCTACGGTTTTCTCCCCATTTTACAAAGACGTGTCCGGAGCGTTTCTCCCTGGGCCTGCACTGAAAATTGACTTTGTTCCAAGTCGGACTTTCCTTGCAAACAAATGTTCATTTGGAACAGTGTAAGAGGTTTCACTGACGGTCTCTGTGTGTGCTTATATTGCCAGAAGAATAAGAAGCAGTTTCCCCTTTTGCTTTATGGCCGTTTTTTTTTTTTTTTTGGGGGGGGGGGGCAGGTTTTTGCATTTTTTCCTTAGCCTGTTCCTTATCAAAAAATGGCTTTGATCTTCCAGAAAAAAAAAATATGAAGAGAGCTGGATATAGCAACTTAGTTTACACCTGTCTCTCGGCATTCCCTGGATTACTGGATTGAATTTGTTTCACTCCTGCCTGGTGTACAGTGAATAATTTCCACAAATTTTGTCCTGTGTCCAACTTTTAATATGTAGCCCTTTTGCTACAGTTTTATCAGGATAAACTGTGCTAGTAGGTTTGCATCTTTGAGTAAAGATTTTGGCTGCTTTCTCATGCCAGATTTGGAGCATAGTCACGGTGTGACCTTTCACTTAACATTTCCTACTGTGGCATACTAGTCCAGTTGTTTATTTGTGCCTTCATAAAATTAATACAGTCGGTGCCTTCTAGTTTCCTTGGTATTCGGAAAATTAAGCCTAAGCACCATTTCAGGAACACAGCAAAAACAAATCTCAGCAATACATGGCTATGTCAGTGTAATCAGTTCCCTGATTGATCTCATTCCTCTCTATCTTGCTGCGCACCTCCCTTCATAGATCACCTCACTATCCTTCTCTTTGACCAATATTTGCACTACAGTACTCTTGCTAGTCCTACCCTCTGCTGTCATTTAGCTACAAAGCCATGTCTGACCCAGATCTGTTAGAAATTTTACATCTAAAGAAATCCCAGTCCTTCTGCACCACACGCTCCAGAGACCTCAACCTAATTACCACAATCAACAGAACATGCTGGAGGGGCACGTCATAACCCAGAGACTGGCCCATGCTATGAAGTAGACTTCCTATGCATGTCAAGCAGAGCACCTCACTGTCCCTCTTCAAGAGAAATCTTAATGAGTGGATGGGAAATAGAAAATTCTCCCCAGGGATCACTCCAGTGGCTTTACTCGACAGAGGCACTGGGAACTAAGGTCACCAGGGTAATCCTATAGGCTTGGCTTGTAAAGGCTCCAAGGCCGTTAGTCTAGCACACAGTTATGAAACCCACAAGTTTTTTTTTTTTTTTTTTTTTTTAGCTGTCTTCTACCAGTAGTACTTAATAACCTATTGAATCTACTTGTCAATACTGTTTAACCCATCGTAACTGTACTCCTAGAAACTGTTTATTTAGTTATGTATTATGTGTATGTACTTAGATGTGGTCGTGGAGCTTTTCTCCCCAGGTCTCCACTGAAAAAGGGTTCCGGCCCAACTGGACTAACCCAGTCAACAAATATCAAATACATTTTCCCTAAATGCTCTTTCCTCTGATTCTACCATTTGTATTTTGAAATATCTGTTCTTGAGCAGTCTCATACTCAGCCAGCCTTTTCCTCATTTTGATGTCCGATTTTTGTAGTTTTATCAGCTCACCTGAATATCAGTTGAAAGCTTCTTCCATTTTTTTCCCAGTATTTTGTTATTTGAGTTGACATAATCTTTCAGTGATTCATTTAATCAGCTCTGATCATGTTTGACTTATTTTTTCCTCTGGATTACTGAAAGCCCTGTCTTATACCAAAGCTGGAGATTGAACTGCTTTTGATGAATAGCTGCAGGAGTCTTCTCAGTCAGTGTTATCTCCACCTTTCCTAGTTAATTTTCTTTCAGGTTCACCTACTTTCATCTTTGCTGACATCCAGGCAGTGTGCTTACTGTCCGGTAACTGAATTCTTCTCAAGCTGGATAATATCTGTGGCTGTGGTTTCTCAGTTTCCGTGTTCAAACTGGGAGAACTGAAATTAAGCTGTTTATCACTGTGCAGCCATCTTGAAAGTCTGTAGCTGCAACTAAAATTGTGCTCAGTTTGAGGAACATTAGTACTAGGTTTTTCATCTTCAGAAGCTAAGTCTTCCCTGAATTCTAGTATTAGTTCTGTATCCCAAGTAGCTAAACATAAATGTACTTATGTCTGTGCTTACTCTTATGTCTGAGCAGTAGCTTCTGCTTCTGTTATGAGGCATTCTGCATGGATACATGGTTGGTAGATTTCTGAAGATGTTAAATCTGAAATATTAAATTGTCCTTTGAGTAGCACAAAGACAAAATAAAGACCTTCTTACTCAAACAATTTGATAAAGGAGAGAAATTAATTCAGCAGGTTACTCAGGCTTTTCACCCCTACTTCTGTAAGTCGGGTAAAATCTCTGGTGCCATTTGCATGAAGCGGAATAAGCAATCCCAGCAAGCTTCTGGTAAACATACTAAGAAAGTGGCAGGAATGGTGTAAAAAAAAGGAGGGAGCCTTCCATAAAATGGTTCATTTCTCTGTTTCACCCTTTGGCAACAGATTTACTGTTGCAGTCATTACATTTGGGTAATCTGCTGGCAGGTTGCCCTCAGTCGGCCTGAATAAAGTCTTGGGCCCTGCGTCGGTTGCTGTCTCGTCTTCCATGACCTCAGGTCGTCTGGGTATAAAACATACAGCCGACACCATTTTAATCAGTCTTTCTTGCTGTGCGGTGCCCGAAGCAGAAGCATTTCGCAAGTGCCAGTCGGCCGACTCCTGAATTTTTCGTTTTCGAGTTTCAGAACCAAAGTCGTCAAACTAAAGCCATGTACCCCGTTGGTGAAACATTCTTGCTCCTTACCGATGTCAGTAAAAGTTAATTTCATTACTTGTGGGAAGCAAATACCTCATAAGGATTTTCATTTGTACTGTATTCCTTGCCTAGGCCTTGATCACAATGTGTCTTGCTGTCGGTTTTGTGCTAAATTTAACCAACGCACTATTAACCGTCGGTATATTTTTGCTTCTAAATATTTTGGTTCAAGATTTAACTACCCTGAAATGTCATCGGTTAGCAATCCGATTACTGGAGTTCACAAAAAACGCATGGAAAAAGAGAGAGAGACCGTCGAGGTCCAAACCGTTGACGAAGCTTCTTCTAAGCCAGTCGCCGGTACTCATTGAGGTGCTTTCGCAGCCCCTGATACCCGCTACTTTTGAGTCACAGGCCTCTACCGAGACCCATTCGGAGTCCGGTATGCTGCGAGATTCGCAAAGTATTGAACCAGCGGATGTCTCTCGCTTGGATGGGTCCGGAGCCACTGAGCAGGCACCGGCTTCTGAGGGTGTTTTCAGGCCTCAACATTTTTATATTAAACAGACGCCATCAACAAAAACAAGGTCAAAATCAACTTCTCTGTCTAAAAAAATGACGCATGAGCCACGTGCTTAGGCCCCTATGCGTAAAAAACAAATTATCAAAATGGCTGAGGATTTAATTACCTTGATCAGGGGTCCCCCCCGCCTGCTAAGAAGCAAGGCACTGATCGAGTCTTCAGATCAGGTTTCCATTTCTTCTGTTTCCTCTTCTGATCAGGAATTTTCTATTCCACCTTATGAGGATTCTGATGCAGAGGAATCCATCCCATCTGCATCTCCTCCTGAGGATTACTCTTTTGGAGAGACTTTGCATACTTTAAGGGAACATTTTCACTGGGAGAGTCAGGACTTCTCTGAATCAAAAGAGAGTCTTGGGGATTTCCTCCTTCTTCCTCAGCATAGGCCTTTGGCAATACCTCCTGTATTAGACATTGTTGATGATGTGTTCTCGGAATCAAGCTTGGTTCCTGATTCCCTGCCTCCGGCTCCTAGTAAGCCAGGCAGATATTACAGGGTTCCTGACTCCCACAAATTTCTTTTCAAAAATACTGCTGCTGATCCTGAGACTATTTCTCAGGGTCCCAAGGGTGTTAAGACTTCTACAGCCAAAAATCCTACCCCTTCTGATAGAGATTCCAGGGCACTGGATAGATTGGTTAAGAAGATTTATACGTCTGCAACCTTGGCAATCAGGGCTTTAAACTGCCAGTTTCATATGCTTAAATATCAACAGCATGTTATGGGCTTACTGAAACAGAAAATGATGTTGATATCTGATTGTGTGGAAAAAAGAGTTACAGGATTTATTACATTCAGCAGAGCAGGTTGGAAAGCATACTTTGCAATGTGATTTTGATTCCTTGGAGGCCTCTTGCAGGGCCACTGTAACTGGATCTGTGTTAAGAAGGCATGCCTAGCTCAAGGAGCAAAATCTGCCTGATCATGTTAAAGCTAAATTGTTGGATGCCCCTTTTATAGCATGATAGTCTGTTTACTAATAAGGCAGAAGAGGTTTTAAAGAAAATGGAAGACAAAGCTAAATCTATGCAAATTGTAAAAGATTTCTTGCAAGTGCAGCCACCCAAATTCAGTAGGCACTGGCCTACTAAGAATTGGTCCTTTCCTGTGTCCAACAGAGCTACTCAGGGCAAACCCAGGTGCTCAAAAGGCTCCAGATATCAATCACAGGGATCCTGCAGGTCAAAGCAATGGGGTGCCTCCACCTCCAAATCTGGAGGTAACAAAGAACAACCCTACAGTAAGCAGTCTCAATGACTTTACTCTACCATCTCCAAGCACTTATCTTTTGGCAACCCCCTTGAGGGGGGGGGGGGGGACTAGCACTTCATGCTCAAAATTGGCAGTTAATTACCCAGGACAAGTGGGTATTAAACATAGTATCCCAGGGGTACAGATTTCATTTCCATACTTTGCCAATTCCAAACGGATGACCAGATCTGCCACAAAACCAGTGGGCAGAGGCCCAGAAATAAGTCATGTCCCTCATGGATACGGGGGCTATTCAGTCGGTACCAGAAAGGGAAAAAGGACAAGGATTTTATTCAAGACTTTTCCTGGTACCCAGAAAAGACAAATCATGGTGTCCAATACTGGACTTATCGATTCTGAACACGTTCCTGGACATTTCAAAATTCAAAATGCTGACTTTACAACAGCTACTGCCTATGCTAGGCAAGAATGCCTGGATGATAACTCTAGACTTTAAAAGAGGTTTACCTGCATATCCCAATAAGGGAATCTTGCAGAAGATACCTCCATACCTCCGCTTCAAAGCAGTTTTTTTGCATTACCAATTCTCTGCACTGCCCTTTGGCTTATCTACTGTGCCCAGGGTCTTTACAAAGTGCTTGGCACCAGTAATTGTATTCTGCAGACAAAGAAACATTCAAATTTATCCTTATCTGGACGATTGTCACATTCAGGCAGAGGACAAGGACACTCTTCTTCAACATGTGGCGTTTGTAAAAAGGCTTCTAGCATGCCTCTAGGGTACACCATAAATGAAAAGAAATTGCAACGTATCACATAGACAGTAACCCACTGAGTATGGAAAAAGTAATCAGAGACCTGGGGTCCCAAGTTGATAGTGACCTCTCATTTGACACCCACGTTGCCAAAGTAGTTAGAATTTCTACCTTGCCCACCTTATCATGAAGGGGTTCACATCCAGATCAAAGGAGGTCATCGTACCCCTATACTCCTCCCTTATCAGGCCCATGATTTGAGTACAGTGCCCCATTTGGTATGTACCTCACCCGGCACTTACAACAGCTGGAAAGACCCCAGAAGTACCTCACCAAGAGGATCAAGGGTCTCCAACATATGTCCTGTGCTACCAGGTTAAAGAAACTCCAGCTCTGTTCAGTAGCATACCGCCTGCTCAGAGGTGATCTGTGCCTGACGTATAAGGCCATGTCCAACCAGGAATTGATGGACATGCTCCACCTCAAAAAATCCAAATCCATTAGAACCACGAGAGCCAAAGATTTAAACCTCAGTACAAATATGAATAGAACATGCTTGAGGGACAGATTCATAACTCAGAGGCTTCCCATACTCTGGAACAGAATCCCAGTTCATGTTAGGCAGGGCCCCTCACTGACTCTCTTCAAGGGAAATCTTGACAAGTGGATGGGAGATCGTAGGTTTACCCCGGGGGTCACCCCTGTGTCGCTACTTGACAGAGGCACAGTAAACTAATTTTAATAAGTAAGGGGGTCTTCAATGTGTCACTACTAGACAAAGGCACAGTATTCTAATTTATTCTGTACACCTTAGTACCACTACATGGGGTTGCGAAAGCCACATCTCTAGGGCTAGGCTTACAAATGCCTCAGGGCAGATAGCCTAGTACTAAACTATGAAACTGGTACCCTCTCAAATAGTTACATTCCTGGGTGCAAGCTTGAATACAACTGCCCAGATGACCTACCTCATGCCAGACAAACAAATGCAATTGACAACATACTTCAAACAAATGGCAACAAAAACCCAGTTATCTCCAAGACAAATTCTGCAGGCTTTGGGGTTCATGGCATCTTGCATTCTACTTATTCCATATGTGAGACTGCATATGAGGAAACTTCAGTGGTACCTAAAAAGCTTATGGAGTCAACATTGTCACAACCTGGAAACAATGATTCCTCTCATTCCCTGCCTACAACAGGAGTTTCTTTGGTGGGCAGAGGCATGTCACCAAAACAAGGGACTGTCATTCACTCTACCCCCTGCCACCCAAACCCTAACTACAGACGCATCAGACTACGCTTGGGGGGCCCACCTGGCAGGAAGATGCATTCAGGGCAAATGGAGCCCAAACCAAATGCAATTAAATATCAACCGGAAAGAAATACTAGCTGTTCAGAATGCTCTGACAGCCTTCAAGGACTTACTTCATCCATGACAACTACTGATAAAGACGGACAACACCACAGTTATGTGGTACATAAACAAGCAGGGGGGGGGGGTTCCCATTCCTACCCTCTTTGCAGACTAGCCATGGCCTTGTGGAACACAGTCTTGACCTACCAAATTCATATTTAAGCTCAATTCCTGCCAGAATAGCAAAATACTCTGGCAGACGACCTAAGCAAAAATCTTATGGACCTGCACAAATGGAAACTGGACCCACAAATCTTCAGCATGTTAACACAGAAATGGGGAAGCCCAGACATAGCTCTATTTGCCTCCCCAGACATAGATCTATTTGCCTCTCCCCAAAACTGTCACAAAAAAGCATGGAAAGTGGATGCTCTATCCTTCAGCTGGAAAAGCCCATCAGTCTATGCCTTTCCCCCTCTGCCTCTACTCAATAAGGTTTTACTAAAAGTCAGGAAAAAACAAAAATGATTCTAATTGCTCCGGACTGGCCTCACCAACACTGGTAACTGCTTCTAAGGAATAATGTCACACCTTCCTCTGTGGTACTTGTCTCAAACACCTCATCTATTGTCTCAGCAGAACTATCAAATTCTGCACACACAGCTCCAAACTCTGAATCTTGCAGCATGGCTAATCAACTAATTATTCAAACCACATCTCTCAGTAAACCTGTAATGGATGGCATTTTGGCAGCCAGAAGGCCTAGTACTAGGAAATCCTATGCTGATAAATGGAAGAGATTCTGTGCTTGGAACCATGCACAAGGAATAGACACAGCAAAGCCCAATATTCCTGAGATTTTACAATACTTAACTGAGATGCTTGACAAGGGCCTATCTTTTTCTTCAATAAAAATCCATGCCTCTGCCATCTTGGCTCATTACAACACAGAACCTCCCCTCTTTTCTCATCCACTGCTAAAACTGTATCTCAGAGGGGCCAAAAATTTAAGGCCTACCAGGAGAGCGCCAACTCCTGCATGGGACCTCAGTTTTGTGCTGGATAAACTCACCCTGCCTCCTTTTGAACCAGCAGCTACTGCGGATATAAAACTTCTTTCTTGGACGACAGCCTTTCTTTTGGCAGTCACTTCAGCTAGAAGGGTTTCAGAACTACAGGCTCTCATGGCAGTGGAGCCTTTCATTATTTTTTTACCCGGACAGGGTGTCCCTCAGAACCAGTCCTTCTTTTATGCCTAAGGTGGTATCCAGTGTGGCTCTTAACCAGACCATTCACCTACCAACTTTTTTCCCAAATCCGCAGAACAAGGGAGGGCAGATTCTGCATTCATTGGATGTACACAGACAACTAAGATTCTGCTTAAACAGGATAAAATCTCTAAGAAAGTCTGAGCAACTACTTGTAGCATTTGTTGCAGGATTAGAGGGGAAGGCTATTTCAAAAAAGACTATTTCTAAATGGATAAGCCATTACATTAGTTTCTGCTACTTGCACCATGGTAAACCTGTGCCCAAGGGGATCAGATCCCATTCCACCAGGTCTGCCTCTACTTCAGCAGCTTTTCTCAGAGGGGTCCCTACCAGAGACATTCTAGAAGCTGCTACTTGGAGCTCTTCTCCTCTAAATCCATGGCAGGCTTTGCCACTGCAGTCCTGCAGGGCCTTATAGCTGCTCCTAATGCTGTTTAGTTCCATCCTCCCATCCATAGCTTTGGGATTCTACCCAAATGTAATGACTGCAGCAGTGAAACACGAAGACCATAGTACAGTTGTGTACACATACCTTAAATGTAGATGTTCGAGTGTATTCACTGTTGCAGTCTGGGTTACCCACCCGCCAACCCCCCTTTCTATACCTTTTCTTTCCTTCACTATACTCAAAAGCCTTTGTGGTGTATTTGCTTTTAGTTGAAGGTAAATTTTATGTTTCTAAGGTGCATTTATATATTTACAGTTTATATATATATTTTGGCTCCCCGTTTGGGGGGCACCTGACATCTGGGGCAAGAAAAACTGATTAAAATGGTGTTGGCTGCATGTTTTATACCCCTCATGACCTGACGTCATGGAATAGGAGACAGCAACCGACGCAGAACCCAAGACTTTGTTATTCAGGCCAACTGAGGGCAACCCTGCCACCAGATTACCCAAATGTAATGACTGCAAAAGTGAATACACTTGAACATCTACATTTATGGTAAGTGTACAACCCTGTACTTTTCAGGTAAATGGGTTCTAAGAATTGTTCAAGTGGTTTACAGTTGACAGTGGGAAAGCCTACCTCCTTTTTGAGGAATCCTTCCTCCTCTTCCAGGTCCGGCATCATGGTTTTGCCCAGTCACCAGTCAGGTGGTTTATGTGGGGATGATGACAGCTTCTGTTAGATTTGTGGGAAAATTATTTGTATTCTTAAATTGTTCTAGCACCATAGAACAATCCCCTTTTGAAGATCAGTTCTAAACCTGTCCTTTCTTAACCTATTTGTAAAAAGTTTCAAGGTTTAAAATTTGGATAGACCAGGTATCCTTGAGTCCAGGGCTTCCCTTATCCCTCTCATCCCCTGCACTTTCTGTAACAACAGATGTATTGGATTTTACATGGGGCGATGTGTCCATGAGGGTTAAGTGCAAGTTCTTTGAAACAGACAAGACAGGCTAAAGCACATCTTTGTGGAACATCCGCAAAGGTTCCTTACAAAAAGAATACAGGGAGTAAACATGGTATCCTACACTGAGCACCTCATATAGACGTCTGAGAGGTGATCTTTGCCTGTTGTACAAGGCTTCCCTGGGCCCTATTCTGATGAATTTTTTGCATATCCACAAAACAAACATCAGAATTACTAGATTAAAAGACGTAAATGTTGTTTACAACATAAATAGGACATGTTGGAGAGACTGATATGGTTTCTCAGACTATTCCCATTCTCTGGAACAGGCTCCCCATCCATGTGAAGTAGAGTTCCTTCCTATCTGTATTTAAGTGCAACTTGGACCAGTGGATGTCTTCTTCTTCTTTCGGCTGCTCCTGTTAGGGGTCACCACAGCAGATCAACTGTTTCCATTTCTTCCTGTCCTCTGCATCTTGCTCTGTCACACCAACCACCTGCATGTCCTCTCTTACCACAGCCATAATCCTTATCTTAGGCCTTCCTCTTTTCCTGATGTCCTTCAAGAATGCAACTGCAGTCATAACATATGGGTTGTCCTGCCTCAGGCAGCCCTCGGTCGGCCGGATTCCAAAGTCTGGGTCCGACGTCGGCTGATGTCGCATTTCTCTCCGTCAGAGCGGCTGGAGTACATAAGCATCAGCCGACGCCATCTTCAGTCTTTCTTGCCGCGCGGTGCCCGAAGCAGAAGCAGTTCGGAAGTGCCGGTCGGTCAGCTCCTGTATTCTTCGATTCCGAAGTCATCAAAAAAGCTAAGTACCCCATTGGGGACCTTTTCTTGCCTCAGCTGATGTCAGAAATTACTGAAAAATTTAACAATTGTCTTTCTTGTGGTAAACAAATACCTCATAAGGATTTCCACTCTTACTGTCTTCCTTGCCTTGGCCCAGACCACGACGTCTCGGCCTGTGTAGTCTGTGCTCGCTTCAACAAGCGCGCACTCAGGCGCCGGGCGGAGTTCGCTGAAGATTTTTTCGGCGAAAAATTTGCTTACACAATGCCGTCGGAACTTCCGACATCGCAAACTCCCAAGAAACGAAAGACCGGGACCGACATCCTCGGCCCGCGTCTGCCACCGACTCCACGCCAAAACCTATCGCGAGTGCTCCGGTTCCCTCTGAGACGGTTTCTCCACCGCTCCGAACCGAAGACACCGCATTACCGATGACTCCGATTCAGGATATCACTCCGCCAGTTATTGATTTTCCTCCGGATACCGAAACCGAGGAAATGCCCGAGACCATTGCTGTAGACAAGGTCACTCCTGCACGTGGAGCTGCCAGGCCTCCTATGGCCATGTCTATTAAGGCCTACACTAGGGCTAAGGCAGCCAGCAAAACAAAACATCTTACTACTAAAACCTTACCTCAGCCTACTCCAGAGACACATTATGTCTATGGCTGCTGATTTAATTTCTATGATTAGAGGTTCACAGGCCCATCCTGAGAGAGGATCCCAGCCTCCTTCTGATAAAAGGCCCCGGGTTGAACCATCTGACCCTATTCCGTCAGGTGAAGATTCTGAGGGCTCTGTCCACTCTGTTAGCCAGGAAGAGCTCTTCCAGACCTATGAGGACTCGGATGCAGAGGATTCCATCCCCTCGGCCTCCCCTCCTGAGGATATTTCTTTTGGGGAAGTTCTGCATACCATGAGGGAACATTTCAAGTGGCAAGGCCAGGAATATTCTGCTTCCAGAAAACGCCTTCGGACTTTCCTTAAGAAGCCCCAGCACAGGCCCTTAGCTATTCCTCCTGTACTTGATGTTTTGGATGATTTATATTCTGACTCTAGTGTTACCCCTGACTCTCTTCCTCCTGCTCCAGCCAAGCCAGACAGGTATTACAGGGTTCCAGAAACACATTCCCATTTATTCAGGGCCCATACTGCTGATTTGGAAACTATTTCACAGGGGCCTAAAGGAGTTTCAGCTTCCACCTCTAAAAATCCATTGTCCTCCAACAGGGAAGCTAGGTCATTAGAGAGATGGGGCAAAAAGGTTTACACTTCCACTACCTTATCTATGAGAGCTTTGAATTGTCTTTTTCATATGTTACAATATCAGGATTTCCTGTTAGAAGATTTACAAAAAACATTGGCCACTCCTGGAGGAAATCTTTAGACAGGAAGGCTTTGCAGGAAGCTGTACATAATACTCGGCAAGTAAGCAATCACTTCCTACAGTGTGGATATGATGCACTGGAAGCTTCATGTAGGGCAGCTATGACAGGGGCAGTCATTCGTAGACATGCATGGTTAAAAGATCAACCTCTACCAGATCATGTGAAGGCAAAACTTCTGGATGCACCTTTGGAAAAGAACAAGCTTTTTGGTGCTAATGCTAAGGATGTGTTAAAGACCATCGAGGAAAAAGCAAAATCAGTTCAGACGGTGAAAGATTTCCTCCAGGTTCAACCCCCCAGATTCAGTAGGAATTGGCCTTCAAAAAACTGGTCCTTTCCTAATCCAGAAAAGTTTCAAAGGGGTAAAAACAGATGTGGCCGAGGAAGAGGCCAATACAGAGGTCCTTACAGGGGACGACAATGGCAGCCAGGAAACCAAAGAAGCGACGCAGGGGTTTCACCTGCCCCACAGCCACAATCTCAATGACTTTCCTCTACTTCCGCCTACCAGGGAACAAATAGAAGCTCCCTTGGGCGGGAAATTATCTCTGTTTGCAGAAAATTGGCACAGACTGACAAAGGACAAATGGATTTTGGACATTATAGACCGAGGCTACAGGTTCCATTTTCATACCTTGCCAAGAAAACAAGGCATGCCAAACCTACCACCAAACCAGAGGGCAGAGGCTATCAAGCAAATCTCTCTGCTGACTCGGATGAAAGCAATAGAAAGAGTTCCACAACAAGAACAAGGCCAGGGGTTTTACTCAAGACTGTTCCTTGTTCCAAGAAAAGAATCTCAATGGAGACCAATACTGGATTTGTCCGCATTAAACACCTTTCTCGTAGTACCAAAGTTCAAAATGCTGACTCTACAGCAACTCCTTCCCATGCTGGGCAAGGGGTCTTGGCTGATTACTCTGGACCTCAAGGAGGCATACCTGCATGTCCCTATCAGACACAGCTGCAGAAGATACCTCAGATTTCTTGCAGGGCCAGAGCATTATCAATTCTCAGCATTGCCATTTGGCTTATCTACTGCGCCCAGAGTATTCACAAAATGCCTGGCTTCAGTAATTGCTCATTGCAGGCTCCAGGGGATACAAATTTACCCGTACCTGGACGACTGCCTCATACAAGCGGACGACAAATTGATGTCGACAAAAAACTTGGACTATGTCATAAGATTACTTCAAGCTCTGGGATACACAGTCAACTTCCAAAAGTCAAGACTGAAGCCATCCCAGCAAATAATCTTCTTAGGAGCCAAATTAGACACAGCCTCTCAAATGGCTTACCTGACAGAAGACAAGCAAGAGAAGTTAACTCATTACTTCAAAGGTTTAGCAAAACTCACCCAGATGACTGCAAGGAGATTCCTACAGGCCCTGGGTTACATGGCATCCTGCATTCTCCTGGTTCCATTAGCAAGACTACACATGAGAAAGCTTCAATGGTACCTAAAAAGCATTTGGTCTCAGCACAGCAACAACTTGGAGACAACCATACCGCTCATTCCATGCCTACAAAAGGAATTCCTATGGTGGGCCTCGGTGAGCCAGGCAAACACAGGTATGTCATTCAAAAAACCACAGATAACACAGACCATGACCACAGACGCCTCAGACCTTGGATGGGGGGTGCACATGGAAGGCAGGTGTATACAAGGACAATGGTCTCCAAAGGAAACACATCTGCATATTAACCAAAAGGAAATGCTGGCAGTAATGCATGCCATCGAGGCTTTTCAACACCAACTTCAGCAAGGCCATTTACTGATACGGACAGACAACACCACTGTGATGTGGTATATAAACAAGCAAGGGGGCACCCACTCTTACCCCCTTTGCAGACTGACAATGCATCTTTGGGAAAAATCACTGAGCCTAAACATCCAGTTACAATCCCAGTTTGTTCCAGGCAAAGACAATGTGTTGGCGGACAGCCTAAGCAGGAATTTCACAGATCAACACGAGTGGAGGTTACATCCGAAGATCTTCACACAACTCACTTCGACATGGGGCAGGCCAGAAGTAGACCTATTTGCCTCTCACCTCAACCATCATCTACAAAAATTCTGCACAAGGACATACCATCCAAAAGCTTGGAAAATAGATGCTCTCTCATTCAACTGGAACTTCCTAACAATCTATGCATTCCCACCTCTGCCAATGATGACCTCAGTATTACTAAAGATCAAAGCAGAGAGACCCAAGGGAATCATAATAGCTCCGGACTGGCCAAGACAACACTGGTACCCACTACTACGGAGCATATGTCACACCAGGCGGTGGGCCCTTCCCCATTGGCCTCTACTTTTGACTCAACACAATTTCAAAACAGTGCATCCAAACCTTCAGACACTGCAGCTAACAGCCTGGGAGATCCCATAAATAACCTCAACCTATCTCTCTCCAAGGAAGTTCAGCGGATACTAACAGAGGCTCGAAGACCATCCACCAGAAAGGTTTACTTAGCAAAATGGAAGAGATTCAGCAATTGGAATACCAGCAAGGGACATGATGCATCAATGTTAAGTTGTCATTCTCGCCTTCATTCTTGCTGGATGGGTTCGGAGCCGATCCTCGGCTCAGACTCGGCACTTGCTTTAGCTCGAGAACTCCTTTTACCAGCTCAAGGCAACCCTATATCCCATGATGCAAGGCGGAACTACCTCAGATCTCGTTTGCCGCTTAGCGAAAGAGGTCTCCTTTGCCAGCTGAGGTAAGTTTTTCTTAGTAAAATAAGAAAAGTGTAGTTAGGGGTTTATTTTTCCCTGTTAGTGTTAGTGTAGTCTGTAATTAGTTACAGCCCACCCTATTCCCTATTTTTCAATCCTTTTATAAACTTTTATAAGTTTTTATATAAAGTAGTTTAGTCAGGCCTAGTCCCCTTCTGTTATCCCTTCCTGTGTGTTTGTGTAAGGGATTAATTTGTGTGTTTGTTGGGACTGTTTGTGTTCTATCCTCCTAGGATGCCTAAAGAAGGCAAGGTCTCAGGCTTCAAGAAGTGTGACCAGTGCTGTCAGAAAATGTCTCTGACAGACGGTCACACTTCTTGTGTTTATTGCCTGGGGCCTTTGCACCTGCAGGACTCCTGTGCGTTGTGTCATGCTTTTAGCCAGAGAGTCCTGCAGGAAAGGAGGAACAAACTCATCCTCCGAGGTTTACTTAAACCTGAAGGTTCTCCTCCTAAATCAGGGTCAGGAAAACCTCTTAAGCCACCGAAGGTTCAGGCTACAGTGTCCAAGCCTCCTCCGGTGGCTCCGGCTCCGTCGGAGCCGATATCGGCTCGGCTGGAGTCGATACTTCTTCTACTCGAGTAGTGGGTTCGGTGCCGGCCGGCTCCGATACCCTGACTACTGTGGCCTTGTCGGCTCGGCTGGAGCCGACACTTTATCAACATCGGGCGAAATCCTCGGCTCCATCTGGAGTTCTAGGGACTTCGGCTCCGATGGCTTCGACCCGTAAGAGATCTCGGTCCCCCTCTATTATGAGTATCCACTCGGCTCCGGGATCTCCTCTTTTGTCGGAGCGGAGCCATCGGAGCCGATCTTCGAGATCTTCCAGGCTGTCTGACCACGACTTGGAGAGGGTGGTAAGCAGGCTGTTGAAGTCTCAGGCACTGGCCCAAATGCTCCATAGCCCGTCTCAACAGACTTCGGCTATAGCCCCAATTCTTGAACTTCCTCCTCCGACTCCACACCAGAGTTCGGAGCCGGAGCTTCTTGGGACAGCGACTGTTTCGATGCCGGAGCCGATGCATCCTTCGGCTCTGTCATCCTCGGCTCCGATCTCCTCCTTGAGACCTTTCTTGGAGGGATCCGGTCGTCGGGTTTCCACTGTCGGCTCCGAGGGGGCTAGTGGCATCGGACCCTTGTCCGACCCCGCTCTCCCTCTCGGGGCTTCGGCTTTGGTAAGCTCGGCGCCGACATCGGCCTCTGAGCCTTCTCTCTCCTTGGAGCCGACCATTCCTGTTTCCTCGGAGCGGGTATGTTCCGGTCTCCCGGGGAGAGGAGCCTTTGAGGTGATAAGTGTCCTGGCCTCTGAGCCTGGTCAACGGTCTATCCCTCTAGCTCCTCCCTCATCAGTGCCTGCAGATGCCTCTTGCCAGCCTCTTGCTCTCAGGCCCAAGGATCCATCGCCCCAGGTTTCCCCACTGGGAATTTCCTCCTCTTCTGAGGTTTCTCCTGACCCTGCAGGGGAACCCCCTCGGAAGAGGACGTGTAAGAGGAAACACACAGACTCCCCTGAGTCTACTACATCTGATACCGACTTAGATGAGTCGGAGGGTTCCCCACGGTCCCCCTCTGAGGATGTCTCCTTTTCAGACATCCTTGAGCTCCTCAAACAGAGGGGAATTGGCCTCCATTGACCCCTCCGAGGATGAGTCGGTATACCTGGAGGCTTTGGATCCCGACCCTCCACCTCCTGGGTGTCTCCGCCTTCGACCCACTCATGCAGGTAGTGGCTCGGAAGGCGTGGTAACTCCAGATTCTGTGGAACCTGTCCCCAGGAGACCATCCAAGTTCATTACAGCCCCGTCAGATAAACAGTTCCTTTCCAAAGGTGTCTCTGTGGATGCTATGGTGGTGGCGGCCACTAAGAAGGAACTGGCGGATCCTTCAGTACCTGTCCATCCTCCTAACAAGGATTCTAGGACCATGGACAGGTATGGAAAGCGGATGTTTTCTTCAGCGACCTTTGCTATGCGTTCGCTGAATTACCTTTGTCACTTCACCAGGCTTCAACGAGATATTCTCAAGGAACTGGGTGAAGTAGTCCAGGATCCTTCTGCTGCTGGGGCTCAGGAAAAGATTGCCTCTCAGCTTGCTATCCTGAATTCCATATCTAACTCCTCTATGCGGCTCATATCTTATGCGGCCGATGGAGCGAGCAGGGCCGCAGGCACAGGAGTTGCTCTTAGACGCCAAGCCTGGATGCGGCTGTGTAATTTTGCGGACCCCTTTAAGGCGTCCTTCACTAATACCCCCTTTGATGGTTCGGCTTTGTTCGGGCCTCAAGTGAAGGATACCTTGACCAGGTGTAAGCAGGACGGTAAGACTCTTTCTGCCGTTGGAGTCTAGTTTTCCGCTCCTTCTAGACCATATCCCAAGGGTCAGAAAGGGGGGAAGATGTGGTTCCGTAAAGCCCAAGGAGCTACACCGGACACACGTGGTCAGTTTACCCCCAGAGGCAGAGGGGGTAGCAATAATAGACGCCGCCCTAGAGGCAGGGGGGGTCCTCAGAACCAGGGCAACAGGGAGTCTCTTCCTGAGAAGCCCTTTCAGCATCCCTGAGGTGTTGCCCGACTGTCCACCCTTGGAGGCAGTCGGGGGAAGGATTTCAATGTACCCAGTAGCTTGGCAATCCCTATCCCAAGAGAAGTGGGTACAGTCGATTATATCCGAGGGTTACAAGATCCCCTTCGTAAGGTTTCCCGTTCCACTACAGTCCCTTCCAGACATCTCACCCGCTCATACGGATTTGGCAATACAGGTCGTTTCAAAACTCCTAGAAAAAGAGCCGTCCAGACAGTGCCGGCAGACCAAGTAGGATCCGGCGTCTACTCAAGATTCTTTTGGTCCCCAAAAGGACGGGAGAGTGGAGACCAATATTAGACCTCAGCAATCTGAACAGATTTGTCAAAATGGCAAGATTCCGGATGGTCACGCTTCAGTCCATTCTGCCCTTTCTGGGCAAGGACAACTGGATGTGCTCTATAGACCTTCAGGATGCGTACTATCACATAAAGATTCACAGGCGCTCCAGGAGGTTTCTCCGCTTTTGGCTAGGGACCAGTCATTACCAATTCAGAGCCCTGCCCTTTGGCCTCACTTCGGCCCCCAGAGTGTTTACCAAATGCATGGCAGTGGTCACAGCTCACCTGAGACGTCTAGGATTCCAGGTGTTTCCTTATCTGGACGACTGGCTCCTCTCCGCCACCACCAAGTGTCATCTTCTTCAGTCCAGAGACTACACCCTACAGCTTTGCAAGAATCTGGGAATTTCAGTAAATTTCGTAAAATCTTCTCTGCTGCCTTGCCAATCTATCACCTTTATAGGCGCAGAGTTAAATACCGTCAATATGTTAGCCAGACTAACAGATCAAAGAATTCTGGACATCCAAAAATTTGTTCGGCTTCTGTTACAAAGCAAAAATATCAAAGCCAGGTTTGTCCTGAAAGTTCTAGGTCTAATGGCTGCGGCCATTGTTCTTCTACCACTGGCTCGCTTTCACATGCGTCTCCTGCAGTGGATGCTTTTCACACAGTGGTCGTATCACGATCTTCCGATGAGACACGAGATCTTAGTGACACAGTCTTGCAGGGCTCATCTGGGCTGGTGGATATCTTCCCCTCTTCTTCATCAGGGCCGACCCTTTGTTCCCCCTCCTCCAGTTGCCACAGTCACCACGGATGCGCCTCTGATCGGGTGGGGGGGGGCATTATCAGGGCAGGATGGTCCACGGGACGTGGCAACCCATAGAATACCATCTGCACATAAATGTCCTGGAGATGAGAGCAGTGCTTTTAACGTTGCAAGCCCTCGACGACTTTCTTCCCACGGGGACTATTGCAGTACAGACTGACAACATGTCCGTGGTCTGGTACATCAACAAACAGGGCGGAACCAGGTCCTATCCCTTATGTCGAGAAGCTCTCAGACTTTGGCAATGGGCGATCTCTTCTCAGCGGTTTCTGATAGCAACGCACATCCCCGGCAGGTCCAACCTATTGGCGGACAGGCTAAGCAGATCTATTCTGATGCCTCACGAGTGGTATCTCAATCAATCTGTAGTGGATCAGATTTTTCTGAAGTGGGGCACTCCTTGTTGCGATCTTTTCGTTACCCCTCAAAACAACAAGTGCCCAGACTATTTCACTCTATTTCCCCTTCCAGGCCAACCCCTGAGAGACTCTCTAACCCAGGATTGGCCTCGGGGACTTCTTTATGCTTTTCCTCCCTTTCCATTGATTCCACAAGTCATTCAGAAAGCCACCGTTTTGAGAGCCAAATTGATCCTCATTGCTCCATATTGGCCTCGACAAATTTGGTTTCCGTCTCTGCATCGTCACCTTCTGGTGCAGCCCTGGCATCTGGACCCAGTTCCGGATCTCTTGATCCACCAGTCGGGTCAGCAGCACCAGGCCATTCATTCTCTCAACCTCACTGCTTGGTTGCTCCACTTCCTTCCTTAGCCAGGCTACCAATGATTTCTGACTCAGTCAGAGACATTATAGTGTCTTCTTTGAAGTCGTCCACTAGGACTGTTTATGCTAGCAAGTGGCGACGGTTTTCGATTTGGGCAAACTCCAGGAATATTGATCCTTTTACTGCTCCCGTACATTCTGTTTTAGATTTCCTAGCGGAGGTTTTTCATTCAGGATCCTCGTCATCTACAGTCAAAGTACAACTGGCTGCTATTTCCAAGTATCATGTTGGCTTGCATGACAATAACATCATGTCTCATAGATTATGTAAGGCCTTTTTGAGAGGAGTTTTTCTCCTAAAGCCACCTATAAAGCATCCTCCTCCGCAATGGGATCTGAACTTAATGTTGGCATCCTTGATTCTACCTCCCTTCGAACCGTCTGCTTCATGTTCTTTGAAGTTATTGACGTGGAAAACTATATTTTTACTGGCTGTCACTTCTGCAAGAAGGGTTTCCGAGATTCAAGCTCTCTCTATTCGTTCACCTTATTTGGTTTTTCATAAGGACAGGGTATCGTTAAGAACTAACCCTTCCTTTCTCCCCAAGGTTGTATCTCACACCAATATTAACCAATCTATAGATCTACCAGTCTTTTTCCCTAACTATTCTAACAGAGCTGAACAGAAATTGCATTTTTTGGATGTCCATCGTCAGCTCAGGTACTACTTGCATAGGACTAAACTAATTAGAAAATCGGACCAATTGTTTGTCTCTTATGCAGAAAACAGGTTAGGTCTTCCAGTTTCTAAAGTGACCTTATCCAGATGGTTGACTTCCACCATTTCCTATGTGTACTCTCTCAGAGGCAAACAACTATCTTCTAAGCCAAAAGCACACTCCACCAGGAGTCTATCCACTTCTGCAGCCTTTCAGGATAGACTTCCCATTGATACCATTTGTGCAGCAGCTACTTGGGCCACGCCTCATACCTTTGTTTCTCATTACAAGTTGGATTTGGCCTCCAGAGATAGGGCCAGTTTTGGTTCCACAGTTCTCAAGAGTCTGTTCCATTGAGCCACCCGGGATTCAGGTGCTAGGGACGGTCCCATCCAGCAAGAATGAAGGAGATTGACAACTTAACATTTAGAAGTTATGTACCTACCATAACGCGTTCCATGTTAGTTGTCTTCTCGCCTTCATTCTTCGCCCCTCCCTCCTTCCCCTGGCCTGGACAGATCTTGAAGAGTTCCTAATAGTTTGTTTCCTCTGGATCTTTGTTATGAGGACTTCTTTTAGGAAATTTTGTTCCTAATTTGGTTAGGATAACCTTTAGCAGGGTAAGTTAGCTGCCAAACGAGATCTGAGGTAGTTCCGCCTTGCATCATGGGATATAGGGTTGCCTCGAGCTGGTAAAAGGAGTTCTCGAGCTAAAGCAAGTGCCGAGTCGGAGCCGAGGATCGGCTCCGAACCCATCCAGCAAGAAAGAAGGCGAGAGAAGACAACTAACATGGAACGTTATGGTAGGTACATAACTTCTAATTGTTGAACATCCCACTCATCTTGGAATAGTTGGCAGATATGCTAAAGAACGGCCTCTCATATTCTTCCATAAAGATACATGCATCAGCTATTTCAGCTAGATATAACACTGATCCTCCTGTCTTTTCACACCCTTTGCTAAGGCAATTCCTCAGGGGAATCAAGAACATTAAGCCACCAAGAAAGGCCCCAGTGCCAGCCTGGGACCTCAATTTTGTCCTAGAAAAACTGACTCTACCTCCATTTGAGCCAGCAGCTACAGTTGACTTGCAGTTTCTCTCATGGAAGACAGCTTTCCTGTTGGCAATTACCTCAGCAAGAAGGGTTTCGGAACTACAGGCCCTAATGGCAATACCACCGTTCATAATTTTTCACAGAGACAGGGTTTCATTAAGGACCAACCCTACTTTTATGCCAAAGGTGGTATCTAGGGTTTCTTTAAATTAATCTATTCACCTGCCTGCTTTCTTCCCCAATCCTGAGAATAAGGGGGAAAGACTGTTACATACCTTGGACATTCACAGACAACTTCGATACTACCTGGACAGAACCAAGGCCAGTAGGAAGTCTGAACAACTTTTTGTAGCTTACGCCCCTGCAGTCCAAGGAAAAGCAA
Source organism: Protopterus annectens (assembly GCF_019279795.1). Lineage (NCBI taxonomy): Eukaryota > Metazoa > Chordata > Ceratodontiformes > Protopteridae > Protopterus > Protopterus annectens. The sequence goes on along the minus strand of NC_056730.1, from coordinate 1,082,293,193 downwards.
TTTCAAAACAGACTATTTCAAAATGGATTGGACATGCATCAGATTCTGTTATTCCTTTCATGGAAAGACTGTTCCAGCCAATGTCAGACCACATTCCACCAGAGCTACAGCCACCTCTACAGCATTCTTAAGAGGGGTGCCTACTAAGGACATTCTAGAAGCTGCTACATGGAGCTCCGTGCATACATTCTCCAAACACTACAATCTCCCTCTATACTCCAGATCCAGAGCAGGCTTTGCTTCGGCAGTCCTGCAGGGTTTGATTGCCACACCATCTTTTCCTAGAGCATACCTCCTCCCCAGCTAAGCTATGGTATTCTACCCATATGTTATGACTGCAGTTGCATTCTTGAAGGACATAGTACAGTTTTGTACCTACCATAAATGTAGATGTCCGATAGATATGCAACTGCAGTCAGATTTTCCCTCCCTCCATACCCCTCTATGCCTAGGGTCCACTCCTATCCCTGTTTCTCTTAGCTGGGGATATCTGTTATGGTGTATTTGTTTTATTGCTCATTTATTTGTCTGGAATCCTGTTTTTGTCTTCCAAATTTGATTACAGCCTTCCTTGGAGGGCACCTGGCATCTGGGGCAAGAAACACTGAAGAAGATGGCGTCGGCTGATGCTTATGTACTCCAGCCGCTCTGACGTCGGAGAGAAATGCGACATCAGCCGACGTCGGACCCAGACTTTGGAATCCGGCCGACCGAGGGCTGCCTGAGGCAGGACAACCCATATGTTATGGCTGCAGTTGCATGTCTATCGGACATCTACATTTATGGTAGGTACAAAACTGTACTTTACCTGGCAGCTTCATCCTTAGCATCTTTTTCCCAATATACTCTGCATCCCTCCTCAGCACATGTCCAAACCAACTTAATCTTGCCTCTCTGGCTTTGTCTCCAAACCTTCCAACCTGGGCTGACCCTCTGATATACTTATTCCTAATCCTGTCCATCCTCGTCACACCCATTGCAAATCTTAACATCTTCAACTCTGCCACGTCAAGCTCTGACTCCTGCCTTTTTGTCAATGCCACAGTCTCCAACCCATATAACATAGTTGGTCTCACTACCCTCTTGAAGACCTTCCCTTTCACTCTTACTGGTACTCGTCTGTCACAAATCACTCCTGACACTCTTCTCCACCCACTCCATCCTGCCTGTACTCTCTGCTTCACCTCTCTTCCACACTCACCATTACTCCTAACTGTTGATCCCAAGCACTTGAACTCATTCACCTTCGCCACCTCTACTCCCTGCATCCTCACCATTCCTCTATCCTCCCTCTCATTCACACACATATATTCTGTCTTAGTCCTGCTGACCTTCATTCCTTTTCTCTCTAGAGCATATCTCCACCTCTCCAGGGTCTCATCCACCTGTTCCCTACTCTCGCTACAGATCACATTGTCATCTGCAAACATCATAGTCCACGGGGACTCCTGTCTGATCTTGTCTGTCAACCTGTGCATCACCATTGCAAATAAAAAAAGGCTCAGAGCTGATCCTTGATGTAATTCCACCTTAAACGCATCTGTCACTCCCACCGCAAACCTCACCGCTGTCACATTACCCTCGTACATATCTTGTACCACTCTGATGTGTAATTGGAAATTCACCTTTAGTCTACCTCTTGTGTGCATGATGGACAGAAGCAGTCCGTAAATCACCCAGTGTAAATCAAATGTAAATCAAATTTGTGGGTTGCACGACTAGGCTTTTGATGGTCCTAGTGGTCATTAGGCTAGTGTACACCTTTAAACCTGTTGTGAAATAGGTCAGTTGTCTTTATCGTATGTATTTCCCAGGACCTCTTCAAGTTATCACAGCCAATATCACAGTGATGTCATAAACAGATCATACCAGGTCTTACCCTCTGTGCAAGCATGAGCGAGCCTTGAAAACAGATGCCTTTCCATTCTATTAGACAGAAGTATTCCTTTATGCATTTCCACCCCAATTTCACTGATAGTCCAGGGCCATTGTGATTCAGAAGGACTCTCCAAAGATCATTGTGATGACACCCTTTTGGCCAAGGCAGCAGCAGTTTTTGCTTCTTAAGGAATTGGCCAAGGGCAATTACCCCAAGCTTCCTCACACAGTGGATCTACTCACACAAGACAGGGGAAATTTGATGCGCCCTGATCTGAAACAACTGAAACTGACTGCCTGTCTGATTTAATTTTGATACCTTTTAGACACTTTTTTGTGAGAACATGCAGCCAGCATTAAAGGAGGAAAAGAAACTGCTACTGGGAAATGTTTTATTTGTAAGTGGAAGGAATTTATTGGTGGTTACCTTTCTAAGAACCAGGGTCTTTCCTAGTTTATGTACCATTAGGTTTACAGTATTTGCATGAGTTACTATCCTCTGGCCTATCTTAGTCGTATGTTAAGGTTCACCTTTCAGCCATTTCAGTACATCTGCCCATCTTAGTCTTTTACCAAGCTGTTCTTGAAACAGGTTTTGCATACAATCCCTCCCAAGAAACAGGTGTCACATAATTTGGGACCTTTAACTTTGTTCTAAACAAGTTAACTCGGTCTCGCTTTGTACCAGCTCATCAGGCTAATTTACGGTTCATTACTTGGAAGACTTGTTTTACTTATTATTCTGAGTTTTGCAAGAAGAGTATGAGTTGTAAACTTGTAGTAGATGAACCATAGATAGGATTGCTTTAAGAACAAAACCACCATTTATGCATAAAGTTGTTTCAGAGTTTACCTGGAGTCAAGCCGTTAAACTTCTTTACTTCTTTCCAGAGGCTTAAAACCAGGGAGAAATGATTCTTCATACTTTGAATATGCGTAAGCACATCTGGTACTATTTTGACAGAAAGGAGGAAAGCTGAACAGCTATTTGCTTCCTGTAAGGGGAAGCAAAAAGCGGCAATTTGTGTTAAAACGGACTGTTTCCAGGTTGGTTGCCCCATGTTTTTTGTGTTTCCTCCATTATGAGAGTCAGCCAGAGGGGTGGGCATGTAACGTCTCCTGCCAGGACGGCACACTCCCCCACCTGGGGAGTCGTTCACCCCTGGGCACGCTGTAGACCGCACCACTGGCTGGGCACCCCCTCCGCTGCCACCTCCTTGGGGCGGGGGAGTGCCCATGCCTCCCAGTGTGTGGAGTCGCGGGTGGTGAGAGAGAGAGTTGGAGTTGCGGAGTAAGGAGAGGTGGTCCCTGGGGTCAAGGATCATTCTACCAGGGCTCTCCAGTAGCTTACTGGACAGGGGTGGACTGTAGAAGCATTCTAGCAAGCAGCTGTTTTGATTCTCTGTAGTACCTTTACAGATCACTACAAACTAGATTCTTTTTCAAGGTCTAGAACAGGTTTTTATTCTTCAGTGTTTCCTGGACCCGTCATCCTTCCTCCTCCCATGGTGGAATGCTATGGTGTTCTACCCCATATATTTAAGGCTACTGCTGTAATGATCAAATGACGAATGTAGTACAATTGTGTAAGTAGACTTACCATAACAGTAGATGTTAAAATCGTCACTGATGTAGAAGCCACTTCCTCTCTCCTTCCTTCTTGATGTCCTTCAAGGATGCATCTGCAGTCCTAACATATGGGTTGTCCTGCCTCAGGCAGCCCTTCAGTCGGCCGGATTCCAAAGTCTGGGTCTGGCCTCGGCTGATGTCGCACTTCACCCGACGTCATAGCTGCTGTGAATTGGGTATAAAGGCATCAGCCGACGCCATTTTCCTCAGTCTTTCTTGCCGCGCGGTGCCCGAAGCAGAAGCTGTTCGCAAGTGCCGGTCGGTCAGATCCAGAGATTTCTACTACCGAAGACTTCTAAAAAGCTAAGTACCCCGTTGGGGACTCTTTCTTGCCTCAGCCGATGTCAGAAAAAGTAAATAATTGTTTAACTTGTGGGAAACAAATACCTCATAAGGATTTCCACTCTTACTGCCTTCCTTGCTTAGGCCCAGACCACGGCGTATCAGCTTGTCTAGCCTGTGCTTCCTTCAACCGACGGACACTTAGGCGTCGGTCGGAGTTTGCGGAGGTGTTTTTTCGTCCCGCTTTTGCTTACAAAATGCCGTCGGAGACTCCGACTTCACAATTAGCTAAAAAGCGTAAGGAAAAGGACCGACACTCGCGGTCCACGGTTTTGGCCGAAACCACGGTTAAGCCAACCGCGAGTGTCTCTGTTTCGGCTGAAACAGAGTCCTCGGTTCTTCCTTCGGCCGAAAGCATACCTCCGACAGCCGAGGCCTCACACAGCATGGCTGAATCTGCTACCGAAATTTCTCCTGCTGTAGCAGGCACCCAGGATTTATCAGATACTATTCCTTTAGACATATCTACTCCTGCACGTGGAGCTGCTAGGGCCCCCTGCATCTATGTCCATCAAGGCTTTTTCTAGGGCTAAAGCAGCTAAATCTTCTAAGGCCTTGCCTGCTAAAACCCCACACAGGCCTACCTCTAGTTCCCAAATGCTCAGCCTGGCTGAGGATCTCATTTCCTTGATCAGGGGATCCCAACCTCGCCCAGACAGGGCCTCTCAACCCCCTCCAGAGAAAAGGCCTAGAGCAGAGCCCCCCGATCCAGTTTCGACTGACTACTCCTCGGATGAGTCAGAAAATTCAAATCCTCCAGAAGGCCCTTATTCTCCATATGAGGATTCTGATGCAGAAGACTCCATTCCTTCTGCCTCTCCTCCTGAGGAATTTTCTTTTGGGGAAACCTTACATGCTATGAGAGAGAATTTTCAATGGCAGGGCCAGGATTTTTCAGATTCAAGGAAAAGGCTAAGGACCTTTTTACATTTACCACAGCATAGGCCTTTAGCCATTCCTCCAGTACTAACAGTTGTGGATGATGCATTTAATGATGCCTGTACTGCTCCTGACTCTCTTCCCCCGGCCCCTGCTAAACCCGACAGATATTACAGGGTCCCGGACACACACTTTCACTTGTATAAGGCTCCTATTTTAGATCCTGAAACCATTTCACAGGGCCCCAAAGCTGTAGCAGCTGCCTCTGCCAAAAACCCCCTCCCCTCTGAAAGAGAATCTAGAGCATTAGAGAGATGGGGTAAAAAAGTTTATACTTCTGCTACTCTTTCGGCTAGGGCCTTAAACTGCCAATTCCACATGATCCAGTATCAGGAATTTTTGTTAGACCAGCTAAATAAAAAACTGTCCTCTCCTGAACCTATAGACCGTAAGTCCCTTCAGGATTTGGTACATAACACTCAGCAGGTCAGTAATCATTCTTTAAAATGTGGCTATGATGCACTGGAGGCTTCCTTTAGATCAGCTATGACTGGAACCGTGATCAGAAGGCATGCATGGTTAAAAGAGCAATCCTTACCAGACCATGTCAAGTCAAGGCTCCTAGATGCTCTCATGGAGAAACAAAGTTTGTTTGGCTCCCCTGCACAGCAAGTGTTAAAGAAGGTGGAAGAAAAAGCAAAATCTGTTCAAACAGTCAAGTTTTTCTTACAGGTCCAACCTCCGAGGTTTAGTAGAAATTGGCCTTCGAAGACTTGGTCCTTTCCAGACACCTCCAGAGCACAGAGAGGCCGAAATAGGCGCCCAAGAGGCAGAGGTCAATCCAGAGGTGCCTACAGGGGACGTCAGTGGCAGCCTAACAACCAGAGAAGTACTGCCACAGATCCAGCTACTACCACTCCCACAGGACAGACACAATGATTTGGCTCTGATACCGCCTACCAGGGAACAACTGGAAGCACCCTTAGGCGGAAAGCTAGCCTTATTTTCCGTAAACTGGCATTACATTACAGGAGACAAATGGATTTTACAGACAATAGACAAAGGCTACAGGTTTCACTTCCACACTCTACCAAAAAAGAGAGGAATGCCAAACCTTCCACCAAACCAAAAAACAAACGCTCTAGGACAAATCAACCACTTACTAAGGATGAGAGCTATAGAAAAGGTACCACCTATGGAACAAGGACAAGGATTTTACTCCAGACTTTTCCTGGTACCAAGAAAAGAAAACCAATGGAGGCCTATTCTCGACCTGTCCGCTCTGAACATATATCTCATTGTTCCAAAATTCAAAATGCTGACCCTACAGCAACTTCTTTCCATGCTGGGCAAGGAGTCTTGGCTGGTGACTCTAGATCTCAAGGAGGCATACCTGCACGTCCCTATACGACCAGATTGCAGAAGATACCTCAGATTTCTTGCAGGATCAGAGCATTATCAATTCTCAGCATTGCCCTTTGGCTTATCTACTGCGCCCAGAGTATTCATGAAATGCCTGGCATCAGTAATTGCTCATTGCAGGCTTCAGGGAATTCAGATTTATCCATACCTGGACGACTGCCTGATACAAGCGGACAACAAGACCAAATTAACACAAGATTTGGAAAAGGTTATACAACTACTGCAAGCCCTGGGATACACAGTCAACATGAAAAAGTCAAGGCTGGTACCATCCCAGAGGATAACATTCTTGGGTGCAGAACTGGACACTTCAAATCAGATGGCATTTCTCACAGCAGAAAAGCAAAAGCAACTACCACTCTATTTCAGGGCATTAACAACACAGAACCAGCTTACAGCAAGGAAAGTCCTGCAAGCCCTGGGTTACATGGCATCCTGCATAATATTGATTCCACATGCCAGGCTGCATATGAGGAAGTTGCAATGGTACCTAAGGAATATATGGTCTCAACACAAGCACAGCCTTAGAAGCCCAGATTCCAATAATCCCATGCCTGAAGCAAGAACTCCTGTGGTGGGCTCAGGCCTGTCAGTTGAACAGAGGACTGCCCTTCCACAATCCTCACCCAAGCCAGACTATCACCACGGACGCCTCGGACCTAGGCTGGGGGGCACACATGGTGGACAAGTGTATACAAGGCCTATGGACACAAGACCAGCTGAACCTACACATAAATCAAAAAGAGATGCTGGCAGTGAAACAGGCAATACAGACATTCAGACCGTTTCTTCAACAGGGTCGTTTGCTGATAAGGACGGACAACAACACAGTCGTGGTATATCAACAAACAAGGAGGCACACATTCATATCCTCTATGCCGGATGGCAATGGACCTGTGGAATGTAACACTGAACATCAACATTCAGCTCCAGGCCATATTTGTGCCAGGAAAAGAAAATATACTAGCTGACACCTTAAGCAGAACTACCACGGATGCCCACGAATGGATGCTGCATCCAGACATATTCATATCCATTACAAAGAAATGGGGACTACCAGAAATAGACCTGTTCGCATCCCCACACAACCATCAATTGAGGAAATTCTGCACAAGGGCATCCCACCCACTTGCTTGGAAGGTGGACTCCCTCTCCTTCAGTTGGGAAAACCTGACAGCATATGCATTCCCACCTCTTCCTTTGATGCACAAAGTGCTACTGAAGATCAAAGAAGATCGCCCAAGGATCATCCTGATAGCTCCAGACTGGCCGAGGCAGCATTGGTACCTGCTACTGAGGAGTATGTCTCGGACACATGCATGGCCTCTACCTCTAGTTCCTTTACTGCTAACACAGAACAACTTCAAGATCCTACATCCAAACTTGTAAACACTACAGCTAGCTGCCTGGAATATTACATAAAACAAAATAACCCAGATTTATCCCAGAGGGTTAAAGACATTATACTGGAGGCTCGCAGACCCTCCACAAGGAAGACTTACTCAGCCAAATGGAAAAGATACCTCGTTTGGAGTGCAGCAAAAGGAGAAAGTGTATCATTAGCAAACATAGCTAACATCCTGGAATACTTAGCAGACCTTTTCCACAATGGCCTGTCTTACTCCTCCATTAAGATTCATGCATCAGCAATTTCAGCAGAATACAACATGGATCCTCCAGTCTTCTCTCATCCTCTACTCAGGCAGTTTCTGAGAGGAATTAAAAATGTAAAGCCTCCAAGGAAGCCACCTTTGCCTACATGGGACCTCAACTTTGTGCTGGAAAAGTTAACACTTCCCCCTTTCGAGCCAGCAGCAACAGCAGAATTACAGTTCTTATCTTGGAAAACTGCTTTCCTGCTTGCAATCACTTCAGCAAGAAGGGTTTCTGAATTACAGGCATTAATGGCAGTACAGCCCTTCCTTATCTTCCATCAGGATAGAGTGTCCTTGAGAACTAACCCTACTTTTATGCCAAAGGTGGTCTTCAGGGTATCATTGAACCAAGCAATCCACCTACCAACATATCTCCAACCCACAGAACAGGGGGGAAAGACTACTACATACCTTGGATGTGCACAGGCAATTGCGCTACTATCTGGACAGAACCAAGAACAATAGAAAAACTGACCAGCTTCTGGTAGCATATGCAACAGGAATGGAAGGAAAAGCAATTTCAAAACAGACAATCTCAAAATGGATAGGAAATTGCATTAGATTTTGTTACTCTTTTCATGGAAAGACAACTCCAGAAAACATCAGGCCTCACTCCACAAGAGCTACAGCCACTACTACAGCTTTCCTACGAGAAGTGGCTACCAAAGACATTCTAGAGGCTGCTACTTGGAGCTCCGTGCATACATTTGCCAAGCATTATAATCTACCTTTATACTCCAGATCCTGAGCAGGGTTTGCAACTGCTGTTTTGTAAGGGATCTTTAACTACACCATAATCATCTTAGTGCCTCCTCCCCCAGTTTGGCTATGGTATTCTACCCATATGTTAGGACTGCAGATGCATCATTGAAGGACATAGTACAGTTTTGTACCTACCATAAATGTAGATGTCCGAGAGGTATGCATCTGCAGTCAGGATTACCCACCCTCCTTCCCCTCTGTGGTACTCCTAGGGTATTTGCCCATCTTGTAGCTAGCTGGGGGAATCTATTATGGTGTATTTGTTTGTATATATGTATATACATGTTATTTTTGTTTGCTCTCTACTGTTTGGAATCATTTGCATTTATCCAAATTTAGCCTTCCTAGAGGGCACCTGGCATCTGGGGCAAGAAACACTGAGGAAAATGGCGTCGGCTGATGCCTTTATACCCAATTCACAGCAGCTATGACGTCGGGTGAAGTGCGACATCAGCCGAGGCCAGACCCAGACTTTGGAATCCGGCCGACCGAAGGGCTGCCTGAGTCAGGACAACCCATATGTTAGGACTGCAGATGCATACCTCTCGGACATCTACATTTATGGTAGGTACAAAACTGTACTTTTCTGTACTTGTGGTTACCAAGTATAAAGTTATTTTGTTTGCCAAACTTTAATTTTTTTTCTTGGAAAATTATTCTCCCTGTTGTCAGTTGGTAAAAAAGCCCTGAAGAGTTTCATGCCTTGGCTGATGATGTCCTTCATGGATGCATCTGCAGTCATAACAAGTGGGTTGTCCTGTCGTCAGGCAGCCCTGCAGTCGGCCGGATTCCAAAGTCCGGGTCCGGCTACGGCTGATGTCGCACTCCACCCGACGTCATCTCTGTTGGTCTTCGGGTATAAAAGCATCAGCCGACGCCATTTTCCTCAGTCTTTCTTGCCGTGGCCCGAAGCAGAAGCTGTTCCCAAGTGCCGGTCGGTCGGATCCAGAGATTACTTCTACCGAATACTACGAAGACTTCTAAAGCTAAGTACTCCGTTGGGGACTCTTTCTTGCCTCAGCCGATGTCAGAAAAAGTTAACAATTGTTTAACCTGTGGGAAACAAATACCTCATAAAGATTTCCACTCTTACTGTCTGCCTTGTTTAGGCCCAGTCCACGACGTAGCAGCCTGTTCGGCCTGTGCCTCTTTCAACCGACGAACGCTTAGGCGTCGGTCGGAGTTTGCAGAACAGTTTTTCGGTACTGATTTTGCGTACATTATGCCGTCGGATCCTCCGACTACCCAATCTACCAAAAAACGCAAAGATAAAGACCGACACTCGCGGTCCGCGGTTTTGGCCGAAACCACGGTAAAGCAAACCGCGAGTGTCTCGGTTTTGGCCGAAACCGAGAAAACTGATCAAAGTACAGCTGAACCTATTCTTACAACTGAGGCCCCTGCTACAACTCTTGAATCGACCTCAGAAATTTTACCCACTACGGTGGTTGACTTATCAGACACCATCCCCTTGGATGTCTCTACCCCAGCACGTGGTGCTGCTAGGCCTCCAGCAGCCATGTCCATTAAGGCCTTCGCCAGGGCTAAAGCAGCCAAGACTACAAAATCAGTGCCTGTTAAACCCCCCCTCAACCAGGCCCTCTTCCAGTTCTCAAATGCTTTCTTTGGTAGAAGATTTAATTTCTTTAATTAGAGGATCTCAATCTCACCCAGACAGGGCCTCTCAGCCCCCAGAGAAGAGACCTAGGGCAGAGCCCCCTGAGCCAGTGTCTTCTGATGATTCTGCTGATGAATCAGACATAACTGACCAGCCAGAGGCTCCCTTCTCCAATTTTGAAGATTCTGATGCTGAAGAATCCATTCCAGCTGCTTCCCCACCAGAAGAATTCTCCTTTGGGGAAACCTTGCATGCCATGCGAGAACAGTTCCAATGGCAGCAACAGGATTTTTCAGACTCCAGAAAAAGACTTAGGACCTTTCTCCACCTCCCACAGCACAGGCCCTTAGCTATACCTCCTGTTCTCTCTGTGGTGGATGATGCTTTCAATGATGTTTGCTCCGCTCCAGATTCTTTACCCTCAGCCCCTGCCAAACCAGACAGATTTTACAGGGTGCCAGATACTCATCACCACCTTTACAATGCCCCACTTGCAGACCCAGAAACTATATCCCAGGGTCCCAAGGCAGTAGCCGCGACCACAGCTAAAAACCCTATTCCTTCTGAAAGGGTAGCAAGGTCATTAGACAGATGGGGTAAAATGGTCTACACTTCAGCTACTCTCTCAGCTAGAGCTTTAAACTGTCAGTTTCACATGATACAATACCAAGAGTTTATGCTTGATCAGTTAACTAAAAAACTAACCACTGATGAATCTCTTGATAAGAAATATGTTTTAGAGATGGTAAATAACATACAACAGGTTAGCAACCATTCCTTAAAATGTGGCTATGATGCACTGGAGGCTTCATTTAGATCAGCCATGACAGGCACAGTGATAAGAAGGCATGCATGGCTAAAGGAACAAGCTTTACGGATCATGTTAAAGCTAAGTTGCTAGATGCTCCTATGGACAAGACAAGTTTGTTTGGTACACCTGCCCAGCAGGTTATGAAGAAAATGGAAGAAAAGGCAAAATCTGTTCAAACTGTTAAAGATTTCTTGCAGGTTCAACCCCAAGGTTTAGCAGGAACTGGCCTGCCAAAAATTGGTCCTTTCCTGACTCCACAAAATTTCAAAGGGGCAGGAATAGGCGTTCCAGAGGCAGAAACCAATCCAGAGGAGGTGCCTACAGAGGACGACAGTGGCAAGGTAACAACAGAGGCACAGACACAGCCACTGCCACTACATCAGCACAACCACAGTGACTTAATCCTAACTCCGCCTACCAGGGAACAAATAGCAGCTCCTCTAGGCGGAAAGTTAACCTTATTTTCAAAGAACTGGCACTACATAACAAAAGACAAGTGGATTTTACAAACCATAGATCAAGGTTACCGGTTTCACTTCCACACTTTACCAGTCAAAGAGGAATGCCAAATCTACCTCCAAATCAAAAGCAGAGGCTCTCGCCAGATAATGGAGTTAGCAAACATGAGAGCTGTGGAAAGAGTGCCAACAGCAGAACAAGGAAAGGGTTCTATTCCAGACTATTCCTAGTTCCAAGAAAGGAAAAAGTTGGAGACCAATTCTCGACCTGTCCACCTTAAATACATACATCATTGTCCCAAAATTCAAAATGCTGACCCTACAGCAACTTCTTCCCATGCTGGGCAAGGAGTCTTGGCTGGTAACTCTAGATCTCAAGGAGGCATACCTGCACGTCCCCATTCGACCAATCTGCAGAAGATACCTCAGATTTCTTGCAGGATCAGAGCACTATCAATTCTCAGCATTGCCCTTTGGCTTATCTACTGCCCAGAGTATTCACAAAATGCCTGGCATCAGTAATCGCCCATTGCAGACTACAGGAATTCAAATTTACCCATACCTGGACGACTGCCTGCTACAAGGGACAACAAAAGCAAGCTGACAACAGATTTACAAAGGGTCATTTACTTGCTACAAGGACTGGGATACACAGTCAATTTACAAAAGTCAAGGCTGATACCATCCCAAACAAGGACATTCTTGGGCGGAATTGGACACAGTACAACAAATGGCATTCCTGACTACAGAAAAACAAAAGAACTTCCTCTTTACTTCTTGGCACTAACAAAACTGAACAAGTTAACAGCAAGAAAAGTTCTGCAGGCCTTGGGCTTCATGGCATCATGCATAATCTTGGTCCCATTTGCCAGACTACATATGAGGAAACTACAGTGGTACCTAAAGAATTTATGGTCCCAACACAGACACAGTCTAGAAACAGAAATCCCACTAATTCCATGCTTAAAACAGGAGTTCCTATGGTGGGCTCAGGCATGCCAGTCAAACCCAGGCCTACCCTTTCGCAGATGTCAACCAAGCCCCAGACCATCACAACAGACGCTTCAGACCTAGGATGGGGGGCCCACATGCTGGACAAATGCGTGCAAGGATTGTGGACACAGGATCAACTTCACCTGCACATCAATCTAAAAGAAATGCTGGCAGTAAAACTGGCAATTCAAAAGTTCAAACCATTCCTCAAAGAGGGCCAGTTGATGATAAGGACAGACAACACCACAGTCATGTGGTACATCAACAAACAGGGAGGCACTCATTCATACCCCTATGCAGAATGACCTTGGAGCTGTGGACCCTGGCACTCAGCTACAACATTCAGTTACAGGCAATATTTGTACCGGGAAAGACAATACTCTAGCAGACATATTAAGCAGAACCACCGGATGCCCACGAATGGAAGCTGCACCCGGACATCTTCAAGACCATCTCAAGGAAATGGGGAATGCCACAGATAGACCTATTCGCATCACCTCTCAATCACCAGCTCAAAAAATTCTGCACAAGGACATTCCACCCACTAGCATGGAAAGTGGACTCACTCTCCTTCAACTGGAAAGGCCTAACAGCATATGCATTCCCACCTCTTCCTTTGATACACAAGGTACTACTAAAAATCAAGGAAGAACGTCCAAGGATTATCCTGATAGCTCCAAACTGGCCAAGACAACACTGGTACCCACTACTGAAGAGCATGTCTCGGAACAATATGTGGCCAATACCCCTGATGCCTTTGATGTTAACTCAGAACAACTACAGCGTCATACATCCAAACCTAAAAACGCTGCAACTGACTGCATGGAACATCACATAGCAGCAGCTAATCCAGAACTTTCCCAAAGAGTTAAAGACATTATTCTTGAAGCACGCAGACCTTCAACAAGAAGGAACTATGCTGGAAAATGGAAAAGGTTTGTCATTTGGAGTACGGAAAGAGGAAAAGATGTGTCAAACATAGATATGCCTAACATTCTGGAGTATCTGGCGAACTTCTTCATTCAGGCCTGTCCTACTCCTCCATCAAGATACATGCATCAGCTATTTCAGCAGAATACAGCTTTGATCCACCTGTTTTTCGCACCCTTTGCTCAGGCAGTTCCTCAGAGGAATCAAGAATGTAAAACCTCCAAGGAAACCACCATTACCAGCTTGGGATTTAAACTTTGTGCTAGAAAAGTTGACACTATCACCCTTTGAACCAGCAGCAACAGCAGACCTACAACACCTGTCATGGAAAACTGCTTTCCTACTGGCAGTTACTTCAGCAAGGAGGGTTTCAGAACTACAGGCCTTAATGGCAGTGCAACCCTTCCTAATCTTCCACCAAGATAGAGTGTCCATGAGGACTAATCCTACATTTATGCCCAAGGTGGTATCCAGAGTATCTTTAAACCAGGCAATCCACCTACCTACCTTCTTTCCCAACCCACAAAACAGAGGGAAAGAATACTGCATTACTTGGATGTACCTAGACAGCTACGCTACTACTTTGACAGAACAAAAATAGCAGAAAGACTGACCAACTTTTGTAGCCTATGCAACAGGAAGGGAAGGAAAAGCTATTTCCAAACAGACAATCTCCAAATGGATAGGAAATTGCATACGATACTGTTACTCCTTCCATGGAAAACCAATTCCACAGAACATAAGACCTCATTCTACAAGGGCAACAGCCACTACCACAGCCTTCTTACGAGGAGTGGCAACTAAAGACATTATTGAGGCGGCTACTTGGACCTCCGTGCATACATTTGCCAAGCATTATAATTTGCCTCTATATTCCAGATCCCGAGCAGGGTTTGCCACTGCTGTACTGCAAGGGATCCTAAACACACCATAATCTACTTTTATCCTCCTCCCTAGTTGGCTATGGTATTCTACCCACTTGTTATGACTGCAGATGCATCCATGAAGGACATAGTACAGTTTTGTACCTACCATAAATGTAGATGTCCGAACTGGATAGCATCTGCAGTCAGGATTACCCTCCCTCCTTCCCTCTGTGGTACTCCTAGGGTGTTTACCCTCCTAATAGCTAGCTGTTGGGGAGTCTTTTATGGTGTATTTGTTTGTATATATGTACATATATGCTTATTGTTGTGTTTACCTCTATCTATTTGGAAACATTGGCATCTATCCAAATTTTAGCCTGCAAGAGGGCTACTGGCATCTGGGGCAAGAAACACTGAGGAAAATGGCGTCGGCTGATGCTTTTATACCCGAAGACCAACAGAGATGACGTCGGGTGGAGTGCGACATCAGCCGAAGCCGGACCCGGACTTTGGAATCCGGCCGACTGCAGGGCTGCCTGACGACAGGACAACCCACTTGTTATGACTGCAGATGCTATCCAGTTTGGACATCTACATTTATGGTAGGTACAAAACTGTACTTTTTTCAGCTTTGATGGGTTGAGCTGCTAGCAGCCTGAACGAATGTGTGGAAGGAGTCAAAGGCATTGCAAGACTGGCTGGCTTTTACATTCTTGGTCGGATCTAAGATGTCCTTCAAGGATGGATCTGCAGTCCTAACATATGGGTTGTCCTGCCTCAGGCAGCCCTTCGGTCAGCCGGATTCCAAAGTCTGGGTCTGGCCTCGGCTGATGTCGCACTTCACCCGACGTCATAGCTGCTGTTTATTGGGTATAAAGGCATCAGCCGACGCCATTTTCCTCAGTCTTTCTTGCCGCGCGGTGCCCGAAGCAGAAGCTGTTCGCAAGTGCCAGTCGGTCAGATCCAGAGTTTTCTACTACCGAAGACTTCTAAAAAGCTAAGTACCCCGTTGGGGACTCTTTCTTGCCTCAGCCGATGTCAGACAAAGTAAATAATTGTTTAACTTGTGGGAAACAAATACCTCCTAAGGATTTCCACTCTTACTGCCTTCCTTGCTTAGGCCCAGACCACGGCGTATCAGCTTGTCTAGCCTGTGCTTCCTTCAACCGACGGACACTTAGACATCGGTCGGAGTTTGCAGAGGAGGTTTTTGGTCCCGCTTTTGCATACAAAATGCCGTCGGAGACTCCGACTACTCAATTAGCTAAAAAACGCAAGGAAAAGGACCGACACTCACGGCCCGTGGTTTCGGCTGACACCACGGTTAGGCCAAACGCGAGTGTCTCGGTTTCGGCTGAAACCGATCCCCCGGTTCTTCCTTCGGCCGAAAGCATGCCTCCGATAGCCGAGGCCTCACAGAGCATGGCTGAATCTGCTACTGAATTTACTGCTACAGAAGCAGGCACCCAGGATTTGTCAGACACTATTCCTTTAGACATTTCTACCCCTGCACGTGGGGCTGCTAGACCCCCTGCTTCTATGTCTATCAAGGCTTTTGCCAGGGCTAAAGCAGCTAGATCTTCTAAGGCCTTACCTGCTAAAACTCCTTCACATAGGCCTACCTCTAGCTCCCAAATGCTCAGCCTGGCTGAGGATCTCATTTCTTTGATCAGGGGATCCCAACCTCACCTGGACAGGGCCTCTCAGCCCCCTCCAGACAAGATGCCTAGGACTGAACCCCCGGAACCTGTCTCTACAGATTACTCCTCGGATGACTCAGACATTTCAGACCCTCACGAAGGCCCATATTCTCCTTATGAGGATTCTGATGCAGAAGACTCCATTCCTTCTGTTTCTCCTCCTGAGGAATTTTCCTTTGGGGAAACTTTGCATGCTGTGAGGGAACACTTCCAATGGCAGGGCCAGGATTTTTCAGATTCAAGGAAAAGGCTTAGGACCTTTTTACATTTACCACAGCATAGGCCTTTAGCCATTCCGCCAGTACTAGCAGTTGTTGATGATGCATATAATGATGTCTGTACTGCCCCTGATTCTCTTCCTCCGGCCCCTGCCAAACCAGACAGATATTACAGGGTCCCGGACACACATTACCATTTGTATAAGGCTCCTGTTGCAGACCCTGAAACCATTTCACAGGGCCCTAAAGGTGTGGCAGCTGCCTCTGCCAAAAACCCTCTACCCTCTGAAAGGGAATCTAGAGCATTAGAGAGATGGGGTAAAAAGGTTTATACTTCTGCTACTCTTTCGCCAGGGCCTTGAACTGTCAATTTCACATGATTCAGTACCAGGAATTTTTGTTAGACCAGATAAACAAAAAACTGTCTTCTCCTGAACCTTTAGATCGCAAGTCCCTTCAGGATTTGGTACATAACTCTCAGCAGGTCAGTAACCATTCCTTAAAATGTGGCTATGATGCACTGGAGGCTTCCTTTAGATCAGCTATGACTGGAACAGTGATTCGAAGGCATGTCTGGTTAAAAGAACAATCCTTACCAGACCATGTTAAGTCAAAACTTCTAGATGCTCCCATGGAGAAACAAAGTTTGTTTGGCTCCCCTGCACAGGAGGTTCTAAAGAAGGTGGAAGAAAAAGTAAAATCTGTCCAAACAGTCAAGGATTTCTTACAGGTCCAACCTCCGAGGTTTAGCCGAAATTGGCCTTCGAAGAATTGGTCCTTTCCAGACAACTCCAGAGCCCAGAGAGGCAGAAATAGACGCCCCAGAGGCAGAGGTCAATCTAGGGGTGCCTACAGGGACGTCAGTGGCAACCTACCAACCAGAGAAATACTGCCACAGATTCAACTACAACCACTTCCACAGGGCAGACACAATGACTTGGTTCTAGTTCCGCCTACCAGGGAACAACTGGAAGCACCCTTGGGCGGAAAGCTAGCCTTATTCTCCGACAACTGGCATTAAATTACAGGAGACAAATGGACTTTACAAACAATAGACAAGGGCTACAGGTTTCACTTCCACACTCTACCAAAAAAGAGAGGAATACCAAACCTACCACCAAGCCAAAAAACAGACGCTCTAAGACAAGTCAACAACTTACTAAGGATGAGAGCTATAGAAGAGGTACCACCTATGGAACAAGGCCAAGGATTTTACTCCAGGCTTTTCCTTGTACCAAGAAAAGAAAATCAATGGAGACCTATTCTAGATTTGTCTGCACTGAACACATAGCTCATTGTTCCAAAATGCAAAATGCTGACCCTCCAGCAGCTTTTTTCCATGCTGGGCAAGGAGTCTTGGCTGGTGACTCTAGATCTCAATGAGGCATACCTGCACGTCCCTATACGACCAGATTGCAGAAGACACCTCAGATTTCTTGCAGGATCAGAGCATTATCAATTCTCAGCATTGCCTTTTGGCTTATCTACTACGCCCAGAGTATTCACGAAATGCCTGGCATCAGTAATTGCTCATTGCAGGCTTCAGGGAATTCAAATTTACCCATACCTGGACGACTGCCTAATACAAGCGGACAACAAGGCAAAATTAACAAAAGATTTGGAAAATGTCATACAACTGTTGCAAGCCTTGGGATACACAGTCAACATGCAAAAGTCAAGACTAGTACCATCCCAAAGGATAACATTCTTTGGTGCAGAACTGGATACATCAACTCAGATGGCTTTTCTCACAGAAGAAAAACAAAAGCAACTACCAGCTTACTTCATGACATTAACAACACAAACTCAGCTTACTGCAAGGAAAGTCCTGCAAGCCCTGGGCTACATGGCATCATGCATAATATTGGTTCCACATGCCAGGCTACATATGAGAAAGCTACAATGGTATCTAAGGAATGTATGGTCTCAACACAAGCACAGTCTAGAAGCCCAGATTCCAATAATTCCATGCCTGAAGCAAGAATTCCTGTGATGGGCTCAGGCCTGTCAGTGGAACAGAGGCTTGCCTTTCCACAAACCTCATCCAAGCCAGACCTATCACCACGGACGCCTCAGACCTAGGATGGGGGCACACATGGTGGACAAGTGTATTCAAGGCCTATGGACTCAAGACCAGCTGAATCTACACATAAATCTAAAGGAGAATGCTGGCAGTGAAAAATGCGATCCAGGCATTCAGACCACTCCTTCAACGGGGTCATCTGCTGATAAGGACCGACAATACCACAGTCATGTGGTACATCAACAAACAGGGAGGTACACATTCATATCCTCTATGCCGGATGGCAATGGACCTGTGGAATGTGGCCCTGAATCTCAACATTCAACTTCAGGCCAGATTTGTACCAGGAAAAGAAAATTCTCTAGCAGACACCTTAAGCAGAACTACCACGGATGCTCACGAATGGATGCTGCATCCAGATATCTTCAAAGCCATAACAAAGAAATGGGGACTACCAGACATAGACCTGTTCGCCTCCCCACACAACCACCAATTGAAGAAATTCTGCACAAGAGCATACCACCCACTTGCTTGGAGGGTGGACTCCCTTTCCTTCAGCTGGAAAAAACCTGACAGCATATGCATTTCCACCTCTTCCCTTGATGTACAAAGTTCTACTGAAGATCAGAGAGGATCAGCCAAGGGTAATCCTGATGGCTCCAGACTGGCCGAGGCAACATTGGTACCCGCTACTGAGAAGCATGTCTCGGACACACGCATGGCCTCTACCTCTATGTCCCTTACTTCTAACACAGGACAACTACAAGATCCTGCATCCAAACTTGAAAACACTGCAGCTAGCTGCTTGGAATATTGCATAAAACAAAATAACCCAGGTTTATCCCAGAGGGTTAAGGACATTATCCCGGAGGCACGCAGACCTTCCACAAGGAAGACTTATTCAGCCAAGTGGAAGAGATACCTCATTTGGAGTGCAGCAAAGGGAGAAAATGTCTCATTGGCAAACATAGCACACATCCTGGAATATTTAGCAGAACTGTTCCACAATGGCCTGTCTTAACTCCTCTATTAAGATTCATGCATCAGCAATTTCAGCAGAATACAACATGAATCCTCCTGTCTTCTCTCATCCTCTACTTAGGCAGTTCTTGAGAGGATTCAAAATGTAAAACCTCCAAGGAAACCACCTTTACCTACATGGGATCTCAACTTTGTGCTGGAAAAGTTAACACTTCCTCCTTTTGAACCAGCAGCAACAGCTGAATTACAGTTCTTGTCTTGGAAAACTGCTTTCCTGCTAGCAATCACTTCAGCAAGAAGGGTATCTGAGTTACAGGCATTAATGGCAGTACAACCCTTCCTTATCTTCCATCAGGACAGAGTCTCTCTGAGAACTAACCCTACCTTTATGCCAAAAGTGGTCTCCAGAGTATCATTGAACCAAGCGATTCATTTACCTACATTCTTCCCCAACACACAGAACAGGGGGGAAAGACTACTACATACCTTGGATGTGCACAGACAATTACGCTACTATCTGGACAGAACTAAGACCAGCAGAAGAACTGACCAGCTTCTGGTAGCATATGCAACAGGAATGCAAGGAAAAGCAATTTCAAAACAGACAATCTCAAAATGGTTAGGAAATTGCATTTGATTTTGCTACTCTTTTCATGGAAAGACAACTCCTGAAAATATCAGACCTCATTCCACAAGAGCTACAGCCACCACTACAGCTTTCCTACGAGGAGTGGCTACCAAAGACATTTTAGAAGCTGCTACTTGGAGCTCCGTGCATACATTTGCCAAGCATTATAATCTTCCCTTATATTCTAGATCCCAAGCAGGTTTTGCAACTGCTGTTTTGCAAGGGATCTTAACTACACCATCTTTATCTTAGTGCCTCCTCCCCCAGTTTGGCTATGGTATTCTACCCATATGTTAGGACTGCAGATGCATCCTTGAAGGACATAGTACAGTTTTGTACCTACCATAAATGTAGATGTCCGATAGGTATGCATCTGCAGTCAGGATTACCCACCCTCCTTCCCCTCTGTGGTATTCCTAGGGTATTTACCCCTCTTTTAGCTAGCTGGGGGAATCTATTATGGTGTATTTGTTTGTGTGTGTGTGTATGTATGTATATATATATATATATATATATATATATATATATATATATATTGTTTGCTCTCTACTGTTTGGAATTATTTGCATTTATCCAAATTTAGCCTTACCAGAGGGCACCTGGCATCTGGGGCAAGAAACACCGAGGAAAATGGCGTCGGCTGATGCCTTTATACCCAATAAACAGCAGCTATGACGTCGGGTGATGTGCGACATCAGCCGAGGCCAGACCCAGACTTTGGAATCCGGCCGACCGAAGGGCTGCCTGAGGCAGCGACAACCCATATGTTAGGACTGCAGATGTATACCTATATATATATATATATATATATATATATATTCTTATATTGTTTGCTCTCTACTGTTTGGAATTATTTGCATTTATCCAAATTTAGCCTTACCAGAGGGCACCTGGCATCTGGGGCAAGAAACACCGAGGAAAATGGCGTCGGCTGATGCCTTTATACCCAATAAACAGCAGCTATGACGTCGGGTGAAGTGCGACATCAGCCGAGGCCAGACCCAGACTTTGGAATCCGGCCGACCGAAGGGCTGCCTGAGGCAGCGACAACCCATATGTTAGGACTGCAGATGCATACCTATCGGACATCTACATTTATGGTAGGTACAAAACTGTACTTTCTTCGTGTTTCACTATTGCAGTCATCACATTTGGGTTATCTGCCTGCAGGTAACCCGCAGCAAGCCTGAATACCAGAGTCTTCAGATTTCTGTGTCGGATGTGGTCTCTTCTTCCATGACGTCAGGTCGTCAGGGGTATAAAACATGCAACCTACGCCATTACATCAGTCTTTCTTGCCGTGTGGTGCCCGAAGCAGAAGCAGTTCGCATGTGCTGGTCAACCAACTCCTGAAATTTTCGTTTTCGAGTTTCAGACCTGAAGTTTTCAAAAAGATAAAGTACGCCGTTGGGGATCCTTTTTTCTTGCTCTAACCGATGTCAGAAAAAAATTAACAATTGTCTTGCCTTTGGAAAGCAAATACCTCATCATTCTTACTGCGTCACCTGTTTAGGCCCAGACCACGATATCCCTCGCTGTGTGTTTTGTGCTTGTTCAACACCCGAACTATTAGTAGTCTGGCTATTTTTATAGCTAAATACTTTCGTTCTCTATCTCCATACTCCGAAATGGCTTCATTAAGCCATCTGACTACAGGTCTTCCAAAGAAATTTAAGGATAAAGACAGAGACAGACCGCATTTGTCCAAAACTGCTGATGCTTCCGTTAAGGTAGTCGCCAGTCCGCCGGTACTCAGTGAGGCGTTTTTGCAGCCCCTGATACCCACTACTACAGATTCGCAGGCCTCTACTGAGGCCCATTCGGAGTCTGGTATGCAGCGAGATGGTTCTTCGACTATGGAACCCGAGTATGTCTGTACCTTGGATGGGTCCGGAGCCACTGTGCAGGCACTGGCTTCTGAGGGTGTATTCAGGCCTACCGACTTTCATATTAAACAGGCAACTTTGTTTCAAGCTAGAAATACTGAATTCCTCAGGCCTAAAGCTCACACTACGCCTAGAAAACCGGCAACCAAGCCGCATACTCAGGCCCCTATGTCTCAAAAACAAATGATTAGAATGGCTGAAGACCTTATTACCTTAATTAGGGGAAGTCAGCCTTTCCCCTCTAAGAGACCTAGAACTGATTTTCTTTCTGATTCTTCTGATCAGGAATCTGATATTTCTGCTCCTTCTGACTACTAGGATTTACTCTTATCTGCTTATGAAGATTCTGATGCAGAGGATTCCATTCCCTCTACTTCTCTTCGAGAAGATTTTTCTTTTGGTGAAACCTTGCTTAGCGTTGGGGAGCATTTCCGCTGGGAAAGCCGGGACTATTCAGAGTCCAAAAAGAGACGTAGGGAATTTTTATTCTTGCCTCAACACAGGTCTCTAGCTATCCCACATGATGTCCTTCAAGGATGCATCTGCAGTCCTTACAAATGGGTTGTCCTGTCGTCAGGCAGCCCTTCGGTCGGCCGGATTCCAAAGTCTGGGTCTGGCCTCGGCTGGTGTCGCACTTCACCCGACGTCATAGCTGCAGTTATTCGGGTATAAAGGCATCAGCCGACGCCATTTTCCTCAGTCTTTCTTGCCGCGTGGCGCCCGAAGCAGAAGCTGTTCGCAAGTGCTGGTCGGTCAGAACCAGAGATTACTACCGAATACTACTACCGAAGACTTCTAAAAAGCTAAGTACCCCGTTGGGGACTCTTTCTTGCCTCAGCCGATGTCAGAAAAAGTGAATAACTGTTTAACTTGTGGGAAACAAATACCTCATAAAGATTTCCACTCTTACTGCTTACCTTGTTTAGGCCCAGACCACGACGTAGCAGCTTGTCTAGCCTGTGCTTCTTTTAACCGGCGGACGCTTAGACGTCGGTCGGAATTTGCTGAGGAGTTTTTCGGCTCCGATTTTGCTTATATTATGCCGTCGGATCCTCCGACTACGCAAATATCTAAAAAGCGCAAGGAAAAGGACCGACACTCTCGGTCCGCGGTTTCGGCCGAAACCGCGGTTAAGCCAACCGCTAGTGTCTCGGTTTCGGCTGAAACAGAGCAAGCAGTTCTTCCTTCAGCCGAAAACTTACCTTCTACCGAGGCCTCTTCCAACCTGGTGGAATCGGCTTCTGAAATCCCACCTGCTTTTGCAGTTTCTCAGGAATTATCTGACACTATTCCCTTGGATATTTCAACCCCTGCACATGGAGCTGCTAGGCCACCTGCAGCCATGTCTATTAAAGCCTTTGCCAGGGCTAAAGCAGCTAAAGCTACTAAATCTGTGCCTGCTAAGACCCCCTCTCACAGGCCTAGCTCTAGTTCGCAAATGCTTAGTTTAGCAGAGGATCTCATTTCTTTAATCCGGGGATCCCAACCTTAACCAGACAGGGCCTCTCACCCACCTCCAGAGAAGAGGCCTAGAGCAGAGCCCCCTGAGCCAGTTTCTACAGACGATTCCTCTGATGATTCAGATGATACAGGCCCTCCAGAGGCTCCTTTCTCCCCTTATGAAGACTCTGATGCTGAAGAGTCCATCCCTTCTGCCTCTCCGCCTGAGGAATTTTCCTTTGGGGTGCATGCTATGAGGGAACAATTTCAGTGGCAGGGCCAGGATTTTTCAGACTCCAGAAAAAGGCTTAGAACCTTTCTGCATTTACCACAACATAGGCCTTTAGCCATACCTCCAGTTCTTTCTGTTGTAGATGATGCATTTAATGATGCTTGTACTGCTCCTGATTCTCTTCCTCTGGCCCCCGCTAAGCCCGATAGGTACTACAGGGTCCCGGACACGCATTACCATTTGTATAAGGCTCCTTTTGCAGATCCCGAGACTATCTCCCAAGGACCTAAGGCTGTAGCAGCTACCTCTGCCAAAAATCCCCTCCCCTCTGAAAGGGAATCCAGGTCCTTAGAGAGATGGGGTAAAAAAGTTTTACACTTCTGCTACTCTTTCAGCTAGGGCCTTGAATTGTCAATTTCACATGATCCAGTATCAAGAATTTATGCTAGACCAGTTAACCAAAAAGCTGTCCTCGGATGAACCATTAGACAAAAAATCTGTTCAGGAAATGGTACATAACATTCAGCAAGTCAGTAACCATTCTTTAAAATGCGGCTATGATGCACTGGAGGCTTCCTTTAGATCAGCCATGACTGGCACAGTTATCAGAAGGCATGCATGGTTAAAAGAGCAGGCCTTACCAGACCATGTCAAATCAAAACTATTAGGTGCTCCCATGGATAAGATCAATTTGTTTGGCTCTCCTGCACAACAGGTGCTGAAGAAGATGGAAGAGAAGGCAAAATCTGTCCAAACAGTGAAAGATTTCTTACAGGTCCAACCTCCAAGGTTTAGCAGGAATTGGCCCTCCAAGAATTGGTCCTTTCCAGACTCCTCCAGAGCTCAGAGAGGCAGGAATAGGCATTCAAGAGGCAGAAGCCAATCCAGGGGTGCCTACAGGGGACGCCAGTGGCAGGGTAACAACCAGCGAGGTACAGACACAGCCACCACCGCAACTACAGGACAATCACAGTGACTTGGCTCTGGCACCGCCTACCAGGGAACAACTAGAAGCACCCTTAGGCGGGAAGCTAGCCTTATTTTCAACAAACTGGCATTACATCACAAGAGACAAGTGGATTTTGCAGACAATAGACCAAGGTTACAGGTTTCACTTCCATACTCTACCAGGGAAGAGAGGAATGCCAAACCTACCTCCAAATCAAAAGGCAGAAGCTCTAAAACAAATATCTCAATTATTAAGGATGAGAGCTGTAGAAAAGGTACCATCTATAGAGCAAGGAAAGGGATTCTACTCCAGACTCTTCCTGGTACCAAGAAAAGAGAGCAAATGGAGACCTATTCTCGACCTGTCCGCTTTAAACACATTCCTCATTGTTCCAAAATTCAAAATGCTGACTCTACAGCAGCTTCTTCCCATGCTGGGCAAGGAGTCTTGGCTGGTAATTCTAGATCTCAAGGAGGCATACCTGCACGTCCCCATACGACCAAATTGCAGAAGATACTACAGATTTATTGCAGGATCAGAGCATTATCAATTCTCAGCATTGCCCTTTGGCTTATCTACTGCGCCCAGAGTGTTCACGAAATGCCTGGCATCAGTAATTGCTCATTGCAGGCTTCAGGGAATCCAAATCTACCCTTACCTGGACGACTGCCTGATACAAGCGGACAACAAAAACAAGCTAGCAGAAGATTTGAAAAGGGTCATTTACCTACTACAAGCCCTGGGATATACAGTCAATATCAAAAAGTCAAGGCTGATACCATCCCAAAGGATAACCTTTTTGGGTGCAGAGCTGGACACATCAAAACAAATGGCATTCCTAACAGTAGAAAAACAGGAGCAACTACCTCTCTACTTCTTGGCATTAACAAAGCAGAACCATCTAACAGCAAGAAAAGTCCTGCAAGCCTTGGGCTTCATGGCATCCTGCATAATATTGGTTCCACATGCCAGACTGCATATGAGAAAGTTACAGTGGTACCTAAGGAATTTATGGTCTCAACACAAGCACAGCCTAGAAACCCAAATTCCAATAATTCCATGCCGGAAGCAAGAATTCCTATGGTGGGCTCAGGCCTGTCAATCAAACACAGGATTGCCCTTCCACAGCACTCAACCAAGCCAAACTATCACGACGGATGC
This sequence comes from Protopterus annectens, assembly GCF_019279795.1. Taxonomy (NCBI): domain Eukaryota; kingdom Metazoa; phylum Chordata; order Ceratodontiformes; family Protopteridae; genus Protopterus; species Protopterus annectens. The sequence continues at coordinate 1,082,267,732 of NC_056730.1, read as the reverse complement.
CTCAGACCTCGGTTGGGGGGCCCACATGCTGGACAAGTGCATTCAAGGTTTATGGACTCAAGACCAGCTGCACCTACACATAAATCTAAAGGAAATGCTGGCAGTAAAACTGGCAATTCAGACATTCAGACCATTTCTCCGACCAGGTCAATTGATAAGGACAGACAACACCACAGTTATGTGGTACATCAACAAACAGGGAGGCACACATTCGTACCCTCTATGCCGGATGGTACTGGACCTCTGGAATGTGGCCCTGAGCTACAACATTCAGTTACAAGCAATTTTTGTACCAGGAAAAGAAAACATTCTAGCAGACATACTAAGCAGGACTACCACGGATGCCCACGAATGGATGCTGCATCCGGACATCTTCAAAACCATTACAAGAAAATGGGGACTCCCAGAAATAGACTTATTTGCATCCCCACGCAATCACCAGCTAAAGAAATTCTGCACAAGGACGTTCCACCCACTTGCTTGGAAGGTGGACTCCCTATCTTTCAGTTGGAAAAACCTGACCGCATATGCATTCCCCACTTCCTTTGATGCACAAGGTGCTATTGAAGATCAAAGAGGACCGTCCAAGGATCATTCTGATAGCTCCAGACTGGCCAAGACAACATTGGTACCCATTACTGAGGAGCATGTCTCGGGAACAAATATGGCCCCTACCCCTGGTTCCCTTGCTGTTAACACAGAACAACTACAACATCCTGCATCCAAACCTGAAAACTCTGCAGCTGACTGCCTGGAACATTGCATAAGACCAATTAACATAAATTTATCCCAAAGGGTTAAAGACATTATCCTGGAGGCTCGCAGACCCTCAACAAGAAAAAATTATTCAGCAAAATGGAAAAGATATCTCATTTGGAGTACTGCAAAAGGAGAAGATGTGTCACTGGTAAACATAGCCAACATCCTGGAATACTTGGCAGAGCTCTTCCACAAAGGCCTGTCCTATTCTTCCATTAAGATTCATGCATCAGCTATTTCAGCAGAATACGACTTGGATCCTCCAGTCTTCTCACATCCTCTGCTCAGGCAGTTTCTGAGAGGAATTAAAAATGTAAAACCTCCTAGGAAGCCACCATTGCCAGCATGGGACTTGAACTTTGTGCTAGAAAAATTGACACTTCCTCCTTTCGAACAGCAGCAACAGCAGAATTACAATACTTATCATGGAAAACTGCTTTCCTGCTGGCAATTACTTCAGCATGAAGGGTTTCTGAGCTACAGGCATTAATGGTAGTACAACCCTTCCTGATCTTCCATCAAGATAGAGTGTCCATGAGAACAAATCATACTTTTATGCCTAAGGTGGTCTCCAGAGTATCTTTAAATCAGGCTATCCACCTACCTACATTCTTCCCCAACCCACAGAACAGGGGAGAAAGACTGTTGCATACCTTGGATGTACATAGACAATTACGCTACTACCTGGACAGGACCAAGGGCAATAGAAAAACTGACCAGCTACTGGTAGCATATGCAACAGGAATGTAAGGAAAAGCAATTTCAAAACAGACAATCTCCAAGTGGATAGGAAATTGCATTAGATTTTGTTACTCCTGCCATGGAAAGAAAACTCCAGAAAACATCAGGCCTCACTCTACAAGGGCTACAGCCACTACCACAGCTTTCCTACGAGGAGTGGCTACCAAGGGCATTTTAGAGGCTGCTACTTGGAGCTCCATGCATACATTTGCCAAGCATTATAATTTACCTTTATACTCTAGATCCCGAGCAGGTTTTGCCACTGCTGTTTTGCAAGGGATCTTAACTACACCATAACTTCATCTTTCCTCCTCCCCCAGTTTGGCTATGGTATTCTACCCATTTGTAAGGACTACAGATGCATCCTTGAAGGACATAGTACAGATGTTCTTCATTCCACATTGCTGCAGTCCTAACCATTGGGTAGTCCGCTGTCCAGTCGGCCCGAATACCAAAGTATATGGCTGACGTCGGTCAAGGCGCATTAGACTGATGTCAGGACGTCAGGGTACTAATGCGCATGACCGACGTCATATCCTCAGTCTTTTTTGCCGCATGGTCCGATGCAGAAGCAGTTTTGCGAGTGCAGGTTGGCGTTCTGAAATTTTCTGAAGTCGGAGTTTCAGACCGAATCAAAGTTGGCTAAGTACCCCGTTGGGAACATTTTGGTTTTTTCTTGCCTCAGTATTTAACCGGATGTCAGAAAAAGTGAATAACTGTATTTCTTGTGGGAAACAGATACCTCATAGGGATTACCATACTTTGTGTATACCTTGTTTAGGGCCTGAGCACGACGTTGTTGGATGCCGCTCTTGTGCTAGATTTAACAAACGCACTATTAAGAGAAGGTTAGACTGTGCCAGGTTAGTGTTTGGGAAGCGTTGTAATTATAAAATGCCGTCGGATGCTCCGACACCCGCTTCGTCCAAAAAGCGCAAGGACAAAGCAGCAAAGCCTAGGGTTGAAGAACCAGCAGTCCCGGACGTCGGTTCTTTAGAAGGCTCAGTGGAGCCAGAAGTTTTGCCAGGAGTTTCTGTGGAGTCTCAGGCAGAGACTTTACTGTTACAGGATGTGCCCTCTCAGGAGGTAGGCCAGGCTGAGGGGGCTTCTCAGGTAACTGTTCTTCCCTCTCTTCCTAAGGTAGTTAGAGCCTCTCCTTCTGTTTCCAAGACTTCTTCGAGAGGTAGGCCAAGTTTAGCTTCAGTGGGGGCTTCTCCTAGCACTTCAGGTTCTGTGCCTAAGAAACATATGCTTAAAATGGCAGAGGATTTGATTACTATGATTAGAGGTTCTATGCCCCCTCCTGATAAGAGGCCTAGGGTGGAGCCTGAGTTTGAGAGTTTTGAACAGTGTTCAGAGGCTTCTGAGTCTTCGGCTGAAGACTTGCAGGAGTTTCCTCATTATTCTGATTCTGATGTGGATGATTCCACTCCTTCAGCTTCTCCTCCTGAGGATTTTTCATTTTCAGAGACTCTGCATTCCATGAGGGAGCATTTTAAATGGGAAGGCCAAGATTTCTCTGATTCCAGGAAGAGGCTTAGGGAATTTTTGTTTTTACCCCAGCATAGGCCCTTAGCTATACCTCCTGTGTTGAATGTGGTGGAAGATGTTTTGCAGAGGCTTCCTGAACCCTGATTCTTTGCCTCCTGCCCCTGTTAAACCTGATAGGTACTATAGGGTGCCTGAAGCTCATAAGTATCTTTTAAGAGTCCTAGGGCAGACCCAGAAATTGTTTCTCAGGGGCCTAAGGGTGTTAAGGCCTCGGTTGTTAAAAATCCTGTTCCCTCTGATAAAGAGGCAAGGACTTTGGATAGATGGGGAAAGAAAGTGTATACTTCTTCCACTTTAGCCATGAGGGCGTTGAATTGTCAGTTTCACATGCTAAAATATCAAAATTATCTCCTTTCACAATTGAAATCTAAGGTGGATGCTCTGGCGGAAGGTATTGAGTGTAAAGAGTTGCTGGATTTAGTTCATGTGTCTGAACAAGTGGGTAAGCATTCTTTGCAATGTGGTTTTGATGCTGTGCAGGCCTCCTCGAGGGTGGCTGCCACTGGTTCTGTTCTTCGCAGGCATGCTTGGTTGAGGGATCAGAATTTAGCTGAGCATGTTAAGACAAGGATTTTGGATGCTCCTTTACAGTCTGATGTGTTGTTTGGTTCGCCTGTGGAAGCAGTTTTAAAGAAAATGGAGGACAAGGCTAAATCTATGCAGACTGTTAAAGATTTTTTGCAGGTGCAGCCTCCAAAGTTTAGCAGAAATTGGCCTACTAAGGGATGGACATATCCTGCTTATGATTCCCAGTCTAGGGGTAGGTCTAGACGTGGTAGGGGCAGAGCTCAAGGTTCTTTTAGGCCTAGAACAGGGAGTTCTCCTGCTCAGACTTCTGGTGAGGGCAGGGGTCAGTCCTTTCGTAAGCAGACCCAATGACCTGCCTTTTCAGCTGCCAGTTCATTCTCGTCTGGCAGCTCCTTTGGGAGGAAGACTGTCTCTTTTCAAAGGAAATTGGGATTTAATTACTCAAGACAGATGGGTTTTGGATATCATTCACCACGGTTACAGGTTTTATTTCCATACCTTGCCCCCTTTCAAAGGCATGCCAGACGTTCCTCCTCCTCAAAGGAAGGAGGCTCACAAGCAAATTTCTCTGTTACTCCAAATAGGGGCCATTCAGCCAGTCCCTGTCCCAGAAAGGGGCCTAGGATTTTATTCTCGCCTGTTCCTAGTACCAAAGAAGGGGAACACGTGGAGACCAATTTTGGATTTATCTATCCTCAACACTTATCTGGACATTCCCAAGTTCAAAATGTTGACGTTACAACAGCTTTTACCTCTGCTGGGCAAAGATCACTGGATGGTAACTTTAGATCTCAAGGAAGCTTACCTTCATGTGCCTATAAGACTAAGTTGCAGAAAGTATCTGCGTTTTCGAGCTGGAAATTCTCATTATCAGTTCTCTGCATTGCCCTTTGGCTTATCTACTGCGCCCAGAGTATTCACAAAGGTTCTGGCTCCAGTGATAGCTTACTTCAGGCTAAAAGGAATCCAAATCTATCCTTATTTGGACGACTGCCTGATTCTGGCTCAAGAAAAGGAAGACCTTCTACAGCATTTGGAATATGTCATAGCAGTGCTAAGATGCCTAGGGTATTCTGTGAACGAAATAAAGTCCAGTCTAGTACCCTCTCAAGACATGTGCTTTCTGGGTGTGAGACTGAATACAGCAGCCCAGATGGCCTTTTTAACCCCGGACAAACAAAAGAATCTTTCCAGTTACTTCCATCAATTATCTCTTCAGTCCGGGCTGACTGCAAGGACAGTCCTTCAAGCCTTAGGGTTCATGGCATCTTGTATTCTGGTGCTTCCCAATGCCAAACTGCATATGAGGAAGCTGCAATGGTATCTCAAAATGTATGGACACAGCACTGCCAGGATTTGGACACTGTCATTCAAATAATACCTTGCATTCAAAAAGAATTTTTGTGGTGGGCTCAGGAATGTCACCTAAACAAGGGACTCTCTGTGACCCGCCAGAGGCAGTCAGATTTTAACGACAGATGCCTCGGACATTGCTTGGGGAGCTCATCTAAATGGAAAGTGGATACAAGACAAGTGGCCTGCCAGACTTCAGCATCTACATATCAACATGAAGGAGATGTTAGCAGTCCAGTTTGCATTAATGGCTTTCAAGGAGTTACTTCTTCCAGGGCAGGTGTTGATTCTAACAGACAACACAACTGTCATGTGGTACATCAACAAACAAGGGGGAACACATTCTTATCCTCTATGCAGGCAAGCAATGATTTTATGGGAAACTGCGCTCAGCTTGCAACTAACTCTACAGGCAAGGTTTCTGCCGGGAGCACAGAACTCCTTAGCAGATGTGTTAAGCAGACAAATCATGGATCCCCACGAGTGGAAACTGGATCTTCATGTATTTCAGAAATTGACAGTGTCATGGGGAACTCCAGACATAGATCTGTTCGCTTCTCCACTAAACCACCAGCTGCCAACGTTTTGCACAAAGGGGTTTCATCACACAGCTTGGAAAGTGGATGCTCTTTCTTTCAGTTGGAAAAATCTTCATGTGTATGCCTTTCCACCTCTGCCTCTTCTTCCAAAGGTGCTCCTAAAGGTCAGACAAGACAAGCCAAGGATGATTTTAATAGCTCCAGATTGGCCTCGGCAACACTGGTACCCACTACTAAGGAGTCTGGTAAGGAAGCCTCCATGGCCTTTGCTTTTGATTCCACATCTGTTATCTCAGAAGGACGGTCACCTGCTCAATGTCAAGCTTCACTCTCTTCATCTAACAGCCTGGCATATTCTATTCTGAAACACAGCAGGTCTCAACTTCCTCAACAAGTTTTAAATGTGATTATGGAAGCCAGAAGACCTAGTACAAGGAAGGTGTACGCAGAAAAATGGAAGAGATTTTTATTTTGGAGTGCAGCAAAGAATTTGGAGATTTCTGAGCCTAATTTGAGTGTGGCTCTTCAATATCTTACTGAGTTATTGGACAAAGGTTTGTCCTTCTCTTCCATTAAGATTCATGCTGCAGCAATTTCAGCTCACTATGATTGTGACCCACCATTGTTTTCGCATCCTTTGTTCAAGCAGTTTCTTAGAGGGGCAAAGAATATAAGACCCCACGAGAGCTCCTACTCCTGCTTGGGATCTCAATTTTGTGTTGGAAAAACTTACTCTACAACCTTTTGAGCCTGCGGCTACTGCTGAATTGAAATACTTGTCATGGAAGACTGCTTTTTGTTGGCTATTACTTCTGCAAGAAGGGTTTCTGAGTTGCAGGCCCTTATGGCAGTAGAGCCCTTTTGATTTTCCATAAGGATAGGGTATCATTACGCACTAATCCTTCCTTTATGCCTAAGGTGGTTTCTAGTGTGGCTTTAAACCAAACTATTCATTTGCCTACTTTCTATGCAGATCCCCAAAATAAGGGGAAAAGATTTTGCACACTTTAGATGTACATAGGCAGTTGCGTTATTATTTAAGCAGGACTAAGGATTTCAGGCAGTCTCAGCAGTTGTTTGTTTCTTTTGCTTTGAGTTCTCAGGGCAAGCCTGTGTCTAAGCAAACTATTTCTAAGTGGATTGGGTTTTGCATTTCATTTTGTTATTCCCATCATGGCAAGGAGATTCCAGCTGGGATTAGGCCTCATTCCACTAGGGCTACTGCCACTTCAACAGCATTTCTAAGGGGTGGCAACTAAGGATATTTTGGAGGCAGCTACTTGGAGTTCAGTGCATACTTTCTCTAAGCATTACCATCTTCCTCTCTACTCTAAATCTAGGGCTGGTTTTGCCACAGCTATTTTGCAAGGCATGTTGACAGCTCCTGCTTCCTTATGATTTGCCAGCCCTCCCTAACTCTGCTTTGGGATTCTACCCAATGGTTAGGACTGCAGCAATGTGGAATGAAGAACATAGTACAGTTTTGTACCTACCATAAATGTAGATGTTCGAGGATCCACATTGCTGCAGTCCAATTTACCCTCCCTCCTTCCCCTCTGTGTTTAGGGGTGGTGGTGTGGGTTAGGATATACTCTTGTACATTTGTATATATTGTATATATGTTTGGTGCAGGGTTTTTGTTTTTGGTTTGGGCCTTGTCTTTTAGGGTCTTCTGACATCTGGGGCAAGAAAAGACTGAGGATATGACGTCGGTCATGCGCATTAGTACCCTGACGTCCTGACATCAGTCTAATGCGCCTTGACCGACGTCAGCCATATACTTTGGTATTCGGGCCGACTGGACAGCGGACTACCCAATGGTTAGGACTGCAGCAATGTGGATCCTCGAACATCTACATTTATGGTAGGTACAAAACTGTACTTTTTGTACCTACCATAAATGTAGATGTCCGATAGGAATGCATCTGCAGTCAGGATTACCCACCCGCCTTTCCCCTCTGTGGTACTCCTAGGGTATTTGCCCATCTTATAGCTAGCTGGGGGAATCTATTATGGTGTATTTGTTTGTATATATGTACATACATGCTTATTTTTTGTGTTTGCTCTCTACTATTTGGAATCATTGGCATTTATCCAAATTTAGCCTTCCTAGAGGGCACCTGGCATCTGGGGCAAGAAACACTGAGGAAAATGGCGTCGGCTGATGCCTTTATACCCGAATAACTGCAGCTATGACGTCGGGTGAAGTGCGACACCAGCCGAGGCCAGACCCAGACTTTGGAATCCGGCCGACCGAAGGGCTGCCTGACGACAGGACAACCCATTTGTAAGGACTGCAGATGCATTCCTATCGGACATCTACATTTATGGTAGGTACAAAACTGTACTTTCTGGAGATTGTATTTCTTAGAATCCAGCCTTACCGCAGACACACTGCCTCCAGCTCCCAGGAAACCTGACCGGTACTACAGAGTACCTGACTCTCACAAATTCCTCTTCAAGAATCCTACTGCGGATCTAGAGACCATTTCCCAAGGTCCAGAAGACATTAAGGCTCCTACTGCCAAAAATCCTACCTCTTCTGATAGGGACTCTAGAGCTTTAGACAGATTGGGTAATAAGGTATACACTTCTGCTACTTTGGCCATTAGGGATTTAAATTGCCAGTTTCATATGTTAAAGTATCAGCAGCGTATTATGGAACTACTTAAACAGAAAATTATGTTGATTCCTGACTGCTGAACACACAGATTTGCAAGAGTTGATGCATTTTGCGAACAAGTTGGTAAAACATACTTTGCAATGTGGTCTTGATGCTTTAGAAGCATCTTGCAAGGCTGCTGCCACTGGGTCTGTACTTAAAAGGCATGCTTGACTTAAGGAACAAAATTTGCCAGATCATGTCAAAGCTAGATTACTGGATGCACCCTTAAACCAAGACCGCCTTTTTGGCAACAAAGCTGAAGATGTCCTCAAAAGGATGGAGGAAAAGCTAAATCTATACAAACTGGATTTCTTACAAGTACAGCCTCCTAGATTCGGTAGACATTGGCCTTCAAAGAAATGGTCCTTTTAAGTCCCTTTCAGGCCTTCTCAGTCCAAACCCAGGAACAGCAGACCACCAAGACTTCAATTTCAGGCTGTATACAGATCTAAGCAGTGGGGGGCTCCACCACTTCCAAAGCAGGGAGTAGTAAGCCACCCCGCTATAGAAAAATGGCACTATGACTTATCCTTAATTCTCCCAAGGCCTGCTCATCTACTGGCTCCCCTAGGAGGAAAGTTCGCCCTGCATGCAAAAAACTATGAACTCATTACCCAGGACAAATGGGTTTTAAACCTAGATGTTCATCGTGTTTCACTGTTGCAGTCATTACAATTGGGTTATACTGCTGGCAGGCTACCCGCAGTCGGCCTGAGTTCCAAAGTCTAGGTCTGGCGTCGGTTGCTGTCGCCTCTTCCCTGACATCAGTGCGCCAGGGGTATACAAGATGCAGCTGATGCCATTTTCTTCAGTCTTTCTTGCCGCGCGGTGCCCGAAGCAAAAGCAGTTCGCAAGTGCCGGTCGGCCGACTCCTAAAGTTTTCAAATTTGAATTTCAGATCCGAAGTCTTCATTAAAGCTAAGTACCCTGTTGCGGAAACTTTTTTCTTGCTCCAGACCGATGTCAGAAAAGTTAATAACTGTATTTCTTGTGGGAAGCAAATACCTCATAAGGATTTTCATTCTTACTGTATTCCTTGCCTAGGCCCTGACCATAACATTGCTAGTTGTCGGTTTTGTGTTAGATTTAACCAGCGCACTATTAACCGTCGGTACAATTTTGCATTTCATTACTTTGGCAGAAGATTTAATTATATAATGCCGTTGGATCAGCCGACTACCGGAATTTACAAAAAACGCAAAGAAAAAGAAAAGGACAGGCATCCGAGATCCAAAACCGACGACGAGGCTTCTTCTAGGCCTGTCGCTGGTTCTCAGTGAGGCACTTTCACAGCCCCTGACGCCCGCTACCTCAGAGCCGAAGGCCGCTTCCGACTCCCACGTGGAGCCGACTGGGCCTCTGGAAACTCAAGGTATTGTACACTCGGAAACTATTTCCTCAGATGGGTCCGGAGCCGCTGAGCAGGCATCTGCTTCTGAGGGTGTTTTCAGGCCTACACAGTTATATGTGAAACCTACTTCAGCTACAAAGACGAAGACTAAAGCAGCTCTAAAGACAAAGAAACAAGTACAGCATTCACCTGGACAGGCCTCTATGCCTAAAAAACAGATGCTTAAAATGGCCGAAGACCTTATTACTATGATCAGGGGTTCCCATCCCCCTCCTGAAAAGAGGCAGAGGCAAGAGTTAAAATATGAATCTTCAGACCAGGTTTCCATTTCCTCTGATTCCTCCTCTGAACAGGATTACTCCATTCCTCCCTATGAGGATTCTGATGCTGAAGAATCTATCCCTTCAGCCTCTCCCCCTGAGGATTATTCTTTTGGGGAAACGCTGCATACTATGAGGGAGCATTTCCACTGGGAGAGCCAAGATTACTCAGAAGCTAAGAAAAGGCTCAGAGATTTCCTTTTATTGCCCCAGCACAAGCCCCTTGCAATCCCGCCTGTTTTAGACATTGTAGATGATTACAGAATCCAGTTTTTCTCCAGACTCTCTACCACCAGCCCCTGTTAAGCCAGACAGATACTACAGGATTCCCGATTCACATAAATTTCTCTATAAAAACCCTGCAGCTGACCCATAAACCATCTCTCAGGGTCCCAAAGGGGTCAAGGCTTCTACTGCAAAAAACCCTATTCCCTCTGGTAGGGATTCTAGGGCCCTAGACAGATGGGGCAAAAAGATTTATATCTCTGCTACCTTGGCTGTAACAGCTTTAAATTGCCAATTTCATATGCTTAAGTATCAGCAATATCTTATATCCTTGCTTAAACAGAAAATGCCAGCAAATGCAGAATATGCAGACAATAAAGAAATGCAGGATTTATTGCATGCAGCTAGTAGAAAAGCATACTTTGCAATGTGGTTTTGATTCTCTTCAGGCCTCTGTTACAGGTTCTGTCATTAGGAGACATGCTTGGTTAAAATAAAATTTGCCAGATCTTGTTAAAGCAAAACTACTAGACGCTGCTTTAAAGTATGGTACTTTGTTTGGTGCTAAAGCAGAAGAGGTGTTGAAGAAAATGGAGGACAAGGCTAAATCTATGCAAACAGTTAAGGATTTCTTGCAGGTACAGCTTCCCAGATTTGGCAGGAACTGGCCTACAAAAAATTGGTCCTTTCCAGTGTCAGACCACAAAGGGGCAGATACAGACGTGCTAGAGGCAGATCACAGCCCCAGGGCTCATACAGACCTAAACAATGGGGTGCTTCTACCTCCAAGAGCGGAGAAGAAAAATCACAGCCATACAGGAAACAGTCCCAATGACTTTCCACTTCCAGCACCAAACACTTACCTTTTGGCAGCCCCTATGGGGGGAAAGCTAGCACTTTTTTCGCAAAATTGGCACAGGATCACCCAGGACAAATGGGTTCTAAATATAGTTTCACAAGGCTACAGGTTCCACTTTCACACCCTACCAAGGCAATACGGTATGCCAGACCTGCCACGTAATCAATGGGCAGAGGCACAAAAACTAGTTTCATCCCTTATGGACATGAGGGCCATTCAACAAGTACCATAACAAGAGCAGGGTCACAGATTCTATTCAAGACTGTTCTTATTACCCAGAAAGGACAAAGCCTGGAGACCAATACTGGACCTATCTATTATAAACACATATCTGGATATTCCAAAATTCAAAATGTTGACTCTACAGCAGCTTCTACTCATGTTGGGCAAGAAGGCTTAGCTTGTAACTTTAGATCTAAGAGGCATATAGATCTAAAAGAGGCATACCTGCATGTCCCAATCAGACAATCATGCAGAAGATACCTCAGATTCAAAGCTGGCTCAATACACTACCAATTCTCTGCACTGCCCTTTGGCTTATCTATACAAAGTGCCTGGCACCAGTAATTGCATTTTGCAGACAGAGGGATACAAATATATCCTTACTTGGACAACTGCCTTATTCAAGCGGAGAACAAGGACATTCTACTACAGCATCTGGCGTTTGTAAAAAGATTACTGACAACTCTAGGGTGCACACTAAACGAAAATAAATCAAAACTCATACCCTCTCAAGAGATAATATTCCTGGGTGCAAGCTTAAATATGACTGCCCAGATGGCTTATCTCATGCTAGACAAACACAAACAACTGACTGCTTATTTCAAAATCTTGGCAACAAAGACCCAGTTATCTGCAAGAAAAATTCTGCAGGCCTTGGGTTTCATGGTATCCTGCATTCTGTTAATTCCATATGCAAGACTGCATATGAGGAAACTTCAGTGGTATCTAAAAAGTGTTTGGACTCAACATTGCCACAGCCTGGGAACAATAAATGTTAAGTTGTCAATGTCGCCTTCATTCTTGCTTGATGGGTTCGGAGCCGATCCTCGGCTCCGACTCGGCACTTTGCTAAGCTCGAGAGTCACTTTTACCAGCTCGAGGCAGCCCCATATCCCATGATGCAAGGCGGTAAGTACCCTGATCTCGTTTGCCGCTTCGCTGATGAGGTCCTCCTTTTGCCAGCTCCTGGTAAGTGTTTTATATAAAACTATCTTAGCCCCCTTTTCACTTTAAACTTTATATTTAACGTTTTTAGTTTATATTAAGCCCTTTTCTGACTAAAGTTTCCCTCACTCTTTAATTTTTTTAGTCAGGCCTTCTCCCCTCCCATCCCCCCCCTTGTCAGGGTGTATGTGTGTGTGTGAGAGGTTAGTTCTCAATATGTTTTTAGGATAACTTGTTCTTTGGGACTGTGTTGTGTGTGTGTTTTCTGCAACTATGTCCAAAGAAAGGGTCTCAGGCTTTAAGAAGTGTGACTCGTGCTGTCAGAAGATGTCTCTGACAGACGGTCACACTTCTTGCTTATACTGCCTGGGACCTCTCCACCTGCAGGACTCCTGTACGATTTGTCATTCCTTTAGCCAGAGAGTCCTGCAGGAGAGGAGAAATAAATTGATATTAAGGGGTCTTCTTAAACCGGAGGGCTCTCCGGCTAAGTCGGCTCCGAGCAAGACTTCTAAGTCTTCCAAGGCCCAGGCTTCTGTGTCTAAGCCTGCGGCCTCGGTTCCGACTCTTTCTGAGTCGAGATCGGCTCCGGCTGGAGCCGATCCTAGTTTGCATAAACCTTCGATACTGGTTTAGTCACATTGGTGTCTGCTCCGACTGGCTCCGACCACCATGTGGCTCAGGCTTCGGTGTCGGCACCGACCGGCTCCGACACCCTTACCTTTATGTCTGTATCGGCTCCGGCTGGAGCCGATGCATCGAGACCTTCTGTCGGTGCCGAAAAGTCCTCTGCTCCGACTGCATCTATGGTTTCGTCGGCTCCGATGGTTCCTTCGAGGAAGAGGTCCAGGTCCCCTTCCTTGGAACCGATACTCGGCTCCGCCTCACCTCTCCTTTCGGAACGGAGCCATCAGAGCCGATCATCTAGGTCATCCAGGCTTTCTGACCATGATTTAGAGAGGGTGGTCAGTAGATTATTGAAATCACAGGCACTGGCCCAGATGCTACATAGTCCGTCTCAACAGACGACTATTAGTCCACACCCTCTTGTAGTTCCTCCTTCGACTCTACCTCAGAGTTTGGAGCTGGAGTCTTCGGGAATAGTTTCTGCTATGGCTGAGGGGCAGATACCCCCCCTTCTGCTCCCTCAGCATCTACTCTTATCTCCTCTTCGAGACCTTCCTTAGAGGGATTCGGTGGTCGGGCTTCCCTGGTCTCCTCCGAGGGGGTGAGTGGCATCGGACCCTTGTCCGACCCCACTCTTCCCCTTGGAGCCTCGGCCTTGGTGAGCTCGGCTCCGACATCTGCCTCTGAGCCTTCCCTTTCGGTGGGCCCTGGAGTTCCGGCTTCTTCGGAACGGGTTCTCTCGGACCTCCTTGAGAGGGGGGCCTTCGAGGTGATGAAGAGTGTGCTGGCCACTGGACTCAGCCAGCAGTCTGTTCCCTTCGCTCCTCCCTCTTTGGTGCCTGTCGATATCTCTGCCATCTCTCTTGCTCCCGGACCCAGAGATCCTCCGCCTCATGTTTCCCCACTGGGAAGAACCCCCTCTTCCGAGGATTCTCCTGATCAGTCAGGGGATCCTCCGCGCAAGAGGATTTGTAAGAGGAAACATATAGACTCCCCTGAGTCTATCACTTCAGATACCGACTTAGATGAGTCGGAGGGATCCCCAAGATCCCCCTCTGAGGATGTCTCCTTTTCAGACATCCTAGAACTCCTAAAACAGAGGGGAAACTGGCCCTCCAATAATCCCTCTGAGGATGAGTCGGTATACCTAGAGGCGTTTGGATCTCGGCCCTCCACCTCCTGGGTGTCTCCGCCTTTCGACGCCCTCGTGGAGGTTATTGCTCGAAAGGCTTGGGCTGCTCCTGACTCTGTAGAGCCAGTTCCTAGGAGGCCGTCAAAATTTATTACTGCCCCTTCGGATAAGCTATTCCTTACTTAAAGGTGTCCCTGCTGATGCCATGGTGGTGGCGGCTGCCACTAAGAAGGAACTTGCAGATCCTTCCGTACCTGTCCATCCTCCTAATAAGGACTCTAGGACCATGGATAGGTATGGTAAGCGGATGTTCTCTTCAGCGACCTTTGCTATGCGTTCGCTGAACTACTTATGTCACTTCACCAGACTCCAAAGGGACATCCTTAAGGAGCTAGGTGAAGTATTACAGGATCCCACAGCTGCAGGGGCTCAACAAAAATTGCTTCGCAGCTAGGAACCCTTAATTCTATTACTAACTCCTCCATGCGACTGATATCATATGCAGCAGATGGAGCAGTAGGGCCAGGTACAGGTGTGGCTCTTAGACGCCAAGCCTGGATGCGACTCTGTAATTTTGCAGATCCTTTAAGGCCCTTCACAAACTCTCCCTTTGATGGGTCAGCTTTGTTTGGCCCTCAAGTGAAGGATACATTGACCAGGTGTGAGCAGGACAGCAAGACTCTTTCTGCCAGGGTCCGTTTTCCACTCCTTCTAGACCTTAGCCTAAACGACAGAAGGGTGGCAAGATGTGGTTCCGCAAATCCCAAGGAGTCACGCCGGATACACGTGGTCAGTTTACCCCTAGAGGCAGAGGGGGTAACAATAACAGACGCCGCTCTAGAGGCAGAGAGGGGTCCACAAAACCAGGGAAGCAGAGAGCCTCTCTGACAAGCCCTTTCAGCATCCCTGAGATGTTGCCCGACTGTCCATCCTTGGAGGCAGTCGGGGGAAGACTATCGCTGTACCCAGAAGCCTGGCGTTCCCTCACTCAAGACAGATTGGTACAGTCGATCATATCCGAGGGTTACAAAATTCCTTTCGAGGAAAGTCCTTTCTCTCGCTCAAATTCCCTTCCAGATGTACCACCCGGTCTAAGGGAAATTGCAGAGTTAGAAGTTTTAAAACTTCTACAAAAAAGAGCCATTCAGCCAGTTACAACAGACCATTCAGAGCCCGGAATCTACTCAAGATTCTTTTTGGTCCCAAAAAAGACGGGAGACTGGAGACCAATATTGGATCTCAGCAGACTCAACAAGTCTGTGAGAAAGACAAGATTTCGAATGGTCACACTTCAGTCAATTCTGCCCTTCCTAGAGAAGGACAACTGGATGTGCTCAATAGATCTTCAGGATGCGTACTATCACATAAAACTCACAGACGCTCCAGAAGGTTTCTCCGCCGGCTGGGGTCCAGTCATTTCCAATTCAGAGCCCTGCCCTTTGGTCTCACTACAGCCCCCAGAGTGTTCACCAAATGTATGGCAGTGGTCACGGCTCACCTGAGGCGTCAAGGATTCCAGGTGTTTCCGTATCTCGACGACTGGCTCCTTTCAGCCACCACCAGGCATCAACTTCTTCAAGCCAGGGATTACACAATAAATCTTTGCACTCAATTGGGAATTTCGATCAACTACGAAAAATCCTCCTTATTGCCCTGCCAGTCTATTACTTTCATAGGCTCAAACTTAAACACTGTTCGGATGTCAGCAACCCTCACAGACCAAAGAATCTTAGATATACAAAGTCACGTGAGGATCATCCTAGCCAGCAAGAAAGTACAAGCCAGAATGGTTCTAAAGGTGTTGGGCCTCATGGCTGCGGCCATTACCCTTCTTGCCCTGGCCCGCTTCTATATGCGTCTGCGTCAGTGGATGTTGTTCACTCAATGGTCTTACCAACAACTTCCGATCGCCACCAAATACTGGTGACACAAATTTGCAGGAATCATCTTTCATGGTGGATTACTTCTCCCCAGATTCACCAAGGCAGACCCTTTGTACCCCCGGCCCGGTAGCCACTGTCACTACGGACGCCTCCTGATCGGGTGGGGGTCATTATCAGGGCAGGATGGTTCATGGGACGTGGCAACCGCTCAATACCACCTGCACATAAATGTCCTAGAGATGAGAGCAGTGCTTTTAACGTTGCAAGCCCTCAACGACTTTCTTCCCTTGGGAACAATTGCAGTTCACTCAGACAACATGTCTGTAGTATGGTATATCAACAAGCAGGGCGGAACCAAGTCCTACCCCTTGTGTCGAGAAGCTCTCAGACTTTGGCAATGGGCGATCTCCTCTCATCGGTTTCTGGTAGCAACGCATATCCCTGGGAAAACCAACATTTTAGCGGACAGATTGAGCAGAGCTATTCTCATGCCTCACGAGTGGTCTCTCAAACAATCTATAGTGGAGGAGATTTTTCTAGAATGGGGCCGCCCATGTTGCGATCTTTTTGCTACGCCCCAAAACAGCAAATGCCCAGACTTCTCTCTCTTTCCACTGCCAGGCCATCCCCCAGAGACGCTCTAACCCAGGATTGGCCCCAGGGACTTCTTTATGCCTTTCCTCCTTTTCCGCTGATTCCTCAAGTACTCCAGAAAGCCACCGTTTTGAGAGCCAAAATGATTCTCATTGCTCCCTATTGGCCTCGACAGATTTGGTTTCCGTTCCTCCATCGTCACCTTTTGGTGCAGCCTTGGCATCTGGACCCAGTGCCAGACCTTCTGATTCACCAATCGGGTCAGCTGCACCGGTCTATCCCTTCTCTCAACCTCACAGCATGGTTGCTCCACTTCCTTCCTTAGCCAGGCTTCCTATGATCTCTAATCCTGTTAGAGACATCATAGTAGCTTCCCTAAAATCCTCTACTAGGAGGATTTATACTAGCAAATGGAAACGTTTTTCTTGTTGGGCAAAGGCTAAAAATATTGATCCCTTTATTGCTGCAGTACAAGCAGTTTTGGATTTCTTAGCGGAAATCTTTCACGTGGGCTCCTCTTCTTCCACGGTCAAAGTTCAGTTGGCTGCTATAATTCCAAAAAAGCCAAACAAACTGTCGAAACACAAAAAAATCATATCTCTCCTTCCTCAATGAGGGGTAATAACAATTACTCACCAACATTTTTATTTGGGCACAATAGTTTGAATTAAACATAAGGAAAAGGTAAGAAAATAGGATTATATGTATTTTAATACACCATGCCCATAAACATATGCACAGTAAACATGGACTCATTCACCTATACGGTAAAAGAGTTAACAGCCTTTTTAGGGTGTTTAAACATAGTTAGAAGTATAATAAGGGAGACAAGGTATTGACGCTTTAAGTATGGTTTCGTCAATATTATGGAAACCAACTAAGAAACATCGCTACCATCACAGCTATAACAACTAAAATAGCGTCTGGTTATTAAGCCTTAAGAATACGCTAAGGTTATAAGCCTTAATTGCGTACTGTTTAGCATTTAAAAACACGCATTAATATCTGACAAATGAAAGAGTTGTGAGCATTGAATAAATTACTATTTTAAAACTCATGTTTTTAAACAGTGAAGCAGGTCGGATTTTAAATAATATGGTCTTAAGTGTTTTTAATACATAAATAAATGAGTATGGTATTTTATTTAATTAAAATTATAAACTGTTAATTGATTGATTGGTACCCTATTTAATGGGGAAGCTGTAACAACTGACGGTTTTACTTTTGTCTGAGGAAGGAGAGATATGATTCTCTCCGAAAGTGCTTGTATATAATAAAAGCTCTTACGTTATAGTTTCGAACTATTGTTGCTTTTATTTCATTTGACATCGTATTTGGCAGTGAGTGGATTACTACTTTGCTACACGCTTGGCGGAACGTTTTTCCTTGGCTTTTTTGTGTTTCGTCAGTTGGCTGCTATCTCGAACTTTCATGTCGGGTTCGCAGATCACAACATTATGTCCCACAGGCTCTGTAGAGCCTTCTTAAAAGGAATTTTTCTCCTGAAACCTCCAATCAGGAGTCCTCCTCCTCAATGGGACCTAAATTTAGTGCTGACATCCTTGATTCTTCCTCCCTTCGAGCCAGCTGTTTCATGTTCCCTGAAATTTCTTTCATGGAAAACTTTATTCCTGGTGGCTATTACATCGGCTAGGAGGGTGTCTGAACTCCATGCTCTCTGTTCGCCTATTTAGTCTTCCACAAAGACAGAGTATCATTGAGAACTAATCCGACCTTTTGCCTAAGGTCCTCTAAGAGTAATTTGAATCAGGCTATTGATCTTCCTGTATTTTTCCCAAACTACTCAAACAGATCGAACAAAAGTTACATTATCTTGATGTTCACCGCCAACTCAGATATTATTTGGACAGAACAAAACAATTCAGGAACGATCAGCTCTTTGTTTCTTATGCTGATAACAAAAAGGCCTTCCTGTCTCAAAAGTGACCTTATCTAGATGGCTTTCTTCTGTCATCTCTGAAATTTATCAGCTCAGGGGAAAACAGCTGTGCTCAAACCTAAAGCACATTCAACCAGAAGCTTAGCCACTTCCACAGCTTTTCAAGCTAGACTTCCATTAGACACTATTTGTGCAGCAGCCACTTGGGCCACTCCTCATACCTTTGTTTCTCATTACAAATTGGATTTGGCCTCCAGGGACAGAGCCAGTTTTGGCTCTACAGTTCTCAAGAGTCTGTTCCATTGAGCCACCCAGGATAGAGGTGCTAGGACGCTGTCCCATCAAGCAGAATGAAGGTAGATTGACAACTTAACATTGAGAAGTTATGTACCTACCATAACGCTCCATGTTAGTTGTCTTCTCTCGCTTCTTTCATGCACCTCCTCCTTCCCCCGGCCTGGACAGACCTTTTCTCTCTACATGGAAGAATGCTTCTTAAGACCATATAGTACTGGTCCTCCAAAACCATCCTTCAGGCTTTTTCTCTCCTCCTTTCTTCCCTTTGGGAAGTTTTTTTTTATGCTTGGTGTTATTGCCTATAGACAACAAACGAGATCTGGGTACTTGCCGCCTTGCATCATGGGATATGGGGCTGCCTCGAGCTGGTAAAAGTGACTCTCGAGCTTAGCAAAGTGCCGAGTCGGAGCCGAGGATCGGCTCCGAACCCATCAAGCAAGAAAGAAGGCGAGAGAAGACAACTAACATGGAACGTTATGGTAGGTACATAACTTCTCATTACCCTCATTCCCTGCCTGCAACAGGAGTTTCGATGGTGGGCAAAAGCCTGTCACCACAACATGGGACAGCCGTTCACCTTACCCATAGCCAGGCAGACATTGACAACAGATGCACATGGTCTGCAAATCAAATGCATCTACATATCAATCAAAAAGCGATGCTAGTTCAGAATGCCCTAACAGCCTTCAAGGATCAACTTTCATCCAGGACAACTACTAATAAAAACGGACAATACTACAGTCATGTGGTACATAAACAAGCAGGGAGGCACACATTCCTACCCCCTATGCAGGCTAGCCATGAACTTGTGGAACACAGCATTGACTTACCAAGTACATCTGCAAGCTTAATTCCTGCCAGGAAAGAAAAATACTGTGGCAGACGAACTAAGCAGAAATCTAATGGATCCCCATGAGTGGAAATTAGATCCACAAGTCTTCAGCATGATAACAAAGACCTGGGGATGCCCGGACATAGACCTATTTACCTCTCCTCACAAATACCAACTGCAAATATTCTGCACAAGGACTTATCACAGTACAAGTTGGTATATCAGGCTGCTTACTTAGAATTTTTTAAATGTGTGGTTGATTGTTTAATTACTTAATTATTTTATTATGGCGATTTATGTATGTATTTAAGGTGATCAGAAAGCACAGTATGTATTCAGTTGCATCCGAGGAAGTGACCTAAACGAAAACACAGTGGAGAGGTCTGGCGTTTATGTACTTTGGATTTTGCTGTGTTCCTGGTTGTAGTGTTGGCGTGGCTTTGTGGACTATTAAAACAGTGAAAAAGAAGATCTTGTTGCCTTATTTCCTCCGCAAGTAACTTGGTTTGGTGTAGTACTGTTTTTTGTACTTGTCTCCGTTTTTTCGCTTTACTTATCACAAGCAAGCATGGAAAGTGGATGCTCTATCTTTCAGCTGGAAACATCTAACAGTATATGCCTTTCCTCCTCTGCCTCTCCTCCCCAAGGTACTCCTCAAGGTCAGACAAGAGAAACTAAAAATGATACTGATTGCCCCAGACTGGCCCTGCCAGCACTGTTACCCAATCCTAAAGAGCTTGTCTCACTGCCCAGCCTGTACATTACATCAAATTCCTCACTTATTGACCCAACAAGACAGCCAGATACTGCACAGCCAACTCAAAACCTTAAACCTGGCGGCATGGCAGATAATATAGCCTCTCAAGACACTCCTCTTTCTAAAGCAGTAATGGATGTTATTTTAAAGGCCAGGAGGCCTGGCACCAGAAAATCTTAGGCAGACAAATGGAAGAGATTCTGTGCTTGGAACCAAGCACAAGGCATTGACATGGTTGTTCCAAATATTCCTCAGATTTTACAATACTTAACAGAGATGCTGGATAAAGGCCTTTCCTTTTCATCAATTAAAATTCATGCCTGTGCCATTTCAGCTCATTACAATATAGAACCACCTATTTTCTCTCATCCGTTATTGAGATAGTACCTCAGAGGGGCCAGAAACGTAAGACCTCCAAGGAGAGCACCAATACCTGCATGGGACCTCAACTACGTCTTGGAAAAACTCACAGTGCCTCCGTTTGAGCCAGCCTCAGCAGATGACATAAAATTCTTATCCTGGAAAACAGCTCTGCTCCTAGCAATAACCTCAGCTAGAAGAGTCTCAGAGTTACAGGCACTCATGGCTGTGGAACCTTTCATCACCTTCCATCACCTTCCATCCTGACAGGGTTTCGCTGAGGACAAACCCTGCATTTATGCCTTGGGTAGTGTCCAGTGTGGCCCTTAACCAAACAATTCATCTGCCTACTTTTTATCCAAACCCACAGAATAAGGGTGAGAAAATACTACATTCTTTGGACATTCACAGACAGCTATACTTCTACTTGGACAAAACTAAAGCTTTCAGAAAGACTGATCAACTTCTAGTGGCATATGCTGCAGCATCACAAGGAAAGCCCATCTCAAAACAGACTATTTCAAAGGGGATAGGCCATTGCATTCGTTTCTGCTATTCACAGCATGGCAAATCAGTGCCCAAGGCCTTTAGGCCACATTCAACCAGAGCAGCAGCAGCCTTCCTCAGAGGAGTACCAATCAAAGACATCTTAGAGGTTGCAACTTGGAGTTCAGTGCATACCTTTACAAAGCACTATCACCTACCGATCTACTCCAAATCCAGGGCAGGCTTTGCCACTGCAGTTCTGCAGGGCCTTATAGCCTCACCTAATCCTATTTAGCTCCAGCCTCCGAATTGTAATGACTGCAACAGTGAAACACGATGTACTTAGTACAGTTGTGTACCTACCATAAATGTAGATGTTCGCGTGTATTCACTGTTGCAGTCCAGGTTACCCTCCCACCATCCCCCTTTCTTCTTTGCTGGGACCCAACTGTACTTTTCTTCTCTATACAACCTATGTGGTGTATTTGCTTGTAGATGAAGGAAAACTTGTTTTTTTTGCATGCTTATTGGCATAACTTAGCTTACCATTTTTAGGGGCACCTGACATCTGGGGCAAGAAAAACTGAAGAAAATGGTGTCTGCTGCATCTTGTATACCCCTGGCGCACTGACGTCAGGGAAGAGGTGACAGCAACCGTCGCCGGACCTAGACTTTGGAACTCAGGTCGACTGCGGGTAGCCTGCCAGCAGGATAACCCAGTTGTAATGACTGCAACAGTGAATACACTTGGACATCTACATTTATGGTAGGTACACAACTGTACTTTTCCCTAGGATACAGATTCCACTTCCTCTCGCTACCAACCCCAAGTGGATGGTCAGACCTCCCCCCAAATTAGTGGGCGGAGGCCCAGAAACAAGTTCTCTTTCGTCTCAGTAACAGGGCTATTCAACTTGTCCCAGCAGAACAAAGGGGACAAGGTTTTTATTCAAGACTGTTCCTGATTCCCAGAAAAGAAAACTCCTGGCGTCCTATCCTGGACCTGTCTATTCTCAACACCTTTCTGGTTGTTCCAAAATTCAAAATGCTAACTCTTAAACAGCTTCTTCCTATGCTAGCCAAGGATCCCTGGCTGGCAACCCTAGACTTGAAAGAAGCTTACCTGCACATCCCAATAAGGGAATCCTGCAGACTACCTACGTTTCAGGGCGGGCTTCATGCACTATCAATTCTCTGCACTTCCCTTTGGCTTATCTACTGCACCCAGGGTATTCACAAAGTGCCTCGCTCCAGCCATTGCATTTTGCAGGCAGAGAAATATTCAGATTTACCCATACTTGGACGATTGTCTGATTCAGGCAGAAAGTCAGGACTTGCTGTTACACCTGGCATTTGTAAAGAGACTTCTATCCTCACTAGGGTACACCATCAATGAGAAGAAATCACAACTAGTACCCTGCCAACAGATTGCATTCCTGGGGGCAAGCTTGAACACAACTTCCCAGATGGCATTCCTCACTCCGGAGAAACAAGTTTATATGACAACCTACTTTAACCTACTGGCCACAAAAAAAAAAAAAAAAACTGCTATCTGCATGGAAAATCTTGCAAGCCCTGGGGTTCATGGCCTCTTGCATTCTGATAATTCCATATGCAAGACTGATTATGAGGAAACTTCAGTGGTATCTAAAAAGTCTATGGTGTCAACATTATCAGGACCTGGAAACGATTCCCATCATTCCTTGCCTACTACCACTACAAGGGACTCCCTTTCGCCCAAACCCTAACAGACACATCCGACTATGCATGGTGGGCTCACTTGGCAGGGCAGTGCATGCAGGGCAAACGGAACCCAAAACAGATGCACCTGCATATCAGTCAAAAAGAAATGTTAGCTGTACAGAACTCTGACAGCCTTCAAAGATCTTATTCTTCCAGGACAACTATTGGTAAAGATAGCCACCACAGTTATGTGGTACGTAAACAAGCAGGGGGAACCCATTCCTACTCGCTCTGCAGACTAGCCATGGATGTTCTTCATTCCACATTGCTGCAGTCCTAACTATTGGGTAGTCCGCTGTCCAGTCGGCCCGAATACCAAAGTATATGGCTGACGTCGGTCAGGGCGCATTAGACTGACGTCAGTACGTCAGGGTACTAATGCGCATGACCGACGTCATATCCTCAGTCTTTTTTGCCGCATGGTCCGATGCAGAAGCAATTTTGCGAGTGCAGGTTGGCGTTCTGAAAGTTTCTGTAGTCAGAGTTTCAGACCGAATCAAAGTTGGCTAAGTACCGCTGGGAATATTTTGGTTTTTCTTGCCTCAGTATTTAACCGGATGTCAGAAAAAGTGAATAACTGTATTTCTTGTGGGAAACAGATACCTCATAGGGATTACCATACTTTGTGTATACCTTGTTTAGGGCCTGAGCACGACGTTGTTGGATGCCGCTCTTGTGCTAGATTTAACAAACGCACTATTAAGAGAAGGTTAGACTGTGCCAGGTTAGTGTTTGGGAAGCGTTGTAATTATAAAATGCCGTTGGATGCTCCGACGCCGGCTTCGGCTAAAAAATGCAAAGATAAAGCAGCAAAGCCTAGAATGGAGGAACCGACAGTCCCAGACGTCGGTTCTTTAGAAGGCTCAGTGGAGCCAGAGGTTTTGCCAGGTGTTTCTTTGGAGTCTCAGGGAGAGACTTTACTGTTACAGGATGTATCCTCTCAGGAAGTAGGCCAGGCTGAGGGGGCTTCTCAGGTGGCTGTTCTTCCCTCTCTTCCTAAGGTGGTTAGAGCCTCCCCTTCTGTTTCCAAGGCTTCTTTGAGGGGCAGGCCTAGTTTAGCTTCAGTGGGGGTTCCTCCTAGTGCTTCAGGGTCCTTGCCTAAGAAACATATGCTTAAAATGGCAGAGGATTTGATTACTATGATAAGGGGTTCTATGCCCCCTCCTGATAAGAGGCCTAGGGTGGAACCTGAGTTTGAGAGTTTTGAGCAATGCTCGGAGGCTTCGGAGTCTTCGGCTGAAGACTTGCAGGAGTACCCTCCTTATTCTGATTCTGATGTGGATGATTCTACTCCTTCTGCTTCTCCTCCTGAGGATTTTTCATTTTCAGAGACTCTGCATTCCATGAGGGAGCATTTTAAATGGGAAGGTCAAGATTTTTCTGATTCCAGGAAAAGGCTTAGGGAATTCTTGTTTTTACCCCAGCATAGGCCTTTAGCTATACCTCCTGTTTTGAATGTGGTGGAAGATGTGTTTGCAGAGGCTTCCCTGAATCCTGATTCTTTACCTCCTGCTCCAGTTAAACCGGATAGGTATTATAGGGTGCCTGAAGCTCATAAGTATCTTTTTAAGAGTCCTAGGGCAGACCCCCAAACTGTCTCTCAGGGGCCTAAAGGTGTGAAGGCCTCAGTTGTTAAAAATCCTGTCCCTCCTGATAAAGAGGCAAGGGCTTTGGATAGATGGGGAAAGAAAGTGTATACTTCTTCCACTTTAGCCATGAGGGCGTTGAATTGTCAGTTTCACATGTTAAAATATCAGAATTATCTTCTTTCACAGTTGAAATCTAAGGTGGATGCTCTGGCAAGGTATTGAGTGTAAAGAGTTGCAGGATTTAGTTCATGTGTCTGAACAGGTGGGGAAACATTCTTTGCAGTGTGGTTTTGATGCTGTGCAGGCCTCCTCCAGGGTGGCTGCCACTGGTTCTGTTCTTCGTAGGCACGCCTGGTTGAGAGATCAGAATTTAGCTGAGCATGTTAAGACAAGGATTTTGGATGCTCCTTTACAGTCTGATGTGTTGTTTGGTTCGCCTGTGGAAGCAGTTTTGAAGAAAATGGAGGACAAGGCTAAGTCTATGCAAACTGTTAAAGATTTTTGCAGGTGCAGCCTCCAAGTTTAGTAGAAATTGGCCTACTAAGGGATGGACTTATCCTGCTTATGATTCCCAGTCTAGGGGTAGGTCTAGACGTGGTAGGGGCAGAGCTCAGGGTTCTTTAGGCCTAGGACAGGAGTTCCCCTGCTCAGACTTCTGGTGAGGGCAGGGGTCAGTCCTTTCGTAGCAGACCCAATGACCTGCCTTTTCAGCTGCCAGTTCATTCTCGCTTGGCAGCACCGTTGGGAGGAAGGCTGTCTCTTTTCAAAGAAAATTGGGATTTAATTACCCAAGACAGATGGGTTCTGGATATTATTCACAACGGTTACAGGTTTTATTTCCATACCTTGCCTCTTTCAAAGGCATGCCAGACATTCCTCCTCTACAAAGACAAGAGGCTCTCAAGCAGATTTCTCTGTTACTCCAAATAGGGGCCATTCAGCCAGTTCCTGTGCCAGAAAGGGGCCTAGGATTTTATTCTCGCCTGTTCCTAGTACCAAAGAAGGGGAACACGTGGAGACCAATTTTGGATTTATCTACCCTCAACACTTATCTGGACATTCCCAAGTTCAAAATGTTGACGTTACAACAGCTTTTACCTCTGCTGGGCAAAGATCACTGGATGGTAACTTTAGATCTCAAGGAAGCTTACCTTCATGTGCCTATAAGACTAAGTTGCAGAAAGTATCTGCGTTTTCGAGCTGGAAATTCTCATTATCAGTTCTCTGCATTGCCCTTTGGCTTATCTACTGCCCAGAGTATTCACAAAGGTTCTGGCTCCAGTGATAGCTTACTTCAGGCTAAAAGGAATTCAAATCTATCCTTACTTGGACGACTGCCTGATTCTGGCTCAAGAAAAGGAAGACCTTCTACAGCATTTGGAATATGTCATAGCAGTGCTAAGATGCCTAGGGTATTCTGTGAACGAAATAAAGTCCAGTCTAGTACCCTCTCAAGACATGTGCTTTCTGGGTGTGAGACTGAATACAGCAGCCCAGATGGCCTTTTAACCCCGGACAAACAAAAGAATCTTTCCAGTTACTTCCATCAACTATCTCTTCAGTCCGGGCTGACTGCAAGGACAGTCCTTCAAGCCTTAGGGTTCATGGCATCTTGTATTCTGGTGCTTCCCAATGCCAAACTGCATATGAGGAAGCTACAATGGTATCTCAAAATGTATGGACACAGCACTGCCAGGATTTGGACACTGTCATTCAAATAATACCTTGCATTCAAAAGGAATTTTTGTGGTGGGCTCAGGAATGTCACCTAAACAAGGGACTCTCTGTGACCCGCCAGAGGCGAGTCAGATTCTAACGACAGATGCCTCAGACATTGCTTGGGGAGCTCATCTAAATGGAAAGTGGATACAAGACAAGTGGCCTGCCAAACTACAGCATCTACATATCAACATGAAGGAGATGTTAGCAGTCCAGTTTGCATTAATGGCTTTCAAGGAATTACTTCTTCCAGGGCAGGTGTTGATTCTAACAGACAACACAACTGTCATGTGGTACATCAACAAACAAGGGGAACGATTCTTACCCATTGTGCAGGCAAGCAATGATTTTATGGGAGACTGCTCAGCTTGCAATTAACTCTTCAGGCAAGGTTTCTGCCCGGAGCACAGAACTCCTTAGCAGATGTGTTAAGCAGACAAATCATGGATCCCCACGAGTGGAAACTGGATCTTCATGTATTTCAAAAATTGACAGTGTCATGGGGAACTCCAGACATAGATCTGTTCGCTTCTCCACTAAACCACCAGCTGCCAAAGTTTTGCACAAAGAGGTTTCATCACACAGCTTGGAGAGTGGATGCTCTTTCTTTCAGTTGGAAAAATCTTCATGTGTATGCGTTTCCACCTCTGCCTCTTCTTCCAAAGGTGCTTCTAAAAGTCAGACAAGACAAGCCAAGGATGATTTTAATAGCTCCAGATTGGCCTCGGCAGCACTGGTACCCATTACTGAGGAGTTTGGTAAGGAAGCCTCCATGGCCTTTACCCTTGATTCCACACCTGTTGTCTCAAAGAGACGGCCACCTGCTCAATGTCAAGCTTCACTCTCTTCATCTAACAGCCTGGCATATTCTGTTTTGAAAGACAGTCGGTCTCAACTTCCTCAACAAGTTTTAAATGTGATTATGGAAGCCAGGAGACCTAGTACAAGGAAAGTGTACACAGAAAAATGGAAGAGATTTTTATTTTGGAGTGCAGCAAACAATTTGGAGATTTCTGAGCCAAATTTGAGTGTGGCTCTTCAATATCTTACTGAGTTACTGGACAAAGGTTTGTCTTTCTCTTCCATTAAGATTCATGCTGCAGCACTTTCAGCTCACTATGATTGTGACCCACCATTGTTTTCATCCTTTGTTCAAGCAATTTCTTAGAGGGGCAAAGAATATAAGACCCCCACGAGAGCTCCTACTCCTGCTTGGGATCTCAATTTTGTGTTGGAGAAACTTACTCTACAACCTTTGAGCCTGCGGCTACTGCTGAATTGAAATACTTGTCATGGAAGACTGCTTTTTTGTTGGCCATTACTTCTGCAAGAAGGGTTTCTGAGTTGCAGGCCCTTATGGCAGTGGAGCCTTTTGATTTTTCATAAGGATAGGGTATCTTTACGCACTAATCCTTCCTTTATGCCTAAGGTGGTTTCTAGTGTGGCTTTAAACCAAACTATTCATTTGCCTACCTTTTATGCAGATCCCCAAAATAAAGGGGAACAGATTTTGCACACTTTAGATGTACACAGGCAATTGCTTATTATTTGAGCAGGACTAAGGATTTTAGGCAGTCTCAGCAGTTGTTTATTTCTTTTGCTTTGAGTTCAAAGGGCAAGCCTGTGTCTAAACAAACTATTTCTAGGTGGATTGGGTGTTGCATTGCATTTTGTTATTCCCATCATGGCAAGGAGATTCCAGCTGGGATTAGGCCTCATTCCACTAGGGCTACTGCCACTTCAACAGCATTTCTAAGGGGAGTGGCAACAAAGGATACTTTGAGGCAGCTACTTGGAGTTCAGTGCATACTTTCTCTAAGCATTATCACCTTCCTCTCTACTCTAAGTCTAGGGCTGGTTTTGCCACAGCTATTTTGCAAGGCATGTTGTCAGTTCCTGCTTCCTTATGATTTGCCAGCCTCCCTTACCTCTGCTTTGGGATTCTACCCAATAGTTAGGACTGCAGCAATGTGGAATGAAGAACATAGTACAGTTTTGTACCTACCATAAATGTAGATGTTCGAGGATCCACATTGCTGCAGTCCAATTTACCCTCCCTCCTTCCCCTCTGTGTTTAGGGGTGGTTGTGTAGGTGAAGTTATATTCTGCTGTTTTTGTATATATTGTACATATATATTTTGGTGCAGGTATGTTGGGAATTTTTTTTTTTGGTTTGGCCTTATCTTTTCAGGGTCTTCTGACATCTGGGGCAAGAAAAGACTGAGGATATGACGTCGGTCATGCGCATTAGTACCCTGACGTACTGACGTCAGTCTAATGCGCCCTGACCGACGTCAGCCATATACTTTGGTATTCGGGCCGACTGGACAGCGGACTACCCAATAGTTAGGACTGCAGCAATGTGGATCCTCGAACATCTACATTTATGGTAGGTACAAAACTGTACTTTCTGTGGAACACAGCCTTGAACTACCAAGTGAACCTGCAAGCTCAATTCTTGCCAGGCAAACTAAATAAATTCACTGGCAGACGACAAGCAGAAATCTCATAGACCCACACGATTGGAAACTGGAACCCAAAATATTCAAGCTCTTGATTAACAAATGAGGGGATACCAGAGGTAGACCTGTTTGCCTCCCCTCAGAACTACCAATTGAAATTCTGCACCAGAACTCCCCACAGTCGAGCTTGGAAAGTGGATGCCCTGTCCTTTACCTGGGAAAGCCTCTCAATTTATGCCTTTCTCCCTCTGCCTCTTCTCTCGAAGGTTCTACTAAAGATCAAACAGGACAAGCCAAGGACAATGCTGATTGCCCCAGACTGGCCATGTCAGCACTGGTATCCTTTTTTGCGCAGTACCATGGCACCTGCCTCAGACGTCTTCCCTGCTGTCTCAGCAAGCGGGCCAGATTCTGCAATCTCAGCTTCGAACCTTGAACCTTGCAGCCTGGTTAATTCCCTGAGCTCACCCTTAGCAGCCCTCTTTAAGCAGGTGCCTAGATGTCATTCTTGAGGCAAGGAGGCCTAGTACTAGAAAATTCTATTTGGAAAAGTGGAAAATATACTGTTCTGGAGCCAGGCTCAGGGGAGGGCCACAACTGTGCTCAGCTTACCCTATATTCTAGATTATTTAACAGAAATGCTCCACAAGGGCCTATCTTTCTCTTCAGTTAAGATTCATGCCTCTGCCATTTCAGCACATTATAATACTGAGCCACCCCTCTTCTCTCATCCCCTGCTAAAACAATTCTTTAGAGGGGCCACAAATTTAAGGCCCTCCAGGAGAGCTCCTACTCCAGCCTGGGACCTTAACTTTGTATTGGAACCCCCCCCCCCCCCTTGAACCAGCTGCTACAGCAGAGCTGAAATTCCTTTCTTGGAAAACAGCCTTACTTCTGGCCATCACTTCAGCAAGAAGAGTGTCTGAACTGCAGTCCCTCATGGCAGTGGAACCCTTAATTATCTTCCATGTGGACAGGGTTTCCCCTCAGGACTAATCCATCCTTTATGCCCAAAGTGGTGTCTAGTGTGGCTCTAAACCAGTCCATTCATTTGCCTACTTTTTTCCCCTAATCCTCAAAATAAGGGGGAAAGGATACTGCATTCTCTGGACGTGCTCAGACAGTTTAGATTCTGTTTGGACAGAACTAAGCCTCTCCGAAAATCTGACCAGCTGCTAGTTAGTTTTGCTACAGGGGCAGAGGGGAAGGCCATTTCAAAGCAAACCATTTCCAAATGGATAGCCAATTGCATCCATTTCTGCTACAAGCACCATGGAAAACCTGCCCCATAGGGAATAAGATCACATTCCACCAGGGCTGCCTCTACCTCTACAGCATTTCTCAGAGGAGTCCCTACCAGGGACATCCTGGAAGTTGCTACCTGAAGCTATGTACATACTTTCACCAAGCATTACCACCTGCCTATCTTTTCTAAATCCAGAGCTGGATTTGCCACAGCAGTCTTACAGGGCCTTATTGCTAGCACCAATGCTCTTTTAACTGCCTCAACCCTTCCTTAGCTTTGAGAATCAACCCAAATGTGATGAACTGCAACAGTGAAACATGAACAGTGTACAGTTGTGTACACTTACCAAAAATGTAGATGTTGGAGTGTATTCACTGTTGAAGTCCTGGTTACCCTCCTTCCATTCCCCTGACTTCCCCTGGCTCTACCTTTCCTTCTTATTTGGAATATATTATATCGTGTATTTGCTTTTTGCTGTGGAGGTTCCATACCATATAATTGCTTCCTATTGTGGGGGCACCTGACATCTGGGGCAAGAAAAACTGATGTTATGGTGTCGGCTGCATGTTTTATACCCCTGATGACCTGACGTCATAGAAGAAGCGACAGCATCTGACGCAGAAATCTGAAGACTGTGGTATTCAGGCCGGCTGAGGGCTACCTGCAGGCAGATAACCTAAATATGATGACGCAACAGTGAATACACTTGAACGTCTACATTTATGTTAAGTGTACACAACTGTACTGTATATAGCCAAGGTTACAGCAGCAATGATTTTACGAATTTTATTTTTTTAAACAGCTTACTTATACAACTGTACTTTAATGCTGATGTTTGCTTAATGGCACATGAGGGTTAATCATGTTTAGTAACATGCAGTTTGTTTAAAGTTTAGCTTTGTTTTAAAGTAGCAAAACTCTACAGCAACTGGTTCACTCTAAAATGTTTGTTCTTAAAGGATCAAAGAGAAAAGGTGATAGAGTGGATTTGGTAGACAACAAACGCCTGAAAACTTCTGGCCATTCTCCCAGACAAGCTATAAAAAGAACGTCTTTGAGTAGAAGTAAGAGAACTGTGAACACAAAGGGGAGACATTCGTCAGAGTACAAAGCTGAAGAGTATCAACGGTCAGAAAGGACAAAAGTTGCTGGAGACAGGAAAAATCACAGTTTGGGAGGGAGTTCCAGAGAATCTCAGAAGAGCCACCCTGAAAAAGCTGTGCCCAGAAGCAGAGATTCTGATAAACGGACCAAGTTGTGTGCTACACCTGATGACTCTGAGGTGATTATTTCCATCTAGAACTTGTTTTGTCAAGTGTGTTGTGTATGACAGATCATCTGTAAAAATGAAAAAAAAAAGTTCACAATGCAGAATTAAGACAGTAGGAGTAATCTCTTTTTTTTTTTTTCCGTGTGGCACCACTGACTGATTTTGAACTTGCTAATGCAGTTTGTGGGAAGGAGCACCAGTGGAGTACTAGGGATTCTGAACAAGAAAAGGGTAAAGGGAATGAAGAGGGTAGTAGTGCGTGCCTCGGCTGGAAGATGCTACCTTTTCTTCATAAAGCATTCAGCAGATTTCAACCCAAATCTGTATCATTTTTTTTTATTGTAATCACTAATTGGAAGGTATCTTGTACTTGCTGCTGTTTGTCTACGGATCCCCTGTTGTTTGCCTGGTTTGACTTCAAGATCAACTGTAAAAAGGTGCACTTGAATTATCCTCTGGAGTGTTTTATGTTAAAGCTGCAAGATGTGATTTTTTTTTTTTTTTTTAGTAGGTTTATTGTTTACTTTGTTTTTTTTTCTATAATTGCACTCAAAATCAAGTTGTGTATCTTGGACAGTGATTTATGTTCAACTGCAAGGCGTTGCATATAAGCAAAAACAGCTCGTATCTTCTTGTTTACATTGTAGTTTAACTACTACAGCATTGTGTCAATTTTCAGTATAAGGCATTCCATGTGCATGAACTTGTTTGCAACTTGTCTTGATAGGAAGTAAGAAAGTACTACTGATGCACTTGTTGGCATGAAAATGCATTAGCCTGTATAGTAATTAAAAGTAGTATAGCATTATGGGTTCAGCATTCTTGATGTCGTAGCAGGGATTTCCAGCACTGAGAAAAAAGTTCAGGTGCCATTCTTATCAATAAAATAAAGCATAAAAGCAACATATACATTAAAAACTGTATAATTGTGTATTGTATATGCTGAGAAGTCTATATCCAACTCCAAAGCTTTGCTAATTACGCTTGCTCCAGAAAGTGATCACTACACTTTGGTCTGAGACTTCATTTGCTGAACTTATTCTCCCCTCTGGCATTGGGTGGACAGTGGTGATTAGGATTCATTTTTACTGAGTACTGCCCAACACCCCTAATCTGACTGTGTTTTGGCTCTAGTTTTAGTGACACTAGTCATTCCCAGAGGTGCAGGTGTCAAAGCCCATGCCAGTGTTTATGATTGTAGTTCCCTTTTTAGATTGTGTGTTTGGGTTGAAGATTTTGGGGTTGACCTTGCTGCCAGTATAAATTATTTTGGTGCTGATACCATCAACTTTGAGTGAGCTTTTGACCTTGGGACTCTGGCTTAACTAGATAGCCTTTGTCCTGACTTCCTGTGGCTTGGCGCAGATGTTGCCAGAAGTTAACCTTCTAGCCATCAAGTGTATTGTCGTCTTTGCTCCAGTGCCTGCCCCTTTTGCTGCCCCCATTGGCTGTACAGATTTCAGCCTGGAGATGTGACTTTCTGGAACTTTAGTTTCTGCTGTATTTTTGAGTAGGGCGCAAGGGTCATTGGGTTCTTGCAGTCCAGCTTTCGTATGTCTGTTGTGGTGCAGTTTTCCGTTGTTCTTGTATCGTTCGAGGTGCATTGTGAAGCAGAAATGTAAATGGGAGTCACTTGGATTCTCCTCAGGAATGTCTTACACCAGACTTTGAGATTGTTGATTCCTCACTATCTCCTTGGATGATCACAGGTTTGGAGAAGTTTGCAGGCATTTATGTAGAAAAGGTGATAACCCACTGTGACCCCATTGCATCTCTTCAGTGCACCTGTAGGAGGTCTTTCAGTCTACTGGCTGACTTTCTGGGTGTGGTCCCTGTGGTTGAGAAGAGAACAGCATGGGAGAACCTTGATATTGTGGCTCCTCTACCAAAGAAGCCAGACCGGAATCTTTGGCCTCCCAAAAGCTGAACTTGTTGGATAGAGACATCTAGATTTGATTTTTTATTGTAGCACTAGCTCCCAAAAAGGATTCAATCTCAGAGACCTGCAATCCATCCCCTGGACAAGGGGTCCTAAGCAGTGGACAGATTCAGGAATTGAGTTTATGCATCATCTAGTTTTACTTCAGCCATGAACTGTTTGTCTCCTGTGTGCTGCTTCCGGCAAAATCTGGCTGATAAGAGGAGCCAGTCACTAGAAGGGCTGCCTGAAGGGAAGGAGATCCATAGTTTATATTGCAGTCTCAGATGGCAGACTTTTTCTCAATTACCAATTTCACCAAGCCCATAGTTCACACTTCACAGTGCAGCAGGGGCAACAGGTGCTGACATAGCTGTCTGACAGCACACCTGGTTGCATGTTGTGGGCCTTGTTGTGAGTATACCAAAGTGAATTTTCTTAATGCCAAGGTTAAAGCTGAACCAGAGAGAAGGAACAGGAAAGTAAGAGTCCAACAACAGTTGGTGTAAAGTTTGAACCTGCCTAACTCCTGTTGTCTAGAACACAGCTAACTCTGTTTCTGATGTGACTAATGGCAAGCTAATAATAAAGGACCTAGGAGGAACTGACTCAGTAGTTTTCAGAACAGTCGCAAACTCAGAGGTCTCCCATGACAGAACCAGGAATAATCATGATCCTCCCGCAGTAGGGTAGTGGAATAATTCCTAAGATGTCTGATACTCCTACTGTGGAGGCAGTCAAGGGTTGTGTCCCTTTGCCTGCGTACATCTCTGTCCTTCATATGTGCTGATGGATTAGGACAGTAGTAGTAAGAGGCCACACTGTTGTCCTTATCATTGTGGCAGTATTCATTGCATGTAAGATCTCTCGCCTAGTAAAGCCCAATGTCCAGCCCATATTCCAAAGCATCTACAGCCTTCCAGCATCTGATGGCAGATTTATACTCCCTCTGCAGGTGTCTGGCATAAATGTTGACGTATGCATGCTCAGTCCTCGGAAATTCTTTGCTGCCAGTTCAGATGCCATGTTTGAACTTTGGTCTGACTGCCTTTCGCTGAGCTGGTTCCTACTGAGGCATTTACAGATAGGTGGCTCGTTTGGGTTCCTTTTCCCTTTTGCTCTTTGTTTTTAGGAGTGTGTGTCATCCAGGAAGGGAAAATATCGGTGTGGGAGGCACATTCCTCATAAAGATAGAATAGGCATTTCTCATGTCTGCTTTGGTGCTATACATGACCATATGCAGATGTCCTTCAAGAATGCAACTGCAGTCATAACATGTGGGTTGTCCTGCCTCAGGCAGCCCTTGGTCTGCCGGATTCCAAAGTCTGGGTCCGACGTCGGCTGATGTCGCATTTCTCTCCGTCAGAGCGGCTGGAGTACATAAGCATCAGCCGACACCATTTTCTTCAGTCTTTCTTGCCGCGCGGTGCCCGAAGCAGAAGCAGTTTGCAAGTGCCGGTCGGTCAGCTCCTGTATTCTACGATACCGAAGTCATCAAAAAAGCTAAGTACCCCGTTGGGGACCTTTTCTTGCCTCAGCCGATGTCAGAAATTACTGAAAAAGTTAACAATTGTCTTTCTTGTGGTAAACAAATACCTCATAAGGATTTCCACTCTTACTGCCTCCCTTGCCTGGGCCCAGACCACGACGTCTCGGCCTGTGTAGCCTGTGCTCGCTTCAACAAGCGCACTCTCAGGCGCCGGGCGGAGTTCGCTGAAGATTTTTTTCGGCGATATTTTTGCTTACACCATGCCGTCGGATCTTCCGACATCGCAAACTTCCAAAAAGCGAAAAGACCGGGACCGACATCCTCGGCCCGCGTCTACCACCGACTCCACGCCAAAACCTATCGCGAGTGCTCCGGTTCCCTCTGAGACGGTCTTTCCACCGCTCCGAACCGAAGACACCGCATTACCGACGACTCCGATTCCAGACATTACTCCGACGCCAGTTATAGATTTTCCTCCGGATACCGAAACAGAGCAAATGCCCGAGACCATTGCTGTAGACAAGGTCACTCCTGCACATGGAGCTGCCAGGCCCCCTATGGCCATGTCTATTAAGGCCTACACTAGGGCTAAGGCAGCCAGCAAAACAAAGCATATTACTTCTAAATCCTTACCTCAGCCGACTCCAGAGACACAAATTATGTCCATGGCTGCTGATTTGATTTCCATGATTAGAGGTTCACAGGCCCATCCTGAGAGAGGATCCCAGCCTTCTCCTGATAAAAGGCCCCGGGTTGAACCCTCTGATCCTACTCCTTCAGATGAAGAGTTTGAGGGCTCTGTCCACTCAGATAGCCAGGAAGAGCTCTTCCAGACCTATGAGGACTCGGATGCAGAAGATTCCATCCCCTCGGCCTCCCCTCCTGAGGATATTTCTTTTGGGTATGTTCTGCAAACCATGAGGGAACATTTCAAGTGGCAAGGTCAGGAATATTCTGATTCTAGGAAACGCCTTAGGACTTTCCTTAAGAAGCCTCAGCACAGGCCCTTAGCTATTCCTCCTGTACTTGATGTTCTGGATGATTTGTATTCTGACTCTAGTGCTACCTCTGATTCTCTTCCTCCTGCTCCAGCCAAGCCAGACAGGTATTACAGGGTCCCAGAAACTCATTCCCATTTATTCAGGGCCCATACTGATGATTTCACAGGGGCCTAAAGGAGTTTCAGCCTCCACCTCAAAAAATCCTTTGCCCTCCAACAGGGAAGCTAGGTCATTAGAGAGATGGGGCAAAAAGGTTTACACATCCACTACCTTATCTATGAGAGCCTTAAATTGCCTTTTTCATATGTTACAATATCAGGATTATCTGTTAGAAGATTTACAAAAAACATTAGCCACTCCTGATCCTTTAGACAGGAAGACTTTGCAGGAAGCTGTACATAACACTCAGCAAGTAAGCAATCACTTCCTGCAGTGTGGATATGATGCACTGGAAGCTTCATGTAGGGCAGCTATGACAGGGGCAGTCATTCGTAGACATGCTTGGTTAAAAGATCAACCTCTACCAGATCATGTAAAAGCAAAACTTCTGGATGCACCTTTGGAAAAGAACAAGCTTTTTGGTGCAAATGCTAAGGATGTGTTAAAGTCCATCGAAGAAAAAGCAAAATCAGTTCAGACTGTGAAAGATTTCCTCCAGGTTCAACCCCCCAGATTCAGTAGGAATTGGCCTTCAAATAACTGGTCCTTTCCTAATCCAGAAAAGTTTCAAAGTGGTAAGAACAGACGTGGCCGAGGAAGAGGCCAATACAGAGGCCCTTACAGGGGACGACAATGGCAACCAGGAAACCAAAGAAGTGACGCAGGGGTTTCACCTGCCCCACAACCACAATCTCAATGACTTTCCTCTACTACCGCCTACCAGGGAACAACTAGAAGCTCCCTTGGGCGGGAAATTATCTCTGTTTGCAGAAAACTGGCACAGACTGACAAAGGACAAATGGATTTTGGACATTATCGACCGAGGGTACAGGTTTCATTTTCATACCTTACCAAGAAAACAAGGCATGCCAAACCTACCACAAAATCAGAGGGCAGAGGCTATCAAGCAAATCACTCTGCTGACTCGAATGAAAGCAATAGAAAGAGTTCCACAACAAGAACAAGACCAGGGGTTTTACTCGAGTGTTCCTTGTTCCAAGAAAAGAATCTCAATGGAGACAAATACTGGACTTGTCCGCATTAAACACCTTTCTCATAGTACCAAAGTTCAAAATGCTGACTCTACAGCAACTCCTTCCCATGCTGGGCAAGGGGTCGTGGCTGATTACTCTGGACCTCAAGGAGGCATACCTGCATGTCCCTATCAGACACAGCTGCAGAAGATACCTCAGAGTTCTTGCAGGGCCAGAGCATTATCAATTCTCAGCATTGCCATTTGGCTTATCTACTGCGCCCAGAGTATTTACAAAATGCCTGGCTTCAGTAATTGCTCATTGCAGGCTCCAGGGTTTACAAATTTACCCGTACCTGGACGACTGCCTCATACAAGCGGACGACAAATTGATGTTGACAAAAAACCTGGATTATGTCATACGATTACTTCAAGCTCTGAGATATACAGTCAACTTCCAAAAGTCAAGACTGCAGCCATCCCAGCAAATAACCTTCTTAGGAGCCAAACTAGGCACAGCCTCTCAAATGGCTTACCTGACAGAAGACAAGCAAGAGAAGTTAACTCATTACTTCAAAGGTTTAGCAAAACTCACCCAGATGACTGCAAGGAGATTCCTACAGGCCCTGGGTTACATGGCAACCTGCATTCTCCTGGTTCCATTAGCAAGACTACACATGAGAAAGCTTCAATGGTACCTAAAAAGCATTTGGTCTCAACACAGCAACAACTTGGAGACAATCATACCACTCATTCCATGCCTACAAAAGGAATTCCTATGGTGGGCCTCGGTGAGCCAGGCAAACACAGGTATGTCATTCAAAAAATCACAGATAACACAGACCATGACCACAAACGCCTCAGACCTTGGATGGGGGGCGCACATGGAAGGCAGGTGTATACAAGGACAATGGTTTCCAAAGGAAACACATCTGCATATAAACCAAAAGGAAATGCTGGCAGTAATGCATGCCATCGAGGCTTTTCAACACCAACTCCAGCAAGGCCATTTAATGATACGGACAGACAACACCACTGTGATGTGGTACATAAACAAGCAGGGGGGCACCCACTCTTACCCCCTTTGCAGACTGACAATGCAGCTTTGGGAGAAATCACTGAACCTAAACATCCAGTTACAATCCCAGTTTGTTCCAGGAAAAGACAATGTGTTGGTGGACAGCCTAAGCAGGAATTTCACAGATCCACACGAGTGGAGGTTACATCCGAAGGCCTTCAGACAACTCACTTCGACATGGGGCAAGCCATAAGTGGACCTATTTGCCTCTCACCTCAACCATCTTCTACCAAAATTTTGCACAAGGACATACCATCCAAAAGCTTGGAAAATAGATGCCCTCTCATTCAACTGGAACTCCCTAGCAATCTATGCATTCCCACCTCTGCCACTGATGACCTCAGTATTACTAAAGATCAAAGCAGAGAAGCCCAAGGGAATCATAATAGCTCCGGACTGGCCAAGACAACACTGGTACCCACTACTACGGAGCATATGCCACACCAGGAGGTGGGCCCTCCCCCAGTGGCCTCTACTTTTGACTCAACACAATTTCGAAACACTGCACCCAAATCTTAAGACACTGCAGCTAACAGCCTGGGAGATCCCATAAATAGCTTCAGCTTATCTCTCTCCAAGGAAGTTCAGCGGATACTAACAGAGGCTCGAAGACCATCCACCAGAAAGGTTTACTTAGCAAAGTGGAAAAGATTCAGCAATTGGAATACCAGCAAGGGACATGATGCATCATTGCTGAACATCCCACTCATCTTGGAATATTTGGCAGATATGTTAAAGAACGGCCTCTCCTATTCTTCCATAAAGATACATGCATCTGCTATTTCAGCTAGATACAACACTGATCCTCCTGTTTTTTCTCACCCCTTACTAAGGCAATTCCTCAGGGGAATCAAGAACATTAAGCCGCCAAGAAAGGCCCCAGTGCCAGCCTGGGACCTCAATTTTGTCTTAGAAAAACTGACTCTACCTCCATTTGAGCCAGCAGCTTCAGTTGACTTGCAATTTCTCTCATGGAAGACAGATTTCCTGTTGGCAATTACCTCAGCAAGAAGGGTTTCGGAGCTTCAGGCCCTAATGGCAATACCACCCTTTATCATTTTTCATAGAGACAGGGTTTCATTAAGGACCAACCCTACTTTTATGCCAAAGGTGGTTTCTAGGGTTTCTTTAAATCAAGCCATTCATCTGCCTGCTTTCTTCCCCAATCCTGAGAATAAGGGGGAAAGACTGTTACATACCTTGGACATTCACAGACAACTTCGATAGTACCTGGACAGAACAAAGGCCAGTAGGAAGTCTGAACAACTTTTTGTAGCTTACGCCCCGGCAGTCCAAGGAAAAGCAATTTCAAAACAGACTTTTTCTAAATGGATTGGACATTGCATCAGATTCTGTTATTACTTTCATGGAAAGACTGTTCCGGCTAATGTCAGACCACATTCCACCAGAGCTACAGCCACCTCTCCAGCATTCTTAAGAGGGGTGCCTACCAAGGACATTCTAGAAGCTGCTACATGGAGCTCCGTGCATACATTCTCCAAACACTACAATCTCTCTCTATACTCCAGATCCAGAGCAGGCTTTGCTTCGGCAGTCCTGCAGGGTTTGATTGCCACACCATCTCTTTCCTAGAGCATACCTCCTCCCCCAGCTAAGCTATGGTATTCTACCCACATGTTATGACTGCAGTTGCATTCTTGAAGGACATAGTACAGTTTTGTACCTACCATAAATGTAGATGTCCGATAGACATGCAACTGCAGTCGGATTTTCCCCTCCCTCCATACCCCTCTATGCCTAGGGTCCACTCCTATCCCTGTTACTCTTAGCTGGGGATATCTGTTATGGTGTATTTGTTTTATTGCTCATTTATTTGTTTGGAATCCTGTTTTTGTCTTCCAATTTGATTACAGCCTTCCTTGGAGGGCACCTGGCATCTGGGGCAA
The DNA here is from genome assembly GCF_019279795.1 of Protopterus annectens. Taxonomy (NCBI): domain Eukaryota; kingdom Metazoa; phylum Chordata; order Ceratodontiformes; family Protopteridae; genus Protopterus; species Protopterus annectens. The sequence goes on along the minus strand of NC_056730.1, from coordinate 1,082,228,252 downwards.
GAAACACTGAAGAAAATGGCGTCGGCTGATGCTTATGTACTCCAGCCGCTCTGACGTCAGAGAGAAATGCGACATCAGCCGACGTCGGACCCAGACTTTGGAATCCGGCCGACCGAGGGCTGCCTGAGGCAGGACAACCCACATGTTATGACTGCAGTTGCATGTCTATCGGACATCTACATTTATGGTAGGTACAAAACTGTACTTTTACCATTTGTCAGGCTTTTGTTCCTAAAATTATCTCTGTAGACGTCTTACTACTTCGTCTGTTTGGAGAACCAAAGCCTTAAGCTTTTAACCCGGGCTACAGTGGTTGAATCCACCTACCATGAGGTATTGCTGCCTCGTAAAAAGAAGATTAAAAAGTCTCCGTCTGATTCTGTTGCTGTCAAGCCTCCACCGTATGTCTCTCATGTAGTGGATGAAAACCCAAAGATTGTATGGTGCTGAAGCCAGTTCCCTGAGCCCGGGACCCAGTTGGAGACCGGTGTGGAATTTGTTTCTTGCACATTCTGTGAAGTTGTGCAGACGTCTCTTATGGATGTTGAGGGAGAGCCACTGCTGATTATTTCTGAAGGGCCTAGGGGAGATTCCCCAAACCCCAGTTAGGGAAGAGGTTCCTGGTACCGTTATAAACTCTAGACATGACTCTGATCTTCCTAGGTTGATCAAAGCTGATGCTCCCATAAAAAAAAGAAACAGAAAAATGAATCGTATACCATCCATTTCTAAGGATCGTCATAAAGAATGGCAGGGTTTACCCAAGGATTGTTCAGTGCTTTGATGGCCCTAAAGCCCCCACTGAGATTGTCTGTTCCTGCTTCTCCCTGGTCTTCCATTCCAGACAAAAAGACCAGAGTCAGATTCCTTGGATGAGGAGCTGGGTTCTGGGGATGAATCCCTTGACCTTTTCCTCACAAATCCCTTCACCCTTTGACTGTTGGTTATAGGAAGAGGATTTCTTAACCCTGATTTTCCCTTTTGAGGAGTTGTCTTTTGGGGGACACGGTTTGTATGGTGGAATTTTTTAAATCTGATTGTTCCCAAGAGTCTTTCAAAAGAAGCATTATGAGCTAGTACAAATGGACTGTCCTAAACCTTCAGCTGATGTCCTTCATGGATGCATCTGCAGTCATAACAAGAGGGTTGTCCTGTCGTCAGGCAGCCCTGCAGTCGGCCGGATTCCAAAGTCCGGTCCGCTTCGCTGATGTCGCACTCCACCCGACGTCATCTCTGTTGGTCTTCGGGTATATAAGCATCAGCCGACGCCATTTTCCTCAGTCTTTCTTGCCGTGGCTCAAGCAGAAGCTGTTCGCAAGTGCCGGTCGGTCGGATCCAGAGATTACTTCTACCGAATACTACTCAAGACTTCTAAAGCTAAGTACCCGCTGGGGACTCTTTCTTGCCTCAGCCGATGTCAGAAAAAGTTAACAATTGTTTAACCTGTGGGAAACAAATACCTCATAAAGATTTCCACTCTTACTGTCAGCCTTGTTTAGGCCCAGCCCACGACGTAGCAGCCTGTTCGCCTGTACCTCTTTCAACCGACGAACGCTTAGGCGCCGGTCGGAGTTTGCAGAACAGTTTTTCGGTTCTGATTTTGCGACATTATGCCGCCGGATCCTCCGACTACCCAATCTACCAAAACGCAAAGATAAAGACCGACACTCGGTCCGCGGTTTCGGCGAAACCACGGTAAAGCAAACATGAGTGTCTCGGTTTCGCCAAACCGAAAACTGATCAAAGTACAGCTGAACCTATTCTACAACTGAGGCCCCTGCTACAACTCTTGAATCGACCTCAGAAATTTTACCCACTACGGTGGTTGACTTATCAGACACCATCCCTTGGATGTCTCTACCCCAGCACGTGGTGCTGCTAGGCCTCCAGCAGCCATGTCCATTAAGGCCTTCGCCAGGGCTAAAGCAGCCAAGACTACTAAAACAGTGCCTGTTAAACCCCCCACATCCAGGGCCTCTTCTAGTTCTCAAATGCTTTCTTTGGCAGAAGATTTAATTTCTTTAATTAGAGGATCTCAATCTCACCCAGACAGGGCCTCTCAGCCCCAGAGAAGAGACCTAGGGCAGAGCCCCCTGAGCCAGTGTCTTCTGATGATTCTGCTGATGAATCAGACATAACTGACCAGCCAGAGGCTCCCTTCTCCAATTTTGAAGATTCTGATGCTGAAGAATCCATTCCAGCTGCTTCCCCACCAGAAGAATTCTCCTTTGGGGAAACCTTGCATGCCATGCAGTTCCAATGGCAGCAACAGGATTTTTCAGACTCCAGAAAAAGACTTAGGACCTTTCTGCACCTCCCACAGCACAGGCCCTTAGCTATACCTCCTGTTCTCTCTGTGGTGGATGATGCTTTCAATGATGTTTGCTCCGCTCCAGATTCCTTACCCCAGCCCCTGCCAAACCAGACAGATTTTACAGGGTGCCAGATACTCATCACCACCTTTACAAGGCCCCACTTGCAGACCCAGAAACTATATCCCAGGGTCCCAAGGCAGTAGCCGCGACCACAGCTAAAACCCTATTCCTTCTGAAAGGGAAGCAAGGTCATTAGACAGATGGGGTAAAAAGGTCTACACTTCAGCTACTCTCTCAGCTAGAGCTTTAAACTGTCAGTTTCACATGATACAATACCAAGAGTTTATGCTTGATCAGTTAACTAAAAACTAACCACTGATGAATCTCTTGATAAGAAATATGTATTAGAGATGGTAAATAACATACAACAGGTTAGCAACCATTCCTTAAAATGTGGCTATGATGCACTGGAGGCTTCATTTAGATCAGCCATGACAGGCACAGTGATAAGAAGGCATGCATGGCTAAAGGAACAAGCTTTACCGGATCATGTTAAAGCTAAGTTGCTAGATGCTCCTATGGACAAGACAAGTTTGTTTGGTACACCTGCCCAGCAGGTTATGAAGAAAATGGAAGAGAAGGCAAAATCTGTTCAAACTGTTAAAGATTTCTTGCAGGTTCAACCCCAAGGTTTAGCAGGAACTGGCCTGCCAAAATTGGTCCTTTTCTGACTCCACAAAATTTCAAAGGGGCAGGAATAGACGCTCCAGAGGCAGAAACCAATCCAGAGGAGGTGCCTACAGAGGACGACAGTGGCAAGGTAACAACAGAGGCACAGACACAGCCACTGCCACTACATCAGCACAACCACAGTGACTTAATCCTAAATCCGCCTACCAGGGAACAAATAGCAGCTCCTCTAGGCGGAAAGTTAACCTTATTTTCAAAGAACTGGCACTACATAACAAAAGACAAGTGGATTTTACAAACCATAGATCAAGGTTACCGGTTTCACTTCCACGCTTTACCAGTCAAAAGAGGAATGCCAAATCTACCTCCAAATCAAAAAACAGAGGCTCTACGCCAGATAATGGAGTTAGCAAACATGAGAGCTGTGGAAAGAGTGCCAACAGCAGAACAAGGAAAGGGTTCTATTCCAGACTATTCCTAGTTCCAAGAAAGGAAAAAGTTGGAGACCAATTCTCGACCTGTCCACCTTAAATACATACATCATTGTCCCAAAATTCAAAATGCTGACCCTACAGCAACTTCTTCCCATGCTGGGCAAGGAGTCTTGGCTGGTAACTCTAGATCTCAAGGAGGCATACCTGCACGCCCCATTCGACCAATCTGCAGAAGATACCTCAGATTTCTTGCAGGATCAGAGCACTATCAATTCTCAGCATTGCCCTTTGGCTTATCTACTGCCCAGAGTATTCACAAAATGCCTGGCATCAGTAATCGCCCATTGCAGACTACAGGGAATTCAAATTTACCCATACCTGGACGACTGCCTGCTACAAGGGGACAACAAAAGCAAGCTGACAACAGATTTACAAAGGGTCATTTACTTGCTACAAGGACTGGGATACACAGTCAATTTACAAAAGTCAAGGCTGATACCATCCCAAACAAGGACATTCTTGGGCTGAATTGGACACAGTACAACAAATAGCATTCGTGTCTACAGATAGACAAAAAGAACTTCCTCTTTACTTCTTGGCACTAACAAAACTGAACAAGTTAACAGCAAGAAAAGTTCTGCAGGCCTTGGGCTTCATGGCATCATGCATAATCTTGGTCCCATTTGCCAGAGTACATATGAGGAAACTACAGTGGTACCTAAAGAATTTATGGTCCCAACACAGACACAGTCTAGAAACAGAAATCCCACTAATTCCATGCTTAAAACAGGAGTTCCTATGGTGGGCTCAGGCATGCCAGTCAAACCCAGGCCTACCCTTTCGCAGATGTCAACCAAGCCAGACCATCACAACAGACGCTTCAGACCTAGGATGGGGGCCCACATGCTGGACAAATGCGTGCAAGGATTGTGGACACAGGATCAACTTCACCTGCACATCAATCTAAAAGAAATGCTGGCAGTAAAACTGGCAATCCAAAAGTTCAAACCATTTCTCAAAGAGGGCCAGTTGATGATAAGGACAGACAACACCACAGTCATGTGGTACATCAACAAACAGGGAGGCACTCATTCATACCCCTATGCAGAATGACCTTGGAGCTGTGGACCCTGGCACTCAGCTACAACATTCAGTTACAGGCAATATTTGTACCGGGGAAAGACAATACTCTAGCAGACATATTAAGCAGAACCACTTCGGATGCCCACGAATGGAAGCTGCACCCGAACATCTTCAAGACCATCTCAAAGAAATGGGGAATGCCACAGATAGACCTATTCGCATCACCTCTCAATCACCAGCTCAAAAATTCTGCACAAGGACATTCCACCCACTAGCATGGAAAGTGGACTCACTCTCCTTCAACTGGAAAGGCCTAACAGCATACGCATTCCCACCTCTTCCTTTGATACACAAGGTACTACTAAAAATCAAAGAAGAACGCCCAAGGATAATCCTGATAGCTCCAAACTGGCCAAGACAACACTGGTACCCACTACTGAAGAGCATGTCTCGAACAATATGTGGCCAATACCCTGATGCCTTTGATGTTAACTCAGAACAACTACAGCATCATACATCCAAACCTAAAACGCTGCAACTGACTGCATGGAACATCACATAGCAGCAGCTAATCCAGAACTTTCCCAAAGAGTTAAAGACATTATTCTTGAAGCCCGCAGACCTTCAACAAGAAGGAACTATGCTGGAAAATGGAAAAGGTTTGTCATTTGGAGTACGGAAAGAGGAAAAGATGTGTCAAACATAGATATGCCTAACATTCTGGAGTATCTGGCGAACTTCTTCATTCAGGCCTGTCCTACTCCTCCATCAAGATACATGCATCAGCTATTTCAGCAGAATACAGCTTTGATCCACCTGTTTTTCGCACCCTTTGCTCAGGCAGTTCCTCAGAGGAATCAAGAATGTAAAACCTCCAAGGAAACCACCATTACCAGCTTGGGATTTAAACTTTGTGCTAGAAAAGTTGACACTATCACCCTTTGAACCAGCAGCAACAGCAGACCTACAACACCTGTCATGGAAAACTGCTTTCCTACTAGCAATTACTTCAGCAAGGAGGGTTTCAGAACTTCAGGCCTTAATGGCAGTGCAACCCTTCCTAATCTTCCACCAAGGTAGTGTCCATGAGGACTAATCCTACATTTATGCCCAAGGTGGTATCCAGAGTGTCTTTAAACCAGGCAATCCACCTACCTACCTTCTTTCCCAACCCACAAAACAGAGGGGAAAGAATACTGCATACCTTGGATGTACATAGACAGCTACGCTGCTACTTGGACAGAACAAAAAATAGCAGAAAGACTGACCAACTTTTTGTAGCCTATGCAACAGGAAGGGAAGGAAAAGCTATTTCCAAACAGACAATCTCCAAATGGATAGGAAATTGCATACGATACTGTTACTCCTTCCATGGAAAACCAATTCCACAGAACATAAGACCTCATTCTACAAGGGCAACAGCCACTACCACAGCCTTCTTACGAGGAGTGGCAACCAAAGACATTATTGAGGCGGCTACTTGGACCTCCGTGCATACATTTGCCAAGCATTATAATTTGCCTCTATATTCCAGATCCCGAGCAGGGTTTGCCACTGCTGTACTGCAAGGGATCCTAAACACACCATAATCTACTTTTATCCTCCTCCCTAGTTGGCTATGGTATTCTACCCACTTGTTATGACTGCAGATGCATCCATGAAGGACATAGTACAGTTTTGTACCTACCATAAATGTAGATGTCCGAACTGGATAGCATCTGCAGTCAGGATTACCCTCCTCCTTCCCTCTGTGGTACTCCTAGGGTGTTTACCCTCCTAATAGCTAGCTGTTGGGGAGTCTTTATGGTGTATTTGTTTGTATATATGTACATATATGCTTATTGTTGTGTTTACCTCTATCTATTTGGAAACATTGGCATCTATCCAAATTTTAGCCTGCAAGAGGGCTACTGGCATCTGGGGCAAGAAACACTGAGGAAAATGGCGTCGGCTGATGCTTATATACCCGAAGACCAACAGAGATGACGTCGGGTGGAGTGCGACATCAGCCGAAGCCGGACCCGGACTTTGGAATCCGGCCGACTGCAGGGCTGCCTGACGACAGGACAACCCTCTTGTTATGACTGCAGATGCTATCCAGTTCGGACATCTACATTTATGGTAGGTACAAAACTGTACTTTCTGCCTGCTTTATTGGATATGTTCACAGCTGCTTTGTTGGTGCCTGACTTTTAGCCTCTGGCCCCAAAGAAGCCTGACTGCTTTTACAAGGAGCCTGAGGTTTTTGAGTACCTTTTACGAATGTTCTCCTTCAGATCTTGCTGTAGTGTCTGTTTCTGTGGACAAACCATCCACGTTCCTCTTTTCTGATGAGGACAGTCAGTCATGCTAAGGAGAAAGTAGGAGAAAAAAAGTCTATACTTCTATTACCCTGGTGTGTAGGACCATAAACTGTCAATCCCATATGACCAGGTATTTTCTGGCTGTTTTGTCTTAACTTTGGGTCGGATGATCAGACCTTCCTGATTTTGAAAGCAAGACAGCTGCCCTTTCTGCATTAAGTTTCACTTCTCAGGCGTCTCACCATTCCATCAAATGTAGTTATAATGCAGCTGATGCATCTTTCAGAGCTGCTGTCTTGGTTTCAGTTATGAGAAAGGTAGTTATGGCTATGCCTACTGGCCTTTCCAGATGACATTAATGCCAAGCTTCTAACATGCTCCCTTGGACAACCAGAATCTTTTAAGTATTTGTGCAGCAGTACAATACAAAGGTAAGGTTAAACGGGGCCTTAAATAAATTTTTGTTTCTCATTTCCCCAAATTTGAGAAACTATTATTCCAAATCTGCTTGTGTGTAGGCTGCCTCACCCACTTCCTAGGCGCAAAAGGGTTTCTAAGCATATGTTCTCTGATCAACCCACTCAGACTTCCAAGAGTCAAAGTTCCCTTTGCCGGACAAATTCTGCCTTCATCTGATATAAATAATTCTCCCCTCAACCAGGCCCCCCCTTTCTTTTAGGCTTTTCCTAACTCTCCCTGTTAGGCAGTAGATTACTCCAGACTCCTGGGTTTCTTCTTTTATCCAACATGCTTATTGCTCCTTTTCAGGACTTCCTTAACCTCCTGCAGACCAGCTACCCCACTTCTCAGTGGGTCCTGGAGGATCTGTTGGATTAAGGGTTTGTTTGATTTGTTCCGGTATACCAACAAGGAGCAGGATTCTATTCTTGGATGTTTCTAGTTTAAAAAAAAAAGGCGGGTGGGGTGGTCATAGAGACGTGTCCTGGACCTGTCTTATCTCAGTACTTTTATAAAGGTTTCTTTGTTTAGAATGCTTTCACTCCAGACTCTTTCCTCTTTTGCTTCTCCAGGTGTTTCTAGTCTCTGTACCTGAATGACGTCCATCTTTCTATTCCCATCCATCATATCTTCAGTACTTTTATTCTTTGTTTTTCCTCTCATTTTCAATTCTCTGCTTTGGCCTTTGTTCTTTTTAAAGCCCCAAGGGTTTTCAGCAAATGTCTGGCCTCTGTGGTAGCCTTCTGCAGGCTTTGGGGAGCCCAGATATTTCCATATCTGAATGACCTGCTTATACAGGCTTCCAACCAACCATGGCCGTTTCAGAATCTACATTTTACCACACTCCTCCTGTGCAGTCTGGTGTTTGCTGTCACTCTCAAGAAGTCTGTTCTGACTCCCTCCTCAGGACCACATTGGAATCGTTTGCAGAATTCAGACTATTCCAGCGTTGGTCTCTTTTCCGTCTCCCAAAGTTCTGTCTTTAACAGCTTACTTCCAGTCTCTGCTCCCCATTTCAGTCATGCCTGCATTTTCAAAGCCTCGGAGTTAAGGACATCTACCATCCCTGTAGTCCCCTTTGCCAAACTTCATAAGAGAAAACTTGAGTGGTACCTCAAGAATGTTAGGCTGCAGAAGTTCCACCATGTGGAGTTTCCATTGCCTTTGTTGGCCTACCTCAGACTCTAGTTTCCTTGGTGGATTCAGCAGATCTCCCTCAATCCAGGCCTGCTTTTTCATACTCTTAAGAGCCTTTCACAGATGCTTCATATTAGGAATGGGGAGTTTCCTCCAAAATTCTGAGGGTAAGGGTCTCTGGCTCCTCCATCATATGTCAGACCGCATCACCATCAAAAAAATGAGGGCGCTCATTCTTGCTCTACAGGCCTTCCTTTCTCTTTGGGCCTGTAAAAGATTTTACAGAGAATACTACAGTCATGTAGTACAGCAACATAAAGTGGGCATGAAGTCTCATCTTCCCTGCAGACTGATTCTTTAGGCCTGGGATTTTACTATCCCCCATTAGATATACCCTTCAGCAAGTTTACCTCCACAGCACAGCCTTGTGGCAGATTTTCTGTGCAGGTCCAAGATGTAACCTCATGGATGGATGCTTCACAGGGATGTGTTTCTCGACATTGGGCATTGGTGGGGTACTCTTGAAGTGGATCTTTTTGCCTCCTCTCTAAATAGCTTGCTTGATTCTGTTCCAGAGCTCCAAATCCTCTGACTTGGATGGTGATTGCCATGCCCTTATCTTGGAAGGGAATGTTCTTGTATGTCTGTCCCCCTCTTCCTCTGCTCCCCAGGGTCCTGCACAACATCATGAAGGGACTCTCCCAGAATCTTGCTGGTGACTCTCTCTTAGCCCAGGTAGCACTGGTTCCTCCCCTTCTTTCTCCTGGCCGCAGGCAGTTGTCACATATTACTTCACCGGATGGGTCTTCTCACATAAAAGGGTCTGTCAGTCACTTGTCCACACTTCAGTTGATACTCTGGATGAGAAGTGTTTCATTCCTTTTAGACACCACTTTTCTGAGGAAGTGTTTAGGATTCTGCAGGAGGTTGGGAAACCCAGTACCAGAAAATGCTGTGTGGCTAAATGGAAGAGATTTTCTGTTTTGCACCTGAAGCATGACCTGGACCGTTTTTCTTTGGGGTCTCTATGCTCCTTTTTTATTTGTGTGAATTGCCAAGTCTGAGAATTGAGAAAGCATATGTCATGTTTATGCTGTACGCCTGTGCGGGGAGCATACATCTGATGTATGATGCTGGGAGGATGTAAAGGCTTTGGTATAATGGCTGGATGTTATCGGCAGGAGGTCCCACATGTAATGAATACTGCAAAAGTGAAAAGTACGGCATCTACGGTTATGAAAAGATTTAACACAACTGTACTTTCCGACTCAGCCCTGCTCATTCTCATTGCCAGACATCCCATCCCATTAGAAGATTGTGGCAGGAGGAAAAGTGCCAAGCCTCTTACAAAATGAGCCGTCCAGGAGGTTTCTTCAGACCAGCAAAGGCTGTGTTAGTTCAGTTCCTTTTTAATTCCTAGGATGACCAACCTCATAAGGTCAGTTGTCAGTCTGACTGGCCTAAATCAGTTTACCCCAAGAGAGATCTTTTGGTTTGTTTTCTGTGTGTCAAAAGATTGGGTGTGCTCTTTAGACCCCTGGGATACCTGTCTACATATTAAGGTTGCTATGGTGTCAATGAGATTTCTATGCCTTGGGATGGGGGAAGAGCCTATTGATGTTCTAGAAGATTCCATTTGGGCACATCTAACACCTTGCCAAGGGTGTTCACCAAATATATGTCTGTAGTTGCAGTGAACCAGAAGCAGCAGGGTTTCAAGGGATTTGTGCACCTGCATGGCACACTTACCTTGGTCAGGAAGTCTCCCTTGAGTGTGTCCCAATCTTGCTAATTGTGTTGATCACTGCAGTGTCTCAGATGGGGCCCAGTGAAGTGATTGTAGTCATTTGTTGCAAGTTGGACACACTGTCCTGCAGGCCATTTCTGTCATCTGTCATGGTTCTGCTGCTTCAGAACATTGTGAACCAAGTTGTAAAAAACATAGATAGTACTTCATTTTTATTTGCTGGATGACAGCAGCAATCTGTATGGTTCCTGAAGCCAGGTACTATATAAGCCATTGTACAGTGGGTGCTGAAAGTATACTGGCATTAACAAAGATATCCCACATCTCTACCATTCAAAGTAGAGACCTGCAAAATTCACGAGTTGGTGGATGCACACAGCAAATCTCTCTCTCTCTCTCTGTAGTCAGACCCTCTTAAGCCCCCTGCCCAGTTTTGTGGCTGGTATTCCATACTCACCTTTTCTAAGGTGGAATGGGAAGTATCGTCTAGGGCTGATGGTCTTAAGAGGAGGGTCATAGGCAGATTTCAGTCTGAACATGAATGCTCTGGAAATGTGGGTAGTCCTCCTTACATGGTAGATGCTGCAGGATGCCTTTCACCAGGGTACAGCTGTCATGCAAGCTGACAGCTTGGTAGTAGTATGTTACATAAACAAGCAGGAAGGAACTCCACCTTTTGTTAAGAAACAGTGATAGCATGGGAATGGACCATGTCCACAGAGTAATTTTTATTAGGTTCATGGATCGTCAGGTATTTCCTAAGCTAGCTGTCCTTGTGAGCCATTTTTAGCCTAGCCATTTTCCCTTTTTGTGCTCTAATTAACCTATCCCATTTGGTTAGAGGTTGGCCTTACCTATCCCATAGTAGATTAATTATGTTTTACTCAGTGAGAATAACTGGAATCATACCATAGATAATTTAAGGGGACCCATGCTTGGGATAAAGCATGACTAGGACAGGGGACAGTCCTGGGATAATTTTTCTATTTCCTATCCATAGATCCAAATTGCACTTTGACTATGGATAGAGTGGTCTCTGAGATGTACCTGTCCCACCAAACCATTCTATTGACGTTGCAGAAGACATTTAGATCTGTAGACAGTATTTCTGATGACATTTGACTTACTGATATGTAATAAATACAACAGTATTGAGTCTGAGGATGCCTCGTGTGTCAGACAAAGGTCACTTCTTAGCAGTCTGTAAGGTACAGAGTATAGTGACAGGGATTTGTCTGTCCATGTCGGATATATTGTTTAGGCCTTGTATCCTTTAAGGTATCTCTGAGGGCATTCATTTGTTGCATGTCTAGACAGTTGTGTGCCAAAGGGGGCATTATATTCAATGGTTGGCCTAACGAGGGCTGAGCAAAGGGAGACAACATTCCTAGATATAGACGGGATCCCCTTGTTTAAAAGCTGTGCAGTATCAAATGACTTTCTTACAACAGTGGACATGTATTGGTCAAATGTTAGGTCACTGTCCACATAAGTTCCCAAATTCCAAACAGTTGGGTCTTCTAGGTGCATATTGTCAGTGTGGTAGTTTCCTGGAGTAGATGACTTCCCAGTAGATGCAGTAATGCTTTTTTTTGGCATTTAATTTACAGTTCATGATTTTGGCATGAGTTACTTATTTGGCGTAAACCTTCCTGCAGGATACCTATCATTTGAAGATTCAGTGACTGCTTCTGGCCTTCAGACATCTGCAGACTTAGTCAGCCAGTGCCTGTTGGTATTCGCTTTTCCTTCAGAAAAGTAGATGCCAAACAGGAGAGGTCCTAGCACTGAACCCTGGGAGACTCCACTGGTGATTGGTCTCTTTCTGGAGGTAACTTCCCCTATTTTGCTTTCCGGTGTTTTCTTTGTGAGCCAGCTGGCAATCTAATGGGTGCTTTAGGAGTTTATTCCTAGTTGATGTGGATTTTGTACTAATGCCTTAGTGGGGGATTTGTGTCAGGAGTTTCAGCCACATTGAGGTGTGCGACATGTACCATTTTGCCTTCATCCATTGCATTGGCGATTTTCAAAAAAAAATCAACGAAGTTGAGTAAGCATAACCTGCCCTTGACAAATCCAAACTGAGACTGGTTCTAGTGTTTGGAGATTCCCTATGTTGTGAACGATTAGTTTCATGATGAGTCTTTCCATGGCTTTGTATATGAGGCTGGTCAGACTTGTGGATCTGTAATTGCCTGGGTGTGTGAAAGGTCTTATGCAGGGGTGTTATCCATTAATGCAGATTCCAAACAAAAAAGCCAGCACCAAGTGGTGTAGCAGAAACAGTTTAATTCAGCATAGCATCATACCGGTTTTGGCACACTTGCCTTCCTCAGTGAATAACAATGCTATGAAAACAGATTACTTATATAATAATAGAACCACACTTCCTGTGTCATTTCCTCCAGTATAATCAATTAGCATTAATTAATTGACATAAATATATGAAACATTATTATAAGTGATCGTTTAAGCCCGATGAAAACAGGCCACCTAATTTAACAATCCAATATTTTTTTTTGGTATTAAAAATAGAATGCCAGCCTAATTTGTTAGATCGGTCTCCCTGCATCTTATCAATCACAGTAAAACGAAACTGGGCAGTGGGGTGGGTAGTATTGTGCCTATATAGGGCATTACTTAACCATTTTACGGATGTCACTATAATGTTCTGACATCCGAATCCGTAGAGGACTAGATGTTTGTCCGATGTAGAAAGCCGAGCTGGTACAAATAGCCAGATATACCATCCAGTCTGATCCACAGTTCTCAAGACATTGTATATCATACACCCTGCCAGAGTTTTTGCTTGTGAATTGTTTAGATTTACATATATATATATATATATATATATATATATATATATATATATATATATATATTTACTGAAGGTACAGTGGCCACATGGAAATTACCCCAAAAGTTTGTCCCCTGTAATAGTCCGTTGATGGTGCATGAACAATCCACTTCCATGCTTCTTATAGTGTGCAAAATCTGACCCCAATGTTTTGCCAATACGGTTTGAAAATAAACACTGGTCCCCCCAATACATGATTCACTTCTTCATTTGCCATAAGAATATTCCAATGTTTGGACACTACATCCCTGATAAGATTGATGTTATGACCGTAAGTTGTTATAAATCTAATTGGTTGTGATTCCTCTGTACGAGTCCTATCTGTATATAAAAGTAGCTGCGATCTATCCTGAGCAGATGCCCACTGACTAGCATCTTGAATGTCCCGTTGTTGATAGTTCCTAACCTGAAACCTGTGTCTCATATCCTGTTGAAAGGTGACAAAATCTTCCTTTTCAAAACAAATCCTCCTGATTCGTGAAAACTATGATTTGGGCATGTATGTTGCATATGGTATGGTGTGGGTGCATACTGGTAGCAATATAGCAAGTTGTTATATAGGGGATATTTCCTATACTCCTTGGTGGCAAGAGACCTGTCCTGATGATGTTCATCGTGCATACAGCTGCAGTCATAACAGATGGGTTTTCCTGCTGTCAGGCGGGTCCACGGTCGGCCGAATTCCAAAGTCTAGGTCCGGCGTCGGATGTCGTCGCTTCTTCCCTGACGTCAGTGCGACAGGGGTATAAAAGAACCAGCCGACGCCATTTTCTTCAGTCTTTCTTGTCGCACGGTGCCCGAAGCAGAAGCAGTTCGCAAGTGCCGGTCGGCCAGCTCCTGAGATTACGAATATTTTTCAACCGGAGTCGTCTTGAAAGCTAAGTACCCCGTTGGGGAAACTTTTCTTGCCTCAGACCGATGTCAGACAAAGTTAATAATTGCATTTCATGTGGGAAGCAAATGCCGCAAAAGGATTTTCATTCCCTCTGCATTCCTTGCTTAGGTCCAGACCACGATGTCTCGGCCTGTCGTTTTTGTGGTACATTCAACAGACGCACTGTTAAGCATCGGGCGGAGTTCGCCCAACACTATTTTGGCAAAAAGTTTAATTACATTATGTCGTTGGATAATCCGACTCTAGTTTTGAGTAAAAGACGCAAAGATAAGGACCGACATATGAGGTCCGCAACTTCTACCGAAACCACGCCAAAGTCGACTACAGGTGGTCCAGTTCTCAGCGAGGCGCCTGCGCAGCCCCTGACTACTGATGACACTTCATTGGCGGTGTCTTCTGTGCCCGAGGTCGCAGGCTCTTCGGCCCACACCCCGACTACAGATACCGGAGCCACTCTTGGTGAAACTCAAGAGTTTAGACAGGCCTGCCACCTCTCAAGGTGTCTTCAGGTCTTCCTCTTCTTTTTCTATCAAGGCTTTCACTAAGTCTAAAGAAACCATGCATACTAAAAGACAAGCTCCACAGGGCCCCTCTCAAGGCCCCATGCCTAAAAAGCAGATGCTCAAAATGGCTGAGGATTTGATTACTCTTATCAGGGGTTCTCAACCCTCCCCCGGACAAAAGGCCCAGAGTTGAGGAAGAATCCCCTTCCTCGGACCAGGCCTCCATTATTTCAGAACATTCTTAAGACCAGGAGTATTCATACTCCCCTTTTGAAGATTCTGATGAAGAGGAGTCCATTCCCTCTGTCCCCCCCCCCCCCCGAGGATTACTGTCTTGGGGAAACCTTACATACCTTGAGGGAACACTTCCACTGGGAAGGCCAAGAGTACTCGGACTCCAAGAAAAGGCTTAGGGATTTCCTCTTGCTCCCTCAGCACAGGCCTCTGGCTATACCTCCTGTCTTAGACATACTAGATGATGTGTATTCGGAGGCCTGCCTTAACCCAGATTCTTTACCTCCAGCTCCAGTCAAGCCTGACCGGTATTACCGGGTTCCTGATTCACACCAATTCCTATACAAAAGCCATGCGGCTGACCCAGAAACTATTTCACAGGGTCCCAAGGGAATTAAGGCCTCCACTGCTAAAAAACCCATTACCTTCAGAGAGAGATTCCAGAACTTTAGAAAGGTGGGGGAAAAAGGTATACACCTCGGCCACCTTAACCATGAGGGCATTAAACTGTCAATTCCATATGTTAAAGTACCAACAGTTTCTGTTATCACAGTTGAAAAGCAAAATGTCACAACCTGAACAACCAGACTTGAAGGAGTTGCAGGATTTGTTACATAGTGCAGAACAAGTGGGTAAACATACCTTACAATGTGGTTTTGATGCTTTAGAGGCCTCATGTAGAGCTGCTGGTACAGGATCAGTCATACATAGACATGCTTGGCTCAAAGAGCAAACCTTACCAGATCATGTCAAAGCTAAATTACTAGATGCACCTCTGCAAAAAAAGATGTATTGTTTGGTGTTAAAGCTGAGGAGGTATTAAAGAAAATGGAGGAAAAGGCAAAATCAATGCAAACAGTGAAAGATTTCCTACAGGTACAACCTCCACGTTTCAGTAGAAATTGGCCTTCAAAAAATTGGTCCTTTCCAGCCACGGACAGACCCCAAAGAGGTAGATACAGGCGCCCTAGGGGTAGAGGGCAATCTCAAGGATCGTTTAGAGGCAGACAATGGCAAGCACCTACCCAAAGAGGTAGTGAGGATAGTTCACAGCCTTTCAGAAAGCAGAACCAATGACTTTCCCCTTTGCATGCCAAGCAAGGCCCAAATGGCAGCACCTTTAGGCGGAAAACTGGCATTATTTTCGAAAAATTGGCACATTGTCACAAAAGACAAATGGATCCTGGACATTATAGACAGAGGCTACAGATTCCACTTTCACACCCTTCCAAAAATGAGAGGCATGCCAAACCTGCACAAGAACAGGGTCAAGGTTTTTATTCCAGACTATTCCTGGTACCAAGGAAGGGCAAAGATTGGAGACCAATTTTGGACCTATCCATCCTAAACACATTTTTACTCGTGCCAAAATTCAAGATGCTCACATTACAGCAGCTTTTTCCCATGCTGGGCAAGGAGTCTTGGCTGGTAACATTGGACCTCAAGGAGGCATACCTGCATGTCCCAATCAGACAAGATTTCAGAAGATACCTCAGATTTCTTGCAGGTTCAACGCATTATCAATTCTCTGCATTGCCCTTTGGCTTATCTACTGCGCCCAGAGTGTTCACGAAATGCCTGGCATCAGTAATTGCCTACTGGAGACTTCAAGGGATACAAATATACCCATATTTGGACGACTGCCAGATCCAAGCGGACAGCAAGCACATACTTCTGAAACATCTGGCGTTTGTAATAATGTTGTTGAATTCTCTGGGATACACAGTCATCAAAAAGAAATCAAGGCTAATACCCTCTCAAACAATAATTTTCCTGGGTGCCAGCTTGGATACAAACACCCAGATGGTCTACCTCACCCCAGAGAAACAAGGGCGACTAACTCAATACTTCAGAAAACTGGCAACTTTCACCAGGCTGACTGCAAGGAAAATCCTGCAGGCTCTGGGATTCATGGCATCTTGCATCCTACTAATCCCATGTGCAAAGCTGCATATGAGGAAACTTCAATGGTACCTAAAAAACCTATGGTCTCAACACAGCCACAGTTTGGAAACAATAATGCCACTGATTCCATGTCTTCAAAAGGAATTCCTGTGGTGAGCTCAAGCATGCCAAAGAAACACAGGTCTCCCACTCTGCAAGCCTCAAGCAAATCAGGTCATCCCAACAGATGCCTTGGACTACGCCTGGGGGGGGGGGGGCACACATGACAGAGATCGGTGCATTCAGGGAAAATGGTCCCAAAAAGAAAAGCACCTACACATCAATCAAAAGGAAATGCTAGCAGTAATAAATGCTATTATAGCTTTCAAAGAACTACTACATCCAGGCCAACTATTGATAAGGACAGACAGCACCACAATAATGTGGTACATAAACAAACAGGGAGGAACCCATTCATACCCCCTATGCAGGCTAGCCATGTCTCTTTGGAACATGGCTCTGGAATTACAAATCGAACTTCAAGCACGGTACCCGCCAGGCAAGGAAAACACTCTGGCAGACAACCTAAGCAGAAATATGACAGATCCACACGAATGGAAGTTGTATCCTCAAGTTTTTACAAAAATAATTCAGGCATGGGGAAGGCCAGACATAGATCTCTTTGCCTCCCACAGAAATCACCAATTGGCAAAATTCTGCTCAAGGACCTTTCGTCCACAGGCCTGGAAAGTGGACGCACTCTCTTTCAGTTGGACAACAATGACAGTTTATGCCTTTCCACCTCTTCCTCTGCTGCCCAAAGTTCTATTAAAAACCAGAGCAGACAGACCAAAGATGATTCTCATTGCTCCAGACTGGCCAAGACAGCACTGGTACCCACTCCTGAGGAACCTGACGCATTCCCCACCATGGATCCTGCCTCTAATGCCTCTTCTACTGACTCAGCACAACTTCAAAACTTCACAGTCAGCTGAAAACACTCAATCTAGCCGCATGAACGATTCCTTAAAATCACAACAGACCCTACTCTCCAAGGAGGTGCAGGATGTCATTTTGGAGGCCAGAAGACCTTCTACTAGAAAAGCTTACTCCGCAAAATGGAAACGGTTTTGTGCCTGGATTGAGAAAAAGGGTCAGAATCCTGGAATACTGAATTTACCTCAAATATTACAGTACCTAGCTGAGATGCTTAGCAGTGGACTTTCATTCTCCTCCATCAAAATCCATGCCTCAGCCATTTCTGCAGAATACAACAATGATCCTCCTTTATTCTCCCTCCCCCTCTTAAGACAGTTCCTCAGAGGGGCTAAGAATATAAAACCCCCAAGGAAGCAACCAGTACCTGCTTGGGACCTCAATTTCATTCTAGAAAAACTGACCTTACCTCCTTTTGAGCCAGCTGCTTCAACAGAACTGCAATATCTGTCCTGGAAAACAGCCTTCTTGCTGGCTATCACCTCAGCTCGCAGGGTTTCGGAACTACAAGCCCTCATGGCTGTGCAGCCTTTCATCATTTTCCATCAGGACAGAGTTTCCTTATGAACCAATCCTTCCTTTATGCCAAAGGTAGTATCCAGGGTAGCCTTGAATCAGGCTATCCACTTACCTACCTTTTACCCTAATCCTCAAAACAAAGGGGAGAGGCTACTACATTCCTTGGACATTCACAGACAGCTATGTTATTATTTGGACCGAACAAAGCCTTTCAGAATATCAGAGCAACTCTTTGTGTCCTATGCTACAGGAGCTCAAGGGAAGCCTATTTCCAAACAGACAATCTCAAAATGGATAGCCCACTGCATACGCTTTTGTTACTCTTTTCATGGTAAAACTACCTGCAGGCATCAGATATCACTCCACAAGGGCCACAGCTACCTCTGCAGCTTTCCTCAGGGGGGTTCCTACCAAAGATATTTTGGAAGCTGCCACTTGGAGTTCTGTACATACTTTCTCCATGCACTATCACCTACCATTATACTCCAAATCTAGAGCAGGCTTTGCCACTGCAGTCCTGCAGGGCATCCTGGCTCCTCCTAGTTCCACCTACTGCCTACCACCCCTTTTTTAGCTTTGAGATTCTACCCATCTGTTATGACTGCAGCTGTATGCACGATGAACATAGTACAGATGTCCTTCATGGATGCATCTGCAGTCATAACAACTGGGTTGTCCTGTCGTCAGGCAGCCCTTCGGTCGGCCGGATTCCAAAGTCCGGGTCCGGCTTCGGCTGATGTCGCACTTCACCCGACGTCATCTCTGCTGGTCTTCGGGTATAAAGGCATCAGCCGACGCCATTTTCTTCAGTCTTTCTTGCCGCGTGGCGCCCGAAGCAGAAGCTGTTCGCAAGTGCCGGTCGGTCAGATCCAGAGATTACTACTACCGAATACTCCTTCAAGACTTCTAAAAGCTAAGTACCCCGTTGGGGACTCTTTCTTGCCTCAGCCGATGTCAGAAAAAGTCAATAACTGTTTAACTTGTGGGAAACCAATACCTCATAAAGATTTCCACTCTTACTGTTTGCCTTGTTTAGGCCCAGACCACGACGTAGCAGCCTGTTCGGCCTGTGCTTCTTTCAACCGACGAACGCTTAGGCGCCGGTCGGAGTTTGCTGAACAGTTTTTCGGCTCTGAATTTGCGTACATTATGCCGCCGGATCCTCCGACTACCCAAATTATTAAAAACGCAAAGAAAAGACCGACACCAGCGGTCCGCGGTTTCGCCGAAACCATGGTTAAGCAAACGCGAGTGTCTCGGTTTCGGCGAAACCGAGAAAACTGATCAGAGTACAGCGAATCAATGACTACTACTGAGGTTCCGGTTACCTTACTTGAATCGGCCTCAGAAATTTTACCTACTACAGTGGTTACTAGTGACTTATCAGACACCATCCCTTTGGATGTCTCTACCCCAGCACGTGGTGCTGCTAGGCCTCCTGCAGCCATGTCTATTAAGGCCTTCGCCAGGGCTAAAGCAGCCAAATCTACTAAGTCAGTGCCTGTTAAACCCCCCTCAACCAGGCCCACTTCTAGTTCACAAATGCTTACTCTGGCAGAAGATTTAATATCCTTAATTAGGGGATCTCAACCTCACCCAGACAGGGCCTCTCAGCCCCCAGAAGAGAGACCTAGAGCAGAGCCCCTCGAGCCTGTGTCCTCTGATGATTCTGCGGAAGACTCAGATATTACAGACCAGCCAGAGGCTCCTTTCTCCAATTTTGAGGACTCAGATGCTGAAGAATCCATTCCAGCTGCTTCCCCACCAGAAGAATTCTCCTTTGGGGAAACCTTACATGCCATGAGAGAACATTTCCAATGGCAGGAACAGGATTTTCAGACTCCAGAAAAAGACTTAGGACTTTTCTGCACCTACCACAACACAGGCCCTTAGCTATACCTCCTGTCCTCTCTGTTGTGGACGATGCATTTAATGATGTTTGCACTGCACCAGATTCTTTACCTCCAGCACCTGCCAAACCAGATAGATTTTACAGGGTGCCAGACACTCATCATCACCTATACAAGGCCCCTCTTGCAGACCCGAAACTATATCCCAGGGCCCTAAGGCAGTAGCCTCAACCACAGCAAAAACCCT
The DNA here is from genome assembly GCF_019279795.1 of Protopterus annectens. Lineage (NCBI taxonomy): Eukaryota > Metazoa > Chordata > Ceratodontiformes > Protopteridae > Protopterus > Protopterus annectens. Next base: position 1,082,208,099 of record NC_056730.1, on the reverse strand, counting down.
ATTCCTTCTGAAAGGGAAGCCAGGTCTTTAGACAGATGGGGCAAAAGGTTTACACCTCTGCTACTCTCTCAGCTAGAGCTTTAAACTGTCAGTTTCACATGATACAATACCAAGAGTTTATGCTTGATCAGTTAACTAAAAGCTATCCTCTGATGACTCTATAGATAAGAAAAATCTATTAGAAATGGTAAATAACATACAACAGGTTAGTAACCATTCCTTAAAATGTGGCTATGATGCACTGGAGGCTTCATTTAGATCAGCCATGACTGGCACAGTGATAAGAAGACATGCATGGCTGAAGGAACAAGTTTTACGGATCATGTTAAAGCTAAGTTATTAGATGCTCCTATGGATAAGACCAGTTTGTTTGGTACACCTGCCCAGCAGGTAATGAAGAAAATGGAAGAAAAGGCAAAATCTGTACAAACGGTTAAAGATTTCTTGCAGGTTCAGCCCCAAGGTTTAGCAGGAACTGGCCTGCCAAAATTTGGTCCTTTCCTGACTCCACAAGATCCCAAAGGGGCAGGAATAGACGTTCCAGAGGCAGAAATCAATCCAGAGGGGGTGCCTACAGAGGACGACAGTGGCAAGGTAATAACAGAGCCTCAGGCACAGCCACTACCACTACAACAGGGCAATCACAGTGACTTGATTCTAACTCCGCCTACCAGGGAACAAATAGCAGCACCCTTAGGCGGAAAATTAACCTTATTTTCAAAGAACTGGCACTATATCACAAAAGACAAGTGGATTTTGCAAACCATAGACCAAGGTTACCGTTTCCACTTCCACACTATACCAGTCAAAAGAGGAATGCCAAACCTACCTCCAAATCAAAAAACAGAAGCTCTACAGCAGATAATGCAATTAACAAAGATGAGAGCTGTGGAAAGAGTACCAATAACAGAACAAGGCAAAGGATTCTACTCCAGACTATTCCTAGTTCCAAGAAAGGAAAAAAGTTGGAGACCTATTCTCGATCTGTCCACCTTAAACACATACATCATTGTCCCAAAATTCAAGATGCTGACCCTACAGCAACTTCTTCCCATGCTGGGCAACGAGTGTTGGCTGGTAACTCTAGATCTCAAGGAGGCATACCTGCACGTCCCCATTCGACCAATTTGCAGAAGATACCTCAGATTTCTTGCAGGATCAGAGCACTATCAATTCTCAGCATTGCCCTTTGGCTTATCTACTGCACCCAGAGTATTCACAAAATGCCTGGCATCAGTAATCGCCCACTGCAGACTACAGGGAATCCAAATTTATCCATACCTGGACGACTGCCTGCTACAAGGGGACAACAAAAGCAAGCTGACAACAGATTTACAAAGGGTCATTTACTTGCTACAAGCACTGGGATACACAGTCAATTTGCAAAAATCAAGGCTGATTCCATCCCAAACAAGGACATTCTTGGGCGCGGAATTGGACACAGTAAAACAAATGGCATTCCTAACTGCAGAAAAACAAAAAGATCTCCCTCTTTACTTCTTGGCACTAACAAACCACAGCAAGCTAACAGCAAGAAAAGTTCTGTAGTCCTTGGGCTTCATGGCATCATGCATAATCTTGGTTCCACATGCCAGACTGCATATGAGAAAACTACAGTGGTACCTAAAGAATTTATGGTCCCAACACAGGCACAGCCTAGAAACAGAAATTCCACTAATTCCATGCCTAAAACAGGAGTTCCTATGGTGGGCTCAAGCATGCCAGTCAAACCCAGGCTTACCCTTTCACAAATATCAGGCAAGCCAAACCATCACAACAGACGCCTCAGACCTAGGATGGGGGGCTCACATGCTGGACAAATGCGTGCAAGGATTGTGGACGCAGGACCAACTTCACCTGCACATCAACCTAAAAGAAATGCTGGCAGTAAAACTGGCAATCCAAAAATTCAGACCATTCCTCAAAGAAGGCCATTTGATGATAAGGACAGACAACACCACAGTCATGTGGTACATCAACAAACAGGGAGGCACTCATTCATACCCCTATGCAGAATGACTTTGGACCTTTGGAACCTGGCACTCAGCTACAACATCCAGTTACAGGCAATGTTTGTACGGAAAGGAGAACACTCTAGCAGACATGTTAAGCAGAACCACCTCGGATGCTCACGAATGGATGCTACACCCGGACATCTTCAAGACCATCGCAAAGAAATGGGGAATGCCACAGATAGATCTATTCGCTTCCCCTCTCAACCACCAGCTCAAAAAATTCTGCACAAGGACATTCCATCCACTTGCATCGAAAGTGGATTCGCTCTCCTTCAGCTGGAAAGGCCTGACAGCATATGCATTCCCACCTCTTCCCTTGATACACAAGGTATTACTAAAAATCAAGGAGGAACGTCCAAGGATAATCCTGATAGCTCCAAACTGGCCAAGACAACACTGGTACCCATTGCTGAGGAGCATGTCTCGGGACAAAATGTGGTCAATACCCTGATGCCTTTGATGTTAACTCTGAACAACTACAGCATCATGCATCCAAACCTAAAACGTTGCAGCTGACTGCATGGCACATCACATAGCAGCAACTATTCCAGATCTCTCCCAAAGGGTTAAAGACATTATCCTTGAAGCCCGCAGACCTTCAACAAGAAGGAACTATGCAGGAAATGGAAAAGGTTTGTCATTTGGAGTGCTGAAAGAGGGAAGGATGTGTGAATATAGATATGGCTAACATTCTGGAGTACTTGGCAGAGCTTCTACATACAGGCCTGTCCTATTCCTCCATCAAGATACATGCATCAGCTATTTCAGCAGAATACAGCTTTGATCCACCTGTCTTCTCACATCCTCTACTCAGGCAGTTCCTCAGAGGGATCAAGAATGTAAAACCTCCTAGGAAACCACCACTGCCAGCTTGGGATTTGAACTTTGTGCTAGAAAAGTTGACACTGCACCTTTTGAACCAGCAGCAACAGCAGACCTACAGCATCTTTCATGGAAAACTGCTTTCCTACTGGCAATAACCTCAGCAAGGAGGGTTTCTGAACTTCAGGCCCTAATGGCAGTACAACCCTTTCTAATCTTCCACCAAGACAGAGTGTCCATGAGGACTAATCCTACATTTATGCCTAAGGTGGTATCCAGAGTGTCCCTAAACCAGGCAATCCACCTACCTACCTTCTTCCCCAACCCACAAAACAGAGGGGAAAGAATGCTGCATACCTTGGATGTACACAGACAGCTACGCTACTACCTGGACAGAACAAAAAGTAACAGAAAAACTGACCAGCTTTTTGTAGCCTATGCAACAGGAAGGGAAGGAAAAGCAATTTCCAAACAGACAATCTCCAAATGGATAGGAAATTGCATACGATTCTGTTACTCCTTCCATGGAAAACCAATCCCACAGAACATACGACCTCATTCTACAAGAGCAACAGCCACTACCACAGCCTTCTTACGAGGAGTGGCAACCAAGGACATTATTTTGGCGGCTTCTTGGACCTCCGTGCATACATTTGCCAAGCATTATAATTTACCTCTGTATTCCAGATCCCGAGCAGGGTTTGCCACTGCTGTACTGCAAGGGATCCTAACCACACCATAATCTATTCTTCCTCCTCCCCTAGTTGGCTATGGTATTCTACCCAGTTGTTATGACTGCAGATGCATCCATGAAGGACATAGTACAGTTTTGTACCTACCATAAATGTAGATGTCCGAAATGGATAGCATCTGCAGTCAGGATTACCCTCCCTCCTTCCCCTCTGTGGTACTCCTAGGGTATTTACCCTCCTAATAGCTAGCTGGTGGGGGGGAGTCTCTTATGGTGTATTTGTTTGTATATATGTACATACATGCTTATTTTTTGTGTTTGCCTTCTATCCTTTGGGAAACATTGGCATTTTTACCCAAAATTTAGCCTTCCAAGAGGGCAACTGGCATCTGGGGCAAGAAACACTGAAGAAAATGGCGTTGGCTGATGCCTTTATACCCGAAGACCAGCAGAGATGACGTCGGGTGAAGTGCGACATCAGCCGAAGCCGGACCCGGACTTTGGAATCCGGACGACCGAAGGGCTGCCTGATGACAGGACAACCCAGTTGTTATGACTGCAGATGCTATCCAGTTTGGACATCTACATTTATGGTAGGTACAAAACTGTACTTGTTGTACCTACCATAAATGTAGATGTTCAAGTGCTAATACAGCTGCAGTCCAGGTTTCCCTCCCTCCTTCCCCTCTTGAGACAGGCCTGTAGGCTAACACATCCTCATACAACCTGATTGGGGTTTTCATTTATGATGTATTTGCTTGCAACCACTGTATTTTGATTATATAGCACTGCATTATCACACAAATTTATTATTGCCTTCCTTCTGGGTCACCTGACATCTGGGGCAAGAAAAACTGAAGCAAATGGCGTCGGCTGGTTCCTTTATACCCCTGTCGCACTGACGTCAGGGAAGAAGCGACGACAACCGACGCCGGACCTAGACTTTGGAATTCGGACGACCGAGGACCCGCCTGACTGCAGGAGAACCCATCTGTTATGACTGCAGCTGTATTAGCACTCGAACATCTACATTTATGGTAGGTACAAAACTGTACTTTTCTAGTCCCAAGAAAGGACAAAGCCTGGAAGGCCCATCTTAGACCTCTCAATTCTGAAAACATACCTGGAGGTACCCAAATTCAAAATGCTCACACTACAGCAGCTCCTTCCCATGCTGGGCAAGGAGTCTTGGCTGGTAACGTTGGACCTCAGAGGCATACCTGCATGTCCCTATCGGACAAGATTGCAGAAGATACCTCAGATTTTTGGCAGGTACAACGCATTATCAATTCTCTGCATTGCCCTTTGGCTTATCTACTACGCCCAGAGTATTTACGAAATGCCTGGCATCAGTAATTGCATATTGCAGACAATGAGGAATACAAATTTATGCATATCTGGACGACTGCCTGATCCAAGCGGACAGCAAGGCCATTCTATTACAGCATCTGGCTTTTGTAACACAGCTGCTCAGTTGCCTAGGGTACACAGTAAACAAAAAGAAGTCAAAACTAATACCCTCGCAACAGATAATATTCCTGGGTGCCAGCTTAAATACAACAGCCCAGACGGCTTACCTCACGCCAGACAAACAAAAACAATTGACTCAATACTTCAAAAAGATAGCAACTTTTACCCAGCTCACTGCAAGGAAAATCCTGCAGGCATTGGGGTTCATGGCATCATGCATTCAACTAATCCCATATGCAAAGCTGCATTTGAGAAAATTACAATGGTACCTGAAAAGTGTATGGTCTCAACACAGGCACAGCCTCGAAACAAATATACCTATCATTCCCTGCCTTCAAAAGTTCCTATGGTGGGCTCAAGCATGTCAAATAAACAAGGGTCTTCCTTTCGTCTTACCTCCAGCAAACCAAACCATGACAACAGATTCTTCAGACTATGCATGGGGAGCACACATGGCAGTACAGTGCATACAGGGCAAATGGTCTGCAAAACAAATGCATCTTCACATCAACCAAAAAAAGATGCTAGCTGTGCAAAATGCACTGACAGCCTTCAAGGACCTCTTGCATCCAGGACAACCTCTAATAAGGACAGACAACACCACAGTTATGTGGTACATAAACAAACAGGGAGGAACACACTCCTACCCTTTATGCAGACAGGCTATGACCTTATGGAACACAGCTTTGACCTACCAAGTACAACTACAAGCACAATTCCTGCCAGGAAAGGAAAATATATTGGCAGACGAATTAAGCAGAAATATGGCAGACCCTAACTAGTGGAGACTACACCCACAAGTATTTTCAATGATAACTCAAAGATGGGGATGTCCAGACATAGATCTATTTGCCTCCCCGAACAACTGCCAATTACAAAAATTCTGCACAAGGAATTATCACTCCCTAGCCTGGAAAGTGGACGCTCTATCATTCAGTTGGACAACACTGACACTTTATGCCTTCCCTCCACTACCTCTATTGATTAAGGTATTATTGAAGGTCAGATCAGAGACCACAAATGATCCTCATTGCTCCGGACTGGCCACGCCAGCACTGGTACCCATTACTAAGGAACTTGACTCCCAGCCCTCCATGGATCTTGCCTCAATTCCCACTACTGTTGACTCAGAAAAACTCTCAAACCAGTCACAGCCAGAACTTTAAATGTAGCTGCATGGAGAATTCCTTAAATTATCAATCAACACTTCTCTCAAAGGACGTCCTGAATGTCATTTTGGAGGCCAGGAGGCCCAGCACCAGGAAGACTTACTCAGACAAATGGAAACAATTTTGTGCATGGCACCAGGCTAAAGGTCAAAATCCCTGGAATACCAAACATTCCTCACATACTGCAATACCTAACTGAGATGCTACACAAAGGCCTTTCCTTCTCCTCCATTAAGATCCATGCTTCAGCCATTTCTGCTCAATATAATACGGATCCCCCAATTTTCTCACACCCTTTACTTAGGCAGTTTCTTAGAGGGGCTAAGAATATAAGACCCCGCAGAAAACCACCAACACCAACTTGGGACCTGAACTTCGTTTTAGAAAAGTTAACACTGCCTCCTTTCGAACCAGCATTCTCAGCAGAACTACAATACTTGTCTTGGAAAACAGCCTTGTTACTGGCTATTACCTCAGCACGCAGGGTCTCAGAACTACAGGCACTTATGGCAGTGGAACCTTTCATCACTTTCCATCAGAACAGAGTCTCTTTACGAACTAACCCTACCTTCATGCCCAAGGTAGTATCCAGTGTGGCTTTGAATCAGACCATTCATTTACCCACCTTTTATCCTAACCCACAGAATAAAGGAGAAAGGCTCCTTCACTCTTTGGACATTCACAGACAGCTACGTTACTATTTAGATAAGACAAAGATCTTCAGAAAAACTGACCAACTCTTTGTATCATATGCTGCAGGTTCACGAGGAAAGGCTATTTCAAAACAGACCATCTCCAAATGGATAGCACATTGTATCCGCTTTTGCTACTCGCACCATGTGAAGGCAGTGCCTGTCAATATTAGATCCCGTTCTACCAGGGCTGCTGCAACCTCAGCAGCCTTTCTCAGAGGGGTTCCAACCAAAGACATTCTGGAGGCAGCTACTTGGAGTTCAGTGCACACCTTTACCAAGCACTGCCACCTTCCATTATACTCAAAAACCAGAGCTGGTTTTGCCACTGCAGTTCTGCAGGGCATCTTAGCATCACCTAACCCAGTTTAGTACCAGCCACCCTTCCATAGCTTTGGGATTCTAACCAAGTGTGATGACTGCAGCAGTATAGTACAATGAACGTAGTACAGTTTTGTACCTACCATAAATGTAGATGTTCGAGTGGTTATACTGCTGCAGTCCAGGATGTCCTTCAAGGATGCATCTGCAGTCCTTACATATGGGTTGTCCTGCCTCAGGCAGCCCTTCGGTTGGCCGGATTCCAAAGTCTGGGTCCGGCGTCGGCTGATGTCGCCCTTTTTCCAGACGTCAGAGTGCCTGGGGTATAAAAGCGTCAGCCGACGCCATCTTCCTCAGTCTTTCTTGCCACGGGGTGCCCGAAGTCGAAGCAGTTCGCAAGTGCCGGTCGGCCAGCTCCTGTGATTTCAGCTACCGAAGTCTTCAAAAAAGCTAAGTACCCCGTTGGGGACTCTTTCCTGCCTCAGCCGATGTCAGATCAAATGGTTAAAGTTAATAATTGTTTAACTTGTGGGAAACAAATACCTCATAAGGATTTCCACTCTTACTGCTTACCCTGCCTAGGCCCAGACCACAACGTCTCTGCCTGTACAGCCTGTGCTTCCTTTAATAAACGCACTTTTAGGCGTCGGGCAGAGTTTGCAGAGGAGTATTTTGAGGAAAAGGCTAAATCGGTACAAACAGTCAAAGATTTTCTCTAGGTCCAACCACCAAGATTCAGCAGAAATTGGCCTTCTAAGAATTGGTCCTTTCCAGACACAGACAGATTTCAGAGGCAAAAACAGGCGTGCCAGAGGTAGAGGGCAAGCTCAAGGCTCCTACAGAGGATGTCAATGGCAGCCTCCTAACCAGAGAGGTAGTGCAGGACCTACAACTGCTGCACAAGGACAATCTCAATGACTTGACTTTGACTCCGCCAACCAGGGCTCAATTGGAAGCACCTTTGGGCGGAAAGCTATCTTTATTCTCAGAAGATTGGCACAGTATTACAAAGGACAAATGGATACTGCAAATAATAGACAAAGGATACAGATTCCATTTTCATACATTACCAAAAAGACAAGGCATGCCAAACCTGCCACCAAATCAAAGGGCAGAGGCTTTCAAGCAAATTTCCAACCTACTACAAATGAAGGCAATAGAAAAGGTTCCTTTCACAAAACAAGGCCAAGGATTTTTTTCCAGACTATTCCGTGTTCCAAGAAAAGAAAAGAAATGGAGGCCTATTCTGGACTTGTCCACACTGAATACTTATCTCATCGTGCCAAAATTCAAAATGCTGACCTTACAGCAACTTTTTCCCATGCTGGGCAAGGAGTCCTGGCTGGTAACTCTAGACCTCAAGGAGGCATACCTGCATGTCCCTATCAGACAAAGTTGCAGAAGACACCTCAGATTTCTTGCAGGTTCAGAGCATTATCAATTCTCAGCATTGCCCTTCGGCTTATCTACTGCGCCCAGAGTATTCACGAAATGCCTGGCATCAGTAATTGCACATTGCCGACTTCAGGGGATTCAAATATACCCATACCTGGACGACTGCCTTATACAAGCGGACAGCCACCAAACATTGGTAAAACAACTGAACTATGCCATCTGCCTACTACAGGCCTTGGGATACACAGTCAGCATTCAAAAATCAAGACTTGTTCCATCCCAATGAATAATTTTCCTGGGTGCAAAACTGGATACAAACATCCAAATGGCTTTTCTCACAGAAGAAAAACAAGAACAATTACCGGATTATTTCAGAAATCTGACAACACAAACCCAGCTGACTGCAAGGAAAATCCTGCAGGCCCTGGGTTACATGGCATCTTGCATTCTTCTGATTCCACAAGCAAGGCTGCATATGAGGAAACTACAATGGTACCTAAGGAGTCTATGGTCTCAACACAGTCACAGCCTAGAAGCTTTGATCCCCCTCATTCCATGCCTTCAAAAGGAATTTCTGTGGTGGGCACAAGCAAGCCAGTCAAACATGGGTCTGCCTTTCAGCAAGCCACATATCAGCCAAACCATTACAACGGACGCCTCAGACCACAGATGCGCGCATGGAGGGCAGATGCATTCAAGGGCAATGGACACAAAAAGAATTGCGTCTGCACATCAACCAAAAGGAAATGCTGGCAGTGATGCATTCAATCGAGGCCTTTGAACACTTCCTGCATCAAGGTCACCTGCTAATAAAGACAGACAATATCACAGTTATGTGGTACATAAACAAGCAAGGAGGTACCCATTCCTACCCTCTTTGCAGGCTGGCAATGAACCTTTGGGAACTTTCCCTAAAACTCAGTATAGAGCTGCAATCCCAGTTAGTACCAGGAAAGGACAATGTACTGGTGGACAGCCTAAGCAGAAACATCATGGATCCACACGAATGGATGTTGCACCCAGACATTTTTCTTCAGATAGCACAATCATGGGGAAGGCCGGACATAGATCTTTTTGCCTTCCACCACAACCATCAACTGAAGAAATTCTGCACAAGGACATACCATCCTCAAGCATGGAAAGTGGACGCCCTCTCCTTCAGCTGGAATGCTCTAACAGTATATGCATTCCCACCTCTACTGTTAATGACCAAGGTCTTACTGAAGATCAGGACAGAGCAACCAAAAGTGATTCTGATAGCCCCGGACTGGCCAAGACAACACTGGTACCCACTGTTAAAGAGCATGTCACGCACGAAACCATGGCCTCTACCACAATGGCCACTTCTTCTGACACAGCACAATTACAAAACTCTGCACTCCAGCCTAAAAACCTTGCAGCTGACAGCCTGGAAAATACCTTGACTCCTCGCCAGAATAAACTATCCAAGAGGGTAAAGGATATCATCATGGAAGCTCGGCAGCCTTCCACAAGAAAGGCATATTCAGCAAAATGGAAAAGATTTCGTACTTGGAGCACCTCAAAGGGTCAAGATCCGACAGGGATGAGCATTCCACATATCCTTGAATACTTGGCTGAAATGCTCCATAATGGCCTTTCTTATTCTTCCATAAAAATTCATGCTTCAGCAATTTCAGCAGAGTACAACACTGATCCACCTGTATTTTCTCATCCTCTGCTAAGGCAGTTCCTAAGAGGGATAAAAAACATCAGCCCTCCAAGGAAACCACCAGTGCCTACATGGGACCTTAACTTCATGTTGGAAAAATTAACTCGACCTCCCTTTGAACCAGCAGCATCTTCAGAACTACAATTCCTGTCTTGGAAGACTTCCTTCTGGCCATAACCTCAGCAAGAAGAGTATCCGAGGTACAGGCCCTCATGACAGTACAACCATTTCTCATTTTTCATCAGGACGGAGTCTCTTTGAGAACCAATCCTTCATTCATGCCAAAGGTGGTATCCAGGATCTCACTGAACCAAGCTATCCACCTGCCTACCTTCTTTCTAAATCCACAAAATAAAGGAGAGAAACTTCTGCATACCCTGGACATTCACAGGCTGTTGCGCTACTACTTGGACAGAACTAAGACTTACAGAAAAACTGACCAACTCTTTGTAGCATATGCTGCTGGTGTACAAGGAAAAGCAATTTCCAAACAGACCATTTCAAAATGGATAGGAAATTGCATTTGATTCTTTTACTCTTTTCATGGAAAAGCTGTGCCAGCTAACATCAGGCCTCATTCCACCAGAGCAACAGCCACCTCCACAGCCTTCTTAAGAGGGGTGGCTACAAAGGACATTTTAGAAGCTGCTACATGGAGCTCTGTGCATACATTTTCCAAGCATTACAACTTGCCTGTGTATTCCAGATTCAGAGCAGGCTTTGCTACTGCAGTCCTGCAGGGCATGTTAGCTACACCATCCTTTTCTTAGGTCCTACCACCACCCAGCTTGGCTATGGTATTCTACCCATATGTAAGGACTGCAGATGCATCCTTGAAGGACATAGTACAGTTTTGTACCTACCATAAATATAGATGTCCGATAGGTATGCATCTGCAGTCAGGTTTTCCCTCCCTCCTACCCCTCTGTGGTATTCTTTGTGGACCTATCCCTCATTTTAGCTAGCTGGTGTTCTCTTTTATGGTGTATTTGTTTTTTATTGCTGTGCATGTTTGGAATTTTTTCATCTCTCCAAATTTAGCCTTCCTTAGAGGGCACCTGGCATCTGGGGCAAGAAAAACTGAGGAAGATGGCGTCAGCTGACGCTTTTATACCCCAGGCGCTCTGACGTCGGGGAAAAAGGGCGACATCAGCCGACGCCGGACCCAGACTTTGGAATCCGGCCGACCGAAGGGCTGCCTGAGGCAGGCCAACCCATATGTAAGGACTGCAGATGCATACCTATCGGACATCTACATTTATGGTAGGTACAGAACTGTACTTTACCCTCCCTCCATCCTCTCTACATACCAGGGTGTTAGTTACAACTCCATGTACATCAATCAATTGGATGCATGTCTATATGGTGTATTTGCTAACAGCTAAGTACTATTGTTTATCTACTAAGGTATTGTTGCATAGCTATTGTATTGCCTTCCTGGTTGGGGGCACCTGATATCTGGGGCAAGAAAAACTGAAGAAAATTGCGTCGGCTGTCTCTTTTATACCCCTGTCGCACTGACGTCAGGGAAGAGGCGACTACAACCGACGCCGGTCCAGGACTTTGGGATTTGGCTAACTGCGGGACCGCCTGGCGACAGGATAACCCAAGTGTGATGACTGCAGCAGTTTAACCACTCGAACATCTACATTTATGGTAGGTACAAAACTGTACTTTCTGCAGGGCCTAATAGCCACCCCTAATGCTGTTTAGCTCCAGCTTCCCAACCTTAGCTTTGGGATTCAACTCAATTGTAATGACTGCAACAGTGAAAAACGAAGAACATAGTACAGTTGTGTACACTTAACATAAATGTAGATGTTCGAGTGTATTCACTGTTGCAGTCCAGGTTACCCACCCGCCACCCTCCATTTCTTTGCTGAAACGTATCTGTACTTCTCTATTCCATACAACCTATGTGGTGTATTTGCTTGAAGATGAAGGCAAAATATATACTTTGGTGCATGCATGTTTTATTGACATATTTTAAGCCTACCCTTTTGGGGGCACCTGACATCTAGGGCAAGAAAAACTGAAGAAAATGGCATCGGCTGCATCTTTTATACCCCTGGCGCACTGACGTCAGGGAAGAGGCGATAGCAACCGACGCCGGACCTAGACTTTGGAATTCAGGCCGACTGAGGGTAGCCTGCCAGCAGGATAACCCAGTTGTAATGACTGCAACAGTGAATATACTCTAACATCTACATTTATGGTAAGTGTACAAAACTGTACTTTGTGTACACTTAACATAAATGTAGATGTTCGAGTGTGTTCACTGCTGCAGTCTTGGTTTCCCTCCCTCTTTCCCCCTTTTTTCTTGGTCCTCTCCTGCTCTCCTTTCCTAAGATGCAGACTGAAAATCTGGTTTTCTTTACCAAAGTTACTTGGGGGTCCTGACTGTTATGGTAAGAAAGACTGGGGAAGTGACGTCTGCTTCCTCCATTTGTATCTGATGTTCTGACGTCCTTTACAACCGACGACAGCCGATGTCATATTTACTTAACTTTGGTATTCTGGCCGATTCAAGGGCTACCGGGAGCAGGATAACCCAGTAGTTAGGACTTATGCAGTGAATACACTAGAACACCTACATTTATGGTAAGTGTACACGACCTGTACTTTCTGTCATCTGTTGAAATTAGGCTCACTACTGGTGTAAACCAGCACCACAGTTATGTGGTATCTAAACAAATGGGGGCATGAGATCTTACCCATTGTGCATACTAGCACAGTAATCATGTCACCTAGTCACACAAATGGACAAGGCTGTGGTAGCTGCATACATTCTATCACAGGAGAATGTACTGGCAGATTCCTAATGCAGGTGCTTGGAGTACCTTCAGTAATGGACCTTGAACAAACAAATCTTCAGAACAATAAAGCTTGTGTGGAACACCACAGAATGTTTTGCTTCATCATAAAACTACCAGCTTCCCCTGTTCTACACCAGTAGTCCTTTCCCCTCTGTGTGGAGGAAGATTCCTTCTCTTTCCAGTGGTCGGGGAGGTTCCTGCTTGCCTTCAGCTCCCACTACTACCAAAAAATCCTTCTAAATGGTAAAAAGGAAGCTCCAAAACATGTACTCCTAATCCCTTTCTGGCCAAGACTGCATTGGTTTCCCCTTCTATTCCCACTGTCCAAAGGAAACTGTTGGAAATTATTGTTGCAACCAGATCCGCTAAGTCAGCAGCAAGGTCTGCTTCTTCATCCAAGTATAGCCTCTTTTTCATTCTGTGGATGATAAGGGTTGTGATCCCAAAAAGACACCTGTTCTCTAAGGAGGTGGCTAAGACTCTTACAGGAGGCCAGAAAACATACCACCAGATAATCACATAGAGCTGAGTGGAAAAGATTTTCTCTTTGGTGCTTCAAGCACAGCCAGGACCAGTTCATATCAGATACCCCTTCTGTTGTCTAGTATTTCTGTGAAGTAGTGTATTCTGATCTGGCCTTCTATTCCATTAAAGCCCGGATGTCTGCCATTAATGGCTGCTTGCCTTTTGATCCTCCTCTCATGTCCAGGAAAGAGGTGAAACTTTTATTGAGAAGAATCTTACATCGTAAGCCATTAAGAAAACCAGTTCCTCCTCCCTAAGATCTCCAGTTTGTGCTGGAAAAATGTATTTTGCTCCCTTTTGAGACAGCAGCTTCTGCCAATTTAAAGTTCTGCAGATAGAAGACTGTCCTTCTGCTGGCTTTTACCTCTTCCTGTAGAGTGTCTGAACTTCATGCTGTTAAGCTATTCCAGCCTTTCTCATTTTTGACAGGGGGCAGTGTGATTCTCGGGGCCAATCCAGCATTCATGGCTAAGGTACTGAATGAGATGTTCTCAACCAGGCAATCCTAATTCCCAAAATAATGGAGAAAGGATTATCCAGTCATTAGACGTTCACAGGAAATTAAGGTTCTACTTGGACAAAACTGACCATTCATGGATTCCAAACTGGGCCAACCCATTTTTAAGCAAAGCATCGCATCTTGGATATCGAAGGCTATCTGTTTGTGTTGCAGACAATATGGGAAGGCATTGACTTCCTGCCCAACAGCACATTCCACTTGGGCAGTGGCTTTTTTTGGGACATTCCACAAACATGTAGATGCCAGGTCCATTTTGGAAGCGGTTACCTTGTCTTGTGTGCACAACTTCAAATATCACAAGATTGATGACTTTTCGAGATCCAGGGCTGCCTTTGTTCTTTGTTGTATGTTCTTTCTGGTCTTTTGGACAGCTCATCCTCCCTTTAGCTAGTCTTCCTTTTGTGTACCTCCTTCAGCTCTGGAATTACCCATGTGTTAGGAGTACTGCAATCCTGATCTCAGTCAGGACAGTACTGTAAGTTCTTACACAGCTGTACTAACAGTAGATGTCCTACTGATCACTGTTACATTATTCCCCCCTCCAATATTACTCTTTCCTTCTGCTGTAAGCTATCACCTGTAGACTGCTTTCATGGGAATTTACGTACCCTTCCTAACTGACCAGTTTTCTCTCTCCTTAGTCTTAAGCCTGTTGGCTTGGAGATGGTCTTGGGTACTTGTTTAATGTCCATCTGTATATCCTGACTCATATGAGCTGAGATAGTGTGTTAAATGTACACCATCTGGAAGGTAAAGCTTTGGGACCCCGCCTGGATATCAGATTGTGAAAACCTATATGTTAAGAATAATGCAACCAGTTATATCAGTAAAACACCTACTGTTCTGTTAAGTTCTTATACAACTGCACTTTGTCCATATTCAACTCTTTAAGCAAGGTACTGGTGGATTCACATAAACCAGATTCTAAACAAGTGTTGCCGTTACCTAATCGGGCTACTCAGGTAGCCAGACACCGTACAAAATGCTGTTGTGATGCTGTAGGGGGCCTGTTGTAGAGCAACTGTTACGGGCTCTGTCTTTCACAGGTATACATGATTGCAAATCCAACCCATGTCAGAAGACTTCAAAACCAAACTTCCTGATTCTCCTTCGGACAGGGTCCTTTTTTGGTCCATTAGCTGGCAGCTTATTTAAAGCCGTACAAGAGCAAAGCAAGACAATGAAAGATTACAGTCAGATTCTGTTAACCTCTTTGCCTGGGTCTACATTAGATACTCAAACATTTGAAAGTTCAACTACCATATGGTCAACACCATATGATCGAACTTACAAAAGTTCAAATATCTAATAAACAAAAATTACGCAAAACACCTACCTGAACGTTCTAAGCCGGGGGGCAAGCCCCCCTGCACCTCCCCGCTCTTTAAATATACCAACTCTGAGATCGCACTACAGTGCAGAAAAGGGAAATTTTCCCATTCGCTCTGTACGGAGATCTCCGTTACAATGTTCGAACACTCAAAAATCCAATTATATGGTGTCGACCATGTGATTTTCGGAATTTTGAATGTTTGAACATTCAATACAAGTCCTTTTTTGCATAGATATTACAGGAATTACCCAGCCAAGCCCTTATTTGTTAGATGGGGCTCCAGACCCATTCAAAAATACAGGAAGGCTCCCAGAAAGAGATTCCCCTAGTAAACAACTGAGGGATTTCACATCTGGGAGGCTTCCCTTTGGGGCAAATCTCTGACTCCTTACACCCCCCCCCCTTCCTTTCTTGGCCTTCCCCTTGCCAGAAAGCTTTCTCAATCTTTTTATGTTATGGCCTAGAAAGAATGTCCCCCTCTGAATGGTATACCCCCGACTTCCCCACAACACAGTCCACCTTCTAAAACCCAAACTCCAAAAATTGCAGACCCAAAGCACTATAGAACCAGTGCCCATAGAATTTTTTCTTCTTCTCCAGACTATTCCTGTTTCCAACAAAAAAGGGGCAGTAGAGTCCCATACTTCGGTGAATGTCTGATTAACATATTTTTAAAAGTGCCAACCTTCAAAATGCTCTCACTGCACACACACTGCTGCCCTTCCTACTTCCACAGGCATACCTAGTATCCCTGTATCTAAAGAATGCCTACTTCCATATACAATTCCCCCTCCTGAGGATATTCCTCATAGACTGTACTGGCTCTTCTCACTTGGTTTACCAGTTTCCCTTTTGGGATTTCCACAGCCCCAAAAGTTTCCACAAAGTGTCTAGCACCAGTGATAGCATTCTGCCAAACTTAGGGAATTCAATTTGTTTCTGCTTAGATGATCTGCTAATCCTGGCTACCTCACCACAGATGCTACTAAAACGTCTCCAGTTCTTTCTGTATCTCCTCCTGCAGTGGGAGTTTAAGGTCAACTGCAAAAAATCATCTCTCTAGCCCATCCAGAAGCTGAGTGTTTTTGGGTTGCACCAAAAAGATGCAGGCTTAACTGCCTCAGGAAAAAGTGCAGAATCTTGCAGCTTATTTTCAGCCTCCCTTCCCTCAACCAGTGCTCAGCCAGTGTAATCCTTAGAGTTCTGAGATTCATGGCAGCTACTATCCCAATGCTCTTTCTAGCCAGACTTCACATGAGGAAAATTCAGTGGTACCTGGAAACATTCTGGTACAAACACGTAACCCCTTAAGTTGGTAAACGTAGATTTTCCTTTTAAGAAAAAGCAACAAATTAGCTATGTGGCTCATATGCCTAAGGATCTTCACAAGGAATGGGAGTAATTTACTAAAGAGTGTGTGTGTGTGTGTGTGTGTGTGTGTGTGTGTGTGTGTGTGTGTGTGTGTGTGTGTGTGTGTGTGTGGGTGGCGGTTGTCAGTGTCCTCATCGCTGTAAAGCCATCACGAGATATGTCTGATGTCCTCCTATTTCAGTGTTGCAGTATTCACTAGTGGGTTTACCCTTCTTATCTTGTCCGGCCAGGTTTCCAAAACTTTTCCAGTCCCTGATGGTGCATTGGATGTCTGACATGTTGGGAGGTACGTGAGCCATAAATGTGACGTCTGTGCACACCAGCCATCAACTTTTCAGCCGCCAGCAGTATGCCAGGTGATGTCCTTCAAGGATGCATCTGCAGTCATCACATATGGGTTGTCCTGCCTCAGGCAGCCCTTCGGTCGGCCGGATTCCAAAGTCTGGGTCCGGCGTCGGCTGATGTCGCCCTTTCTCCGACGTCAGAGCGCCTAGGGTATAAAAGCGTCGGCGGCGTCTTCCTCAGTCTTTCTTGCCACGTGGTGCCCGAAGCAGAAGCAGTTCGCAAGTGCCGGTCGGCCAGTTCCTGTAATTCAGTTACTGAAGACTTCAAAAAGCTAAGTACACCGTTGGGGACTCTTTCTTGCCTCAGCCGATGTCAGATAAAATTAATAATTGCTTAACTTGTGGGAAACAAATACCTCATAAGGATTTCCACTCTTACTGCCTCCTCTGCTTAGGCCCAGACCACGACGTCTCTGCCTGTTCAGCCTGTGCTTCCTTCAACCGACGCACTCTTGGACGTCGGACGGAGTTTGCAGAGGAATTTTTTGGGGCTCGTTTTGCTTACAATATGCCATCGGAGACTCCGACTTCCCATTTAATTAAGAAACTGAAGGACAAGGACCGACACACGCGGGCCGCGGTTTCGGCTGAAACCACGGCCAGGCCTACCGCGAGTGTCTCGGTCTCGGCTGAAACAGAGTCCTTGGTACTTCCATCCACCGAAACCGCTCAACCGACAACCTCGGCCCCAGAGGCCCCTGCTGAGTCAGTTATTGAATTTCCTTCAGAAACTGGTGTTTTGGAAACTTCTGACACCATTCCTCTAGACAAAACTACACCAGCACGTGGTGCAGCCAGGCCTCCTGCATCCATGTCCATAAAGGCATTCACCAGGGCTAAAGCTGCTAAACGCACAAAAACTATGCCTCCCAGGGTTATTCCTCAGGGACCCACTACAGGTTCACAGATTCTAAGTTTAGCAGAGGACCTAATTTCCTTAATTAGGGGCTCTCAGCCCCATCCGGACAGGGGCTCTCAACCTCCTCCAGACAAAAGGCCCAGTGTTGAGCCCCTCTGATCCCCACTCCTCAGAGGAGGCCACTGATGGCTCTGCTCTCTCGGACTACCAGGAGAAGGCCTTTTCGGCCTACGAGGATTCTGATGCAGAGGAATCTATCCCCTCGGCCTCCCCTCCTGAGGAACTTTCCTAAGGGGAGACCCTGCACACTATGAGAGAGCATTTCAAATGGCAGGGCCAGGAATTCTCTGATTCCAGGAAAAGATTAAGAACTTTTCTGCATTTACCTCAGCATAGACCTTTGTCTATTCCTCCTGTTTTGAATTTCATTGTTGATGTGTACTCTGAGTCTAGCATAACCCCTGACACTCTTCCTCCGGCCCCTGTCAAACCCGATAGGTACTACAGGGTCCCAGACTCGCATCACTTTCTTTACAAAGCCCACTCTGCTGACCCAGAAACTATTTCCCAGGGCCCTAAAGGGGTTGCAGCTGCCACTGCTAAAAATCCACTCCCCTCTGAAAGGGAGTCCAGGGCTTTAGAGAGATGGGGTAAAAAAGTGTATACTTCAGCTACTCTTTCTATGAGGGCATTAAATTGTCAATTTCATATGATACAGTACCAAGAGTATTTGTTAGATGAATTGCATAAGAAACTGTCTTCTCCTGAACCCCTAGATCACAAATCACTTCAGGATCTGGTACATAACTCCCAGCAGGTTAGCAACCATTTCTTGCAGTGTGGTTATGATGCATTGGAAGCTTCATGTAGGTCAGCTATGACTAGTGCAGTCATACGTAGGCATGCTTGGCAAAAGGAACAATCTCTGCCAGACCATGTTAAAGCTAAGCTTCTGGATGCTCCACTGGAAAAGCAAAAGTTATTTGGCTCCACTGCTCAGGAGGTCTTAAAGAAATTTGAGGAAAAGGCAAAATCTGTACAAACAGTCAAAGATTTTCTACAAGTCCAACCGCCAAGATTCAGCAGAAATTGGCCTGCCAAGAATTGGTCCTTTCCGGACACAGACAGATTTCAGAGAGGCAAGAACAGGCGTGCCAGAGGTAGAGGGCAAGCTAGAGGCTCCTACAGAGGACGTCAATGGCAGCCTCCCAACCAAAGAGGTAGTGCAGGACCTGCAACTGCTGCACAAGGACAGACGCAATGACTTCACTTTGACTCCGCCAACCAGGGCTCAATTAGAAGCACCTTTGGGCGGAAAGCTTTCTTTATTCTCAGAAAATTGGCACAGTATTACAAGAGACAAATAGACAAAGGATACAGGTTCCATTTTCACACATTACCAAACAGAAAAAGGCATGCCAGACCTGCCACCAAATCAAAGGGCAGAGACTTTGAAACAAATCTCCAGCTTAATGCAAATGAAAGCTATAGAAAAGGTTCCTATTTCAGAACAAGGCCAAGGATTTTATTCCCGACTATTCCTTGTTCCAAGAAAAGAAACACAATGGAGGCCTATTCTCGACTTGTCCGCACTGAATACTTATCTCATTGTGCCAAAATTCAAAATGCTGACACTACAGCAACTCCTTCCCATGCTGGGCAAGGGGTCTTGGCTGGTAACTCTGGACCTCAAGGAGGCATACCTGCATGTCCCTATCAGACAAAGTTGCAGAAGGCACCTCAGATTTCTTGCAGGTTCAGAGCATTATCAATTTTCAGCATTGCCCTTTGGCTTATCTACTGCGCCCAGAGTATTCATGAAATGCCTGGCATCAGTAATTGCACACTGCAGACTTCAGGGGATTCAAATATACCCATATCTGGACGACTGCCTTATACAAGCGGACAGCCAACAAACTTTGGTAAAGCATTTGAATTATGCCATCCACCTACTTTAGGCCTTGGGATATACAGTCAACATTCACAATCAAGACTTGTTCCATCCCAAAGAATAACCTTTCTGGGTGCGGATCTAGACACAACCACCCAAATGTTTTTTCTCACAGAAGAAAAACAGACAACTACCGGATTATTTCAAGAACCTGATAAGACAAACTCAGCTGACTGCAAGGAAAATTTTGCAGGCCTTGGGTTACATGGCATCTTGCATTCTTCTGATTCCACAAGCAAGGCTGCATATGAGGAAACTACAATGGTACCTAAGGAGTTTATGGACTCAGCACACTCACAGCTTAGAAGCTTTGATCCCACTCATTCCATGCCTCCAAAAGGAATTTCTGTGGTGGGCTCACGCAAGCCAGTCAAACAGGGATCTGCCCTTCAGCAAACCAATAGCCAGCCAAACCATTACAACGGACGCTTCAGACCACGGTTGGGGAGCACATATGGAGGGCAGATGTATTCAAGGACTATGGTCACAAAAGGAGCTACGCATGCACATAAACCAAAAGGAAATGCTGGCAGTGATGCATGCAATCGAGGCCTTCTAACTCTTCCTGCATCAAGGCCACCTGTTAATAAGGACAGACAACAACACAGTTATGTGGTACATAAACCAACAAGGAGGTACCCATTCCTACCCTCTTTGCAGACTAGCAATGAATCTGTGGCAACTTTCCCTGAAACTCAATATAGAGCTGCAGTCACAGTTTGTGCCAGGAAAAGACAATATACTGGCGGACAGCCTAAGCAGAAATATCACGGATGCACACGAATGGATGCTGCACCCAGACATCTTCTTTCATATAACACAATCATGGGGGAGGCCGGACATAGATCTTTTTGCCTCACACCACAATCATCAGCTGAAGAAATTCTGCTCAAGGACATACCACCCACAGGCATGGAAAGTGGACGCCCTCTCTTTCAGCTGGAGAACTCTAACAGTGTATGCATTTCCACCTCTTCCATTAATGACCAAGGTCTTACTGAAGATCAGGACAGAGCAGGCAAAAGTGATTCTGATAGCTCCGGACTGGCCAAGACAGCACTGGTACCCGCTGTTAAAGAGCATGTCACGCACGAAACCGTGGCCTCTTCCTCAATGGCCACTTCTCCTGACACAGCACAATTACAAAACTCTGCATTCCAACCTGAAAACCTTGCAACTAACAGCCTGGAGAGTACCTTGACTCCTTCCCAGGATAAGCTATCCAAGAGAGTGAAGGATATCATCATGGAAGCTCGCTGGCCTTCCACAAGAAAGGCATATTCAGCAAAATGGAAAAGATTTCACACTTGGAGCACCACAAAGGGCCTAGATGCGACAGTGATGAACATGGCACATATTCTGGAATACTTGGCAGAAATGCTCCACAATGGCCTGTCTTACTCTTCCATTAAAATTCATGCTTCAGCAATTTCAGCAGAGTACATTACTGATCCACCTGTCTTCTCTCATCCTCTCCTAAGACAGTTTCTAAGAGGAATTAAAAACATCAATCCTCCAAGGAAACCACCAGTGCCTACTTGGGACCTTAACTTCGTGTTGGAAAAACTAACACTGCCTCCCTTTGAGCCAGCAGCATCTGCAGAGCCACAGTTCCTGTCTTGGAAGACTGCCTTCCTTCTGGCCATAACCTCAGCAAGAAGAGTATCTGAGTTACAGGCCCTCATGGCAGTACAGCCATTTCTTATTTTTCATCAGGACAGAGTTTCATTGAGAACCAATCCTTCATTTATGCCAAAGGTGGTATCCAGGGTCTCATTAAACCAAGCTAGTCACCTGCCTACCTTCTTTCCAAATCCACAAAACAAAGGGGAAAAACTTCTGCACACCCTGGACATACACAGGCAGTTGCGCTACTACTTGGACAGAACTAAAAGTTACAGAAAAACTGACCAGCTGTTTGTAGCATATGCTGCTGGTGCACAAGGAAAAGCAATTTCCAAACAACAATTTCAAAATGGATAGGGAATTGCATTCGTTTTTGTTACTCCTTTCATGGAAAAACTGTGCCAGCTAACATTAGACCTCATTCCACCATAGCCACAGCCACCTCCACAGCCTTCTTAAGAGGGGTGGCTACCAAGGACATTTTAGAAGCTGCTACATGGAGCTCCATGCATACATTTTCCAAGCATTACAATTTACCTTTATATTCCAGATCAGGCTTTGCTATGGCAGTCCTGCAGGGCATTTTAGCTACACCATCCTTTACATAGATCCTCCACCCCCATATTGGCTATGGTATTCTACCCATATGTGATGACTGCAGATGCATCCTTGAAGGACATAGTACAGTTTTGTACCTACCATAAATGTAGATGTCCGATAGGTATGCATCTGCAGTCAGGTTTACCCTCCCTCCTTCCCCTCTGTGGTATTTCTTGGGTACTTATCCCTCTCATAGCTAGCTGGGGTTATCTATTATGGTGTATTTGTTTTATACACACACACATATATATATATATATATATATATATATATATATATATATGTATGTCTGTGCATGTTTGGAATTTATTGCATTTCTCCAAATTTAGCCTTCCTTAGAGGGCACCTGGCATCTGGGGCAAGAAAAACTGAGGAAGATGGCGCCGGGTGACTCTTTTATACCCCAGGCGCTCTGACGTCGGGGAAAGGACGACATCAGCCGATGCCGGACCCAGACTTTGGAATCTGGCCGACCGAAGGGCTGCCTGAGGCAGGACAACCCATATGTGATGACTGCAGATGCATACCTGTCGGACATCTACATTTATGGTAGGTACAAAACTGTACTTTCCTGCTACCCGTGGACGTCGGATCAGTTTCGCATTAAGATAAGTATCCTGTTGGGGATTTTCTTCAGTCCTTTTTGTAATGCTATATTCTGTTAACGTCTGGTAAGTGCAAGTGCACCTGTGGTTGCCAGATTCCCCAGAAAGACACCCATGACAAGTGTGTCTCTTGTTTGGGCAGAGAATACAATTATAAGAAAGCATTTGTAAGTCGTTTGACTCTAAGACCCTTCTTCGCCAACTTCAGGCCCTTGACTTGTTCCTTGAAATCCAGTGCCTTAGACAGATGGCTCTTGGTATGGAAGCCACCACCAACTCTCCATCCAAACCACACAGGAAGAGGGCCAAGCCCACGTGGCCATCTACTTCCACTGCACCTTTCTCTGTTGATTCTCAGAATGTAGCCGCCATCAGCTTGGGTGAGGAACCGTTGTCTGCCACTTAGGATAAAGCGGGTACCTATCAGGAGGCCGTACAATTCAGAGCGGACGACACGTCTCTGGAGGTTATCCCGGCGCGTGATTCATATGCGAGGAGGGAACCAGTAACTGGGATGGGTGCTTCGGACTAGGCCTCTACCACTCCTCCTTAGACTACCAGGCCCCTACTCCCAGCCAGATGCCGGTTAGGCCTACCAAGAAAAAGCAAGATGAAGCATATTTCACCAACCCCCGAGGCCTTGCCCAACTGGCAGGCCTCCAGCCAGAGCTTTTACAACACCTTCCTGGCCCTTAGGCGTACTGCAGACCTTCCTCCTGCTGTTCCACCTCTTCTCAGTCCCAGGCCTCTCCTGCCTGAGAGAACTCCTAACCAACCTTCAGAGGAGGAAATGTCTGACTCCTCAGTGGATTCCTTGTCCTACTCTTCATATATTTCTTTCCCTCTGGGGTATGGATTCCCAGAAGAAGCCTCTGCAGAACCTGACTCCCTTGTGGAAGACCTTACTTTCGGGGGCACAGTTAGTCTTATGAGAGAACTCTTTAAATGGGATTGCTCAGACATGTCTGAGGCTCAAAAGAGATTATATGACCTGATTCATATGGAATCTCCTAACCCGGCTCCTATTCTTCCTGTCTAGCCTGCCTTCTTGGATGCATTTGCTGCAGCATGAATGAATCAAGATTCCCAGCCACCTGCCCCTAGAAGGGAAGACAGAGTATATAGGGTACCTGACACAGAGAAATTTCTATTCAAGTGCCCTCCAGCTGACCCAGCTACTATTTCTGTTACTACTGATAGGGCAACCAAACTTTTCCCTACTACCACTGTCCTGCCTGCAGATAAAGACAACAAGGCCATGGAGAGGTGGGGAAAGAAGATATAGACTTACGCTACCCTACCCTTTAGGGCTACAAATTACCAGTCACACATGGCCAAATATACTCCTCAGCCTTACTAGACAAAGCCTCTAAAGAACTCTGGGATATCCTTGACTGCTCTGCATAGGCATCCCTGTCTTCCTTGCTCAGGCTCATCTCCCAAGTTAATAAACACTCTCTCAGGTGTGCATATGATGCAGCTGAGGCCTGTACCAGGTCAACTGCATCTGCTTCTGTGTTGAGGAGATGCTCTTGGCTGCATCTACAGCCCTCCCGATTACTTCAAGGCCAATCTTTTGGATGCGCCTTTGGATCACTCTGCCCTTTTTGGCACCAAGGTGGCTAACCTTTTCAAGTCACTTCAAGAAAAAGGGAAAGAACTCCAAGACCTAAAGTATCTCCTTGTCTCTCCAATCCCAAAGTTCCAGAGGAACTACCCAGCCAAGGTACAATTCATAAGAAAGACTTCAAGGCCTTCTGCTCCCTCTAGGTCTAGAAGACCCCACTGGAGACGATCTACTCAGCCTAGGACTCCTCAGGCCACTGCCAAAAGACCTCCCTTTCCAGAAAGGGCAGGCAGCATCTCTTTGCCTGCCTCCCTTTCTTCCCCCCACCTCCTCCCACCATACCTATATCCTCCCGTCTCTCTCACTACCTCCCTGCATGGGCCCTAGTGAAATCCGACAAATGGGTTTTGACAGTCCGGAGGGAGGGTTACTTCATGTCTTGGATCTCTCCTTCTCCAAGACTACCTACCCCCCCTTCTCAGTGGTCCCTCCTAACCGAGGTCCTAAACAACCTGTTATTCCAAGGCTCCATAGAACTAGTCCCCACTTGCTCGAGGGAAAGGTTTCTATTCCAGAATTTTTCTGGTGCCCAGGAAGGAAGGACCATGAAGACTCATCCTAGACCTTTCCCATCTCAACCTAATCTTGAAGGTCCCCTCCTTCAGGATGATAACACTACCCATTCTCTTTCTTCTCATCCTTCCTCAGGCCTTCATGGTGACCCTGAACATCAAGGAGGCCTATCTGCACATTCCCATAAAACTGTCCTCCAGGAAATTCCTCAGATTCAAGGCAGGCTTCTCTCATTTTCAGTTCTGTGCCTTGCCTTTTGGACTCTCCACTGCACCAAGGGTATTTACAAAATGCCTAGCCCCAGTCATTGCTTACTGCAGGACAAGGGGTATGCAAATTTTCTCATACCTAGACGACCTTTGCATTCAAGCAGCAGACAGACAAACCCTCCTTGCCCACACAAAGGACCTCCTGTTCCTGCAGCAGTCTCTAGGGGTTCTCATACACTTCCCCAAGTCCCAACTAAATCCTATACAAGACATTGTCTTCCTAGGATGCAAAGTCAGGACTGACCTTAGGATGGCTTTCTTACCGGAGGAAAAAGTGCTTTCCCTGGCACACCACCTGCAATCTGCCCTCCTCTCACCCGCCCTGACTGCAAGGGAATTCTTCAGACTTCTTGAATACATGGCACCTACCGATGTTCTTCGTGTTTCACTGTTGCAGTCATCACATTTGGGCGATCTGCTTGCAGTAGCCCTCAATCGGCCTGATTAACAAAGTCTTGGGTCCTGTGTCGGTTGCTGTCCCTTCTTCTGCGACGTCAGGGGTATAAAACATGCAGCCGGCACCATTACATCAGTTTTTCTTGCCATGTGGTGCCCGAAGCAGAAGCAGTTCGCAAGTGCCGGTCTGCCGACTCCATTTCTGAAACTCGAAAATGAAAATTTCAGACGTCTTCAACTAAAAGTTAAGTACCCCGTTGGGGAAACTTTTTCTTGCTCTTATCCGATGTCCGTAAAAGTAAATAATTGCATTACTTGTGGAAAGCAAATACCTCATAAAGATTTTCATTCGTTCTGTATTTCTTGCCTAGGCCCAGACCACGACGTACTTCGCTGTCAGTTTTGTGCCTTATTTAAACCACAAACTATCCATTGTCTGTATATTTTCGCTTCCAAATATTTTGGTGATCGATTCAATTATCTTGATACGTCTTCGGTGGTAAGCTATCCGACTGCCGACATTCTAAAAAACGCAAAGATAAAAATGGAGACAGGCCGTCTCGGTCCAAAGCTGCCGACGACGCTTCTCCTAAGCCAGTCGCTAGTTTGCCGGTACTCAGTGAGGTGCTTTTGCAGCCCCTGATACCCGCTTCTTCAGATTCGCTGGCCTCTACTGAGACCCATTCGGAGTCCAGTATGCCGCAAGATGCTTCAACTGTGGAACCTGCGGATGTCTCTACCTTGGATGGGTCCAGAGCCGCTGTGCAGGCACCAGCTTCTGAGGATGTATTCATACCTACTGACTTGCGTATTAAACCGATGTCATCTTCTTCTTCAAGGTCTAGAACTCGAACCAAACTGATGCCCAGACCATATGGTCAGGCCTCTATACCTAAAAAACAAATGATAAGAATGGCTGAAGACCTTATTACTTTAATCAGGGGAAGCCAGCCTTCCCCTTCTAAGAGACCTAGGACTGAGTTTGCTTATGATACTTCTGACCAGGATTCTGAATTTTCTGTTTCCTCTGATGACCAGGATTTACCCTTGTCTACCTATGAGGATTCTGATGCTGAGGACTCTATTCCCTCTGCTTCTCCCCCAGAGGATTTCTCTTTTGATGAAACCTTGCATACTCTCAGGGAGCATTTTCATTGGGAAAGTCAGGATTTCTCTGATTCTAAAAAGAGGCTTAGGGATTTCTTACTCCTGCCCCAGCACAGGCCTTTAGCCATACCTGCTGTACTAGACATTGTTGATGATGCCTTTTCGGAATCTAGCCTGGCCCCTGACTCTTTGCCCCCTGCTCCCAAAAAACCTGATAGATATTGCAGGGTCCCTGACTCTCACAAGTTCCTTTTTAAAAATCCTACTGCGGATCCTGAGACCATTTCACAGGAACCCAAAGGCATTAATGCTACTACTGCCAAAAATCCTACTCCCTCTAATAGAGACTCCAGGGCGTTGGATAGATGGGATAAAAAGGTATAAACCTCTGCAACTTTGGCCATTAGGGCCTTAAACTGCCAGTTTCATATGTTAAAGTATCAGCAGCATATTATTGAATTGCTTAAACAGAAAATTATGTTGATTCCTGATTGTGCTGCAAATAAGGATTTACAGGATTTGCTGCATTCAGCTGAACAGGTTGGAAAACATACTTTGCAATGTGGTTTTGATTCACTAGAGGCATCTTGCAGGGCTGCTGTAACTGGGTCTGTACTTAGAAGGCATGCTTGAAGGAGCAATCCTTGCCAGATCATGTTAAAGCAAAATTACTGGACGCTTCCTTGAACCAGGACCACCTGTTTGGCAACAAGCAGAAGAAGTTCTTAAGAAGATGGAGGAAAAAGGTAAATCTATGCAAATTGTTAAAGATTTTTTACAAGTACAACCTCCAAGGTTTAGTAGGCATTGGCCTTCCAAGAATTGGTCCTTTCCTGCCTCTTCCAGACCTTCTCAGTCCAAACCCAGGTCCAGCAGAGCTCCCAAGCTTCAGTCCCAGGGTATGCACAGGACTAAGCAGTGGGGGGCCTCCACTTCCAAATCTGGGAGTAATAAAACTCCCCTCTATGGTAAACTGTCTCAGTGACGACTTTTTAAAACTTCCATGCACTTCTTAACTGACTGCCCCTTTGGGGGGAAAGATTGCTCTTCATGCCAAGAACTGGGAACTCATTGTCCAGGACAAATGGGTTTTAAATATAGTGTCCCAGGAATACAGATTTCAGTTCCACACGTTACCAACACCAAGCGGGTGGCTAGATCTACCCCCAATTCAATGGGTAGAGGCCCAAAAGCAAGTATTTTCTCTCATAAACATGGGGGCTATTCATTTGGTACCAGAAGAGGAAAAGGGACAAGGTTTCTACTCGAGACTTTTCCTGGTACCCAGAAAAGACAATTTATGGCGTCCTATCCTGGACCTGTTTACTCTAAACACCTTTTTGCTGATTCCAAAATTCAAGATGCTGACTCTTCACCAGTTGCTCCCTATGCTAGGCAAAGACGCCTGGTTGGCAACAATAGATTTAAAGGACGCGTACCTGCACATCCCAATCAGGGAATCTTGCATTAGATATCTACGCTTCAAAGCAAGATTCACACACTATCAGATGTTCATCGTGCATACAGCTGCAGTCATAACAGATGGGTTCTCCTGCCGTCAGGTGGGTCCTCGGTCGGCCGAATTCCAAAGTCTAGGTCCGGTGTCGGTTGTCGTCGCTTCTTCCCTGACGTCAGTGCGACAGGGGTATAAAAGAACCAGCTGACGCCATTTTCTCCAGTCTTTCTTGCCGCGCGGTGCCCGAAGCAGAAGCAGTTCGCAAGTGCCGGTCGGCCAGCTCCTGAGATTACGAAAAATTTGGGACCGAAGTCTTCTTAAAAGCTAAGTACCCCATTGGGGAAACTTTTTCTTGCCTCAGACCGATGTCAGACAAAGTTAGTAATTGTATTTCTTGTGGGAAGCAAATACCACATAAGGATTTCCATTCCCTCTGTATACCTTGTTTAGGCCCAGACCACGACGTCTTGGTCTGTCGCTTTTGTGCTACATTCAACAAACGCACTGTTAAGCGTCGGGTGGAGTTCGCCCAGCATTATTTTGGGAAAGCATTTAACTATATTATGTCGTCAGATACTCCGACTCCGGTTTTGTCTAAAAAACGCAAAGACAAGGACCGACACTCGAGGTCCACGGCATCTACCGACACCACGCCAAAGCCGACAACACGTGGTCCAGTTCTCAGCGAGGCGCCTACGCAGCCCCTGATTACCGACGACACATCTTTGGCGGTGTCTCCTGTACCCGAGGTCGCAGGCTCCTCGGCCCACACCCTGACTACAGATACCGAAGCCACGCTTGGCGTTGAAACACAGAATGTGGACAGGTCCACCTCCACTCAAGGTGTCTTCAGACCTTCCTCTTCTTTTTCCATCAAGGCTTTCACCAAGTCTAAAGCTACCATGCACCCTAAGAGACCAGCTACACAGGGCCCATCTCCAGGCCCCATGCCTAAGAAACAGATGCTTAAAATGGCTGAGGATTTAATTACTCTAATCTGAGGTTCTCAGCCACCTCCGGACAAAAGACCCAGAGTGGAGGAAGATTCCCCCTCCTCTGATCAGGGCTCCATTATTTCAGAGCACTCTGATTATCAGGAACAGTCTTACTCCCCTTTTGAAGACTCTGATGCAGAGGAATCTATTCCTCCTGTATCCCCCCCTGAGGATTACTCATTTGGTGAAACTGCATACCTTAAGGGAACACTTCCACTGGGAAGGCCAGGATTATTCAGATTCCAAGAAAAGGCTCAGGGAGTTTCTTTTGTTACCCCAGCAAAGGCCTCTGGCTATACCTCCTGTCCTGGACATCCTAGATGATGTTTACTCGGAGGCCTGCCTTAACCTGGACTCACTTCCTCCAGCTCCAGTTAAGCCCGACAGGTACTACAGGGTTCCTGACTCAGACCAATTTCTATACAAAAGCCATGCTGCTGACCTAGAAACCATCTCACAGGGGCCCAAGGGAGTTAAGGCCTCCATTGCCAAAAACCCATTGCCTTCAGAGAGAGATTCCAGATCCTTAGAAAGGTGGGGAAAAAAGGTATATACCTCTGCTACCTTATCCATGAGGGCCTTAAACTGTCAGTTTCATATGCTAAAATACCAACAGTTTCTGTTATCTCAATTGAAAAGTAAATTGTCACAACCTGAACAACCAGACATGAAGGAGTTGCAGGATTTGATGCATAGTGCAGAACAAGTGGGTAAATATACCTTACAATGTGGTTTTGATGCTCTAGAGGCCTCATGTAGAGCTGCTGTTACAGACTCAGTCATACGTAGGCATGCCTGGCTCAAGGAACAAGCCTTGCCTGATCTTGTCAAAGCTAAATTACTAGACGCCCCTCTTCAAAAGGATGTACTATTTGGGGCAAATGCTGAGGAAGTATTACGGAAAATGGAGGAAAAGGCTAATTCAATGCAAACTGTGAAAGAATTTCTGCAGGTTCAACCCCCACGTTTTAGTAGAAATTGGCCTTCCAAAAACTGGTCCTTTCCTGCCACAGACAGACCCCAAAGAGG
The DNA here is from genome assembly GCF_019279795.1 of Protopterus annectens. Classification (NCBI taxonomy): domain Eukaryota; kingdom Metazoa; phylum Chordata; order Ceratodontiformes; family Protopteridae; genus Protopterus; species Protopterus annectens. The sequence continues at coordinate 1,082,177,892 of NC_056730.1, read as the reverse complement.
CAGATACAGGCGCCCGAGGGGCAGAGGACAAACACAAGTCTCGTACAGAGGCAGACCATGGCAAGCTCCTACACAAAGAGGTGGTGAGGACAACTCGCAATCTTTCAGAAAGCAAAACCAATGACTTTCCCCTTTGCATGCCAACCAGGTCTCAAATGGCAGCCCCCTTAGAAGGAAAGCTGGCACTATTCTCAAAAAATTGGCATATTGTCACAAAGGACAAATGGATCCTGAACATTATAAACAGAGGCTACCAATTCCATTTTCATACCCTTCCAAAAATAACAGGCATGCGAAACCTGCCACACAATCAAAGGGCAGAGGCACAAAAGCAAATTTCAGATCTTATAAACATGAAAGCTATTCAAGAGGTACCTACACACGAACAAGGTCAAGGTTTTTATTCCAGGCTATTTCTGGTGCCAAGGAAGGGAAAAGATTGGAGACCTATTTTGGATCTTTCCATCCTAAACACATTCCTACTCGTACCAAAATTCAAGATGCTCACTCTACAGCAACGTCTTCCCATGCTGGGCAAGGAGTCTTGGCTGGTAACATCGGACCTCAAGGAGACATACCTGCATGTCCCAATCAGACAAAATTGCAGAAGATACCTCAGATTTCATGCAGGTTCAACCCATTATCAATTCTCTGCATTGCCCTTTGGTTTATCTACTGCGCCCGCGCCCAGAGTATTCACGAAATGCCTGGCATCAGTAATTGCCTACTGCAGACTTCAAAGGATACAAATATACCCTTATTTGGACGACTGCCTGATCCAAGCGGACAGCAAGCACATTCTTCTGAAACATCTGGCTTATGTAATAATGTTATTAAACTCTCTAGGATACACAGTCAACAAAGAGAAATCAAGACTAATACCATCTCGGAAGATAATTTTCCTGGGTGCCAATTTGAACACAAACACCCAGATGGCCTACCTCACACCAGAGAAGCAGGGGCAACTAATTCAATATTTCAGAACACTGGCATATTGCACCAGGCTGACTGCAAGGAAAATCCTGCAGGCTCTGGGATTCATGGCATCTTGCATCTTACTAATCCCATGTGCAAAGCTGCATATGAGAAAACTACAATGGTACCTAAAAAACATATGGTCTCAACATAGCCACAGTTTGGAAACAATAATACCACTAATTCCATGTCTGCAAAAGGAATTTCTGTGGTGGGCTCAAGCATGCCAAACATACACAGGTCTTCCATTCAGCAAGCCTCAAGCAAATCAAGTCATCACAACAGATGCCTCGGACTACGCCTGGGGGGCGCACATGACAGACCGGTGCATTCAGGGCAAATGGACCCAAAAAGAAAAGCACTTTCACATCAATCAAAAAGAAATGCTAGCAGTGATAAATGCTATTACAGCTTTCAAGGACCTTCTACAACCAGGTCAGCTATTGATAAGAACAGACAACACCACAGTTATGTGGTACATAAACAAGCAGGGAGGAACACATTCTTATCCCCTATGCAGACTGGCCATGTCACTTTGGAACATGGCCATGGACTTACAAATGGAACTACAAGCACAGTACTTGCCAAGCAAGGAAAACACGCTAGCAGACAACCTAAGCAGGAATATGACAGATCCACACGAATGGAAGTTGCATCCAAACGTTTTTACAGAAATAATCCAAGAATGGGGAAGGCCAGACATAGATCTCTTTGCCTCCCACAAAAACCATCAGTTGACAAAAGCCTGCTCAAGGATCTTCCATCCAAAGGCCTGGAGAGTGGACGCTCTCTCTTTCAGTTGGACATCAATGACAGTTTATGCCTTCCCACCTCTTCCTCTGCTGCCCAAAGTCCTATTGAAGACCAGAGCAGACAGACCAAAGATGATCCTCATTGCTCCGGACTGGCCAAGGCAACACTGGTACCCACTCCTGAGGAGCCTGACGCATTCCCCACCATGGACCCTGCCTCTAATGCCTCCTCTTCTGACTCAGCACAGCTTCAAAACTCTTCACAGTCGGCTGAAAACACTCAATCTAGCCGCATGGAAGATTCCTTAGCATTGCAGCAGGCCCTGCTCTCCAAGGAGGTGCAGGATGTCATTTTGGAGGCCAGAAGGCCATCGACTAGAAAAGCTTACTCTGCAAAATGGAAACGTTTTTGTGTTTGGAATGAGAAAAAGGGCCAGTGCCCTGGAAAACTGAATTTACCTCAAATACTACAATATTTGGCTGAACTGCTAAGCAGTGGACTTTCGTTCTCCTCCATCAAAATCCATGCCTCAGCCATTTCTGCAGAATACAACACTGATCCACCTGTATTCTCTCACCCTCTATTAAGACCATTCCTCAGAGGGGCTAAGAATTTAAGACCTCCAAGAAAACAACCAATACCTGCTTGGGATCTTAATTTCATTCTGGAAAAACCGACTTTGCCTCCTTTTGAGCCAGCTGCCTCATCAGATTTACAATATTTGTCCTGGAAAACAGCTTTCCTTCTGGCTATCACTTCAGCTCGTAGAGTTTCAGAACTACAGGTTTTTATGGTTGTCCGGCCTTTTATCATCTTCCATCAGGACAGAGTTTCATTACGTACCAACCCGTCCTTTATGCCTAAAGTGGTATCCAGGGTAGCTTTAAATCAGGCCATACATTTACCTACTTTTTATCCTAATCCTCAAAACAAAGGGGAGAGATTACTGCATTCCTTGGACGTCCACAGACAACTGCGTTATTATTTGGACAGAACAAAACCTTTCAGAAAATCAGAACAGCTTTTTGTGGCCTATGCGGTAGGAGTTCAAGGAAAGTCAATATCCAAACAGACAATCTCAAAATGGATAGCCCACTGCATACGCTTTTGCTATTCCTTTCATGGCAAAACTGTACCTACAGGCATTAGAACTCATTCTACCAGGGCCACAGCCACCTCTGCAGCCTTCCTCAGAGGTGTTCCTACCAAGGATATTTTAGAAGCAGCCACTTGGAGTTCTGTGCATACCTTCTCTAAGCACTACAACCTACCATTATACTCTAAATCTAGAGCAGGCTTTGCCACTGCAGTCTTGCAGGGCATTTTGGCTCCTCCTAGCACCACCTAGTGCCTACCACCCCTTTCTTAGCTTTGGGATTCTACCCATCTGTTATGACTGCAGCTGTATGCACGATGAACATAGTACAGTTTTGTACCTACCATAAATGTAGATGTTCGAGTGCTAATACAGCTGCAGTCCAGGTTTCCCTCCCTCCTTCCCCTCTAGGGGTTTTCTTTTATGGTGTATTTGCTTGCAACTACTGGTCTTTGATTATATTGCATTGCATTATTACATAATTTTATGTAATGCCTTCTTTCTGGGGGCACCTGCCATCTGGGGCAAGAAAAACTGAAGAAAATGGCGTCGGCTGGTTCTTTTACACCCCTGTTGCAGTGACGTCAGGGAAGAAGCGACGACAACCGACGCCGGACCTAGACTTTGGAATTCGGCTGACCGAGGACCCGCCTGACGGCAGGAGAACCCATCTGTTTTGACTGCAGCTGTATTAGCACTCTAACATCTACATTTATGGTAGGTACAAAACTGTACTTTCGCTGCACCGCCCTTTGGCTTATCTACTGCGCCCAGGGTATTCACAAAGTGCCTGGCTCCAGTTATTGCATTTTGCAGGCAAAGATATATTCAAATATCTCCAAGCTCACAACTGACGCTTCCCAACTCAGTATCCACCTACACGGCTTCCACCAACTTTTAACATCTACTCGCTTCCATAAAAATTCCACTTCCAGCTACATCATAGACTGGATCCTTAACAGTTCCCCCTACCAATACCACAATCCCACCACTTTAGTTAACTCCCTCAGTGATCATCTCCCTACCACCATCTTAAGACACTACTCCCATATTTCTAAACCCCACCTTATCAAAGACTGTCGAAAACTATCGACTTTCAATTCATCCCAATTTAACTCCATTCTCCACAACACAGATTGGTCCATCCTAAAACACCTCCTTCCTAAACGATGCTGTAAGCACTTTCAATAGCATCTTCATGAATACTCTAAACTCCTTGACTCCCTCTAGGAAGATAAGAGTAAAATCAAATCATGCTCCCTGGCTCTCCAAAGAGACTAGGTCTGTTATGAAGCAACGAGATTGTGCTTGGAAAACCTGGACTAAAACTAAACGACCACCTTTTCTTCAAAAATACAAGCAACTGAGGAACCTTCCAAAAAAACATCCAACTAATGACAAAAAGTTATACTATAGCTCTGCTCAGCTTAACAACAAATCCAATCCTCAAATTTTGGTAAACTCTCAACAACATATTCTATCCTGGAAAGCCCTCTAATCCCTCCCCATACCCTAACTCTTCTTCTCAGGAAACAGCTACCCTCCTGAATAAACACTTTATCTGAAGTAGTTAACTTCATTTGTCCATCAACCTGTGGGTATTGGAGCCATATCGGATCCGAGCCGGCAGCTTCAAACAGCTAAGATCCGAGCTCCAAGCTCCTCCCCCTTGCCCATAATCCCCTGCTATCCCTTCCTGACCCCAGATCTTGTTTGCCGCGGTTCAGTCAGCAGCTCTGAACGAGTTCCAGGCGTGGGAGTAGATAGTTTTTGTGAGAAAAATCCTTTTCTTTTTCTGTTATAACAGTAAAATCTGTGTGTGTGTTACTCCTTAGTTTCTAATTAACTGTTTTTTGTAGTTAATTTTTAGTTAAATTACCTGCCCCAGTGTGTGTGAAGGCGTTTTTGTCTTTGGGCCTAGTGTAATCTTGTCAATAGTCATGTCCAAGGCCCCTAATGTCTTCTTTTCTAAATGCACCGAGTGTGGCCATAAGCTGTCTCCAGCGGATGGCCACACTCTGTGTGTTATCTGCCTTGGGGTTGACCACCTCTCCTCAGGCTGCACTATTTGTGCAACCTTCAACCCCAGGGCTTTGAGGGACAGGAGGTCTAAGTTGATTCTGGCGGGACTGTTGCTCCCGGACTCGACTTCGTCCTCCTCTCCCTTAGTGGCACCTGCCGTGGCAGTGCCACCTTCCATCCCTGCTCCCCTGGCCGGGACTCACCCTCCCACCTCAGGCCAGGAGGAGAGGGAAGCTAGGAGAGAGGGGAGAAAAGATAAACACCACAAGCGGCAGGCCGAGTCTTCCTCCTCGGCCCCGCCGGCCAAGCAAGCAACTTCTCCCAGGGCCTACGGGCCTTCACCTTCCTGGCTCCATTCACCCCACTTTTCCCCGGAGCCAGAGGAGGAGATCCGGCCGCCTTCGAGGTCATCGAGGCGGCACTTCCGGCCCGCCTCGGTGACTTCCTCTAGGTCAACCCTAAGCTTGTCCGATGCAGACATGGACCAGATGATACATAGGTTCCTCCAGGCCCAGCTGCAGATGGGAGTGCTCCTGCCCCCCCTCCCCCCAATCTGGGGGGGAGCGCGACCCCCTTTTTTGCCCCGATTGCTCCTTCTCCGACTCACTTCCGGGTCTTGGAGCCTTCGGAGCCGGGTAGCATGGGAGCCGTGGGAGTGTCGGTGCTGATAGTACCTCCTACTTCGGCGCCGATGGCAACCTCGAGTTTGTCGGGTCCGTTTTCGAATCCGAGCTCTCGGAGCCGAGAGCTGAGCTTCAGATCTGGAGGTGTCAGTGCGTCTTCGGCTCAGTCTCAGTCGGAGCATACTGGCCCTTCGGATCAGATTGCTTCGGCGCCGGCTCCGATCCACACATTGGATCCGAGGGGACTGCTCTCGGATCCCAGAGAGAGCAGATGTCCTTCAAGGATGCATCTGCAGTCCTAACATATGGATTGTCCTGCCTCAGGCAGCCCTTCGTTCGGCCGGATTCCAAAGTCTGGGTCTGGCCTCGGCTGATGTTGCACTTCACCCGACGTCATAGCTGCTGTGTATTGGGTATAAAGCCATCAGCCGACGCCATTTTCCTCAGTCTTTCTTGCCGCATGGTGCCCGAAGCAGAAGCTGTTCGCAAGTGCCGGTCGGTCAGATCCAGAGAATACTACTACTGAAGACTTCTAAAAAGCTAAGTACCCCGTTGGGGACTCTTTCTTGCCTCAGCCGATGTCAGAAAAAGTAAATAATTGTTTAACTTGTGGGAAACAAATACCTCATAAGGATTTCCACTCTTACTGCCTTTCCTTGCTTAGGCCCAGACCACGATGTATCAGCTTGTCTAGCCTGTGCTTCCTTCAACCGACGGACACTTAGACGTCGGTCGGAGTTTGCAGAGGTGTTTTTTGGTCCCGCTTTTGCTTACAAAATGCCGTCGGAGACTCCGACTTCTCAATTAGCTAAAAAGCGTAAGGAAAAGGACCGACACTCGCGGTCCGCGGTTTCGGCCGAAACCCCGTTTAAGCCAACCGCGAGTGTCTCGGTTTCGTCTGAAACAGAGTCCGCGGTTCTTCCTTCGGCCGAAAGCATGCCTCCGATAGCTGAGGCCTCACACTGCTACTGAATCTGCTACTGAAATTTCCCCTGCTGTAGCAGGCTCCCAGGATTTAGCAGATATTCTTCCTTTACACATATCTACTCCTGCACGTGGAGCTGCTAGGCCCCCTGCATCTATGTCTATCAAGGCTTTTTCTAGGGCTAAAGCAGCTAAATCTTCTAAGGCCTTGCCTGCTAAAACCCCCTCACACAGGCCTACCTCTAGTTCCCAAATGCTCAGCCTGGCTGAGGATCTCATTTCTTTGATCAGGCAGGGGATCCCAACCTCACTCAGACAGGGCCTCTCAACCCCCTCCAGGGAAGAGGCCTACAGCAGATCCTGTTTCTACAGACTATTCCTCGGATGATTCTGAAAACTCAGAACCTCCAGAAGGCCCATATTCCCCTTATGAGGATTCTGATGCAGAAGACTCCATTCCTTCTGCCTCTCCTCCTGAGGAATTTTCTTTTGGGGAAACTTTACATTCTATGAGAGAGTATTTTCAATGGCAGGGCCAGGATTTTTCAAATTCAAGGAAAAAGCTAAGGACCTTTTTACATTTACCACAGCATAGGCCTTTAGCCATTCCTCCAGTACTAACAGTTGTTGATGATGCATATAATGATGCTTGTACTGCCCCTGACTCTCTTCCCCTGGCCCATGCCAAGCCCGACAGATATTACAGGGTCCCGGACACACACTTTCACTTGTATAAGGCTCCTATTGCAGATCCTGAAACCATTTCACAGGGTCCCCTGTAGCAGCTGCCTCTGCCAAAAACCCCCTCCCCTCTGAAAGAGAATCTAGAGCATTAGAGAGATGGGGTAAAAAAGTTTATACCTCTGCTACTCTTTCGGCTAGGGCCTTAAACTGTCAATTCCACATGATTCAGTATCAGGAATTTTTGTTAGACCAGCTAAATAAAAAACTGTCCTCTCCTGAACCTATAGACCGTAAGTCCCTTCAGGATTTGGTACATAACACTCAGCAGGTCAGTAATCATTCCCTAAAATGCGGCTATGATGCATTGGAGGCTTCCTTTAGATCAGCTATGACTGGAACAGTGATTAGAAGGCATGCATGGTTAAAAGAACAATCCTTACCAGATCATGTAAAGTCAAAGCTCCTAGATGCTCCCATGGAGAAACAAAGTTTGTTTGATTCCCCTGCACAGCAAGTGCTAAAGAAGGTGGAAGAAAAAGCAAAATCTGTCCAAACAGTCAAGGATTTCTTACAGGTCCAGCCTCCAAGGTTTAGTAGAAATTGGCCTTCGAAGAATTGGTCCTTTCCAGACACCTCCAGAGCACAGAGAGGCAGAAATAGGCGCCCAAGAGGCAGAGGTCAATCCAGAGGTGCTTACAGGGGACGTCAGTGGCAGCCTAATAACCAGAGAAGTACTGCCACAGATCCAGCTACGACCACTACCACAGGACAGACACAATGACTTGGCTCTGATACCGCCTACCAGGGAACAACTGGAAGCACCCTTAGGCGGAAAAATAGCCTTATTTTCCATAAACTGGCATTACATTACAGGAGACAAATGGATTTTACAGACAATAGACAAGGGCTACAGGTTTCACTTCCACACTCTACCAAAAAAGAGAGGAATGCCAAACCTACCACCAAACCAAAAAACAAACGCTCTAGCACAAATCAACCACCTACTAAGGATGAGAGCTATAGAAAAGGTACCTCCTATGGAACAAGGGCAAGGATTTTACTCCAGACTTTTCCTGGTACCAAGAAAAGAAAACCAATGGAGGCCTATTCTCGACCTGTCCGCTCTGAACACATATCTCATTGTTCCAAAATTCAAAATGCTGACCCTACAGCAACTTCTTCCCATGCTGGGCAAGGAGTCTTGGCTGGTGACTCTAGATCTCAAGGAGGCATACCTGCACGTCCCTATACGACCAGATTGCAGAAGATACCTCAGATTTCTTGCAGGATCAGAGCATTATCAATTCTCAACATTGCCCTTTGGCTTATCTACTGCGCCCAGAGTATTCACGAAATGCCTGGCATCAGTAATTGCTCATTGCAGGCTTCAGGGAATTCAGATTTATCCATACCTGGACGACTGCCTAATACAAGAGGACAACAAGGCCAAATTAACAAAAGATTTGGAAAAGGTTATACAACTACTGCAAGCCCTGGGATACACAGTCAACATGAAAAAGTCAAGGCTGGTACCATCCCAAAGGATAACATTCTTGGGTGCAGAACTGGACACATCAAATCAGATGGCATTTCTCACAGCAGAAAAGCAAAAGCAACTACCACTCTATTTCATGGCATTAACAACACAGAACCAGCTTACAGCAAGGAAAGTCCTGCAAGCCCTGGGTTACATGGCATCCTGCATAATATTGATACCACATGCCAGGCTGCATATGAGGAAGTTGCAATGGTACCTAAGGAATGTATGGTCTCAACACAAGCACAGTCTAGAAGCCCAGATTCCAATAATTCCATGCCTGAAACAAGAATTCCGGTGGTGGGCTCAGGCCTGTCAGTTGAGCAGAGGACTGCCTTTCCACAAACCTCACCCAAGCCAGACTATCACCACGGACGCCTCAGACCTAGGCTGGGGGGCACACATGGTGGACAAGTGTATACAATGCCTATGGACACAGGACCAGCTGAACCTTTACATAAATCAAAAAGAGATGCTGGCAGTGAAACAGGCACTTCAGACATTCAGACCTTTTCTTCAACAGGGTCATTTGCTGATAAGGACGGACAACACCACAGTCATGTGGTATATCAACAAACAGGGAGGCACACACTCATATCCTCTATGCCGGATGGCAATGGACCTGTGGAATGTGGCCCTGAACCTCAACATTCAACTCCAGGCCAATTTTGTGCCAGGAAAAGAAAATATACTAGCAGACACCTTAAGCAGAACTACCACGGATGCCCACGAATGGATGCTGCATCCAGACATCTTCAAAACCATTACAAAGAAGTGGGGACTACCAGAAGTAGACCTGTTCGCATCCCCACACAACCACCAATTAAGGAAATTCTGCACAAGGACATACCACCCTCTTGCTTGGAAGGTGGACTCCCTATCCTTCAGTTGGGAAAACCTGACAGCGTATGCATTCCCACCTCTTCCTTTGATGCACAAAGTGCTACTGAAGATCAAAGAAGATCACCCAAGGATCATCCTGATAGCTCCAGACTGGCCGAGGCAGCATTGGTACCCGCTACTGAGGAGTATGTCTCGGACACACGCATGGCCTCTACCTCTAGTTCCTTTACTGCTAACACAGAACAACTACAAGATCCTACATCCAAACTTGAAAACACTACAGCTAGCTGCCTGGAATATTACATAAAACAAAATAACCCAGATTTATCGCAGAGGGTTAAGGACATTATCCTGGAGGCTCGCAGACCCTCCACAAGTAAGACTTATTCAGCCAAATGGAAAAGATACCTCATTTGGAGTGCAGCAAAAGGAGAAAATGTATCATTAGCAAACATAGCTAACATCCTGGAATACTTAGCAGAACTTTTCCACAATGGCCTGTCTTACTCCTCCATTAAGATTCATGCATCAGCAATTTCAGCAGAATACAATATGGATCCTCCAGTCTTCTCTCATCCTCTACTCAGGCAGTTTGAGAGGAATTAAAAATGTAAAGCCTCCAAGGAAGCCACCTTTACCTACATGGGACCTTAACTTTGTGCTGGAAAAGTTATCACTTCCCCCTTTCGAACCAGCAGCAACAGCAGAATTACAGTTCTTATCTTGGAAAACTGCTTTCCTGCTTGCAATCACTTCAGCAAGAAGGGTTTCTGAATTACAGGCATTAATGGCAGTACAGCCCTTCCTTATCTTCCATCAGGATAGAGTGTCCTTGAGAACTAACCCTACTTTTATGCCAAAAGTGGTCTCCAGGGTATCATTGAACCAAGCAATCCACCTACCAGCATTCTTCCCCAACCCACAGAACGGGGGAAAGATTACTACATACCTTGGATGTGCACAGGCAATTGCGCTACTATCTGGACAGAACCAAGACCAACAGAAAAACTGACCAGCTTCTGGTAGCATATGCAACAGGAATGGAAGGAAAAGCAATTTCAAAACAGACAATCTCAAAATGGATAGGAAATTGCATTAGATTTTGTTACTCTTTTCATGGAAAGACAAATCCAGAAAACATCAGACCTCACTCCACAAGGGCCACAGCCACTACTACAGCATTCCTACGAGGAGTGGCTACCAAAGACATTTTAGAAGCTGCTACTTGGAGCTCCGTGCATACATTTGCCAAGCATTATAATCTACCTTTATACTCCAGATCCCGAGCAGGTTTTGCAACTGCTGTTTTGCAAGGGATCTTAACTACACCATAATCATCTTAGTGCCTCCTCCCCCAGTTTGGCTATGGTATTCTACCCATATGTTAGGACTGCAGATGCATCCTTGAAGGACATAGTACAGTTTTGTACCTACCATAAATGTAGATGTCCGAGAGGTATGCATCTGCAGTCAGGATTACCCACCCTCCTTCCCTCTGTGGTACTCCTAGGGTATTTGCCCATCTTGTAGCTAGCTGGGGGAATCTATTATGGTGTATTTGTTTGTATATATGTACATACATGCTTATATTGTTTGCTCTCTACTATTTGGAATCATTTGCATTTATCCAAATTTAGCCTTCCTAGAGGGCACCTGGCATCTGGGGCAAGAAACACTGAGGAAAATGGCGTCGGCTGATGCCTTTATACCCAATACACAGCAGCTATGACGTCGGGTGAAGTGCGACATCGGCCGAGGCCAGACCCAGACTTTGGAATCCGGCCGACCGAAGGGCTGCCTGAGGCAGGACAAACCCATATGTTAGGACTGCAGATGCATACCTCTCGGACATCTACATTTATGGTAGGTACAAAACTGTACTTTCTCCTTCGGCGTTCGATGTCGTGGAGAGGGTATTGTCGAGGGATTCGAGGCCCCAGGCTCCTGCTACCGTTCCACCCTGCACTCCCTCTCAGACGGGCCTACCTTCTATCACCCGGCCCCAGGGACAGCCTGCGCCTACGTCCCAGATAGTTCCCTTGGAGGAACAGGATGTGGTTGGTGAGGCTTCTTCGGACAGCCCCCCCCCCCCCCGAGGAGGTTTCTCACAAACGTAAGTGCAAGAGGAGGCACTTGGACTCACCTGTGTACATGACAGAAGACACAGACTTAGAGGAAGGGGAAGGTTCCCCAAGGTCATCTCCCGAAGACATCTCCTTCAGAGACATCATGGAAATGCTTCAGATTAGAGGGGGGTGGTCAGCCCAAAAACCTTCTGATGAGTGTGTGTTTCTGGAGGCGTTTGACGCAGGCCCATCTACCTCTTGGGTGTCCCCTCCCGCCGACCCCCTGGTAGACTGATTACTACTAGGGCATGGAAGGAACCAGACACTGTGGAGCCCATTCCAAAGAGACCAGATAAAATTCTCAGCCCCCCTTCTGATAGGACGTGTTGGAGCAAGGGTGGTCCTGTAGATGCCATGTTGGTGGCGGCCGCCACCAGAAAGGAACTAGCCCAGGAGAGTTCCTCGATCCATCCTCCAGACAAGGAGTCTCGGACGATGGACCGCCTGGGGAAGTGGATGTTCGCTTCAGCGACCTTCTCTGTAAGGTCGCTGAATTATATGGCACACGTGATACGACTCCAGCGGGATCTCATCAAAGAATACACTGGTTTGCCCCCAGAGTCCATTTCGGCCGAGGATAAGAAGGTATTCTCAACCCCAATGGCCACTCTCAAATCCATTACGAACACCTCTATGTGGCTCCTCTCCCATGCTACGGAAGGAGCCGCTAGAGCTAGCGGAGCGGGCGTTGTGTTACGACAGCATGCTTGCCTCCGCCATTGCGATTTTGCAGAACCCTTCAAGGCGTCCTTCGCTAATGCCCCGTTTGACAGTTCTTCGCTATTTGGCAAGACCGTACGCGACACGCTGGTCCAGAGCGAGAAAGACAGGAAGACGTCTGCCATCAGAGTCCGCTTCTCTGTTCCCCAGAGGTCCTTCTCTAGGAACCAAAAGGGACAGAAGAAGATGTGGTTCCGGAAGTCTCAACAGTTCCGTTTCACTCTGGACCCCTCGCCCTTCAGAGGCAGAGGAGGACAGGGTGGACGCCGGCCCAGAGGCAGAGGGGGACCGAAGAATTTCGGGTCGAGAGAACCCTTTTCTGATCAGCCCACGCAGCAACCCTGAAGGGTTACCTGACTGCTCCACTCTGGAGGCAGTCGGGGGGCGCTTCACGAGGCACCTAGCAGTTTGGGAGTCCATCACAACAGATCTCTGGGTGCTTCGAATCATATCCAGAGGTTACAAGATCCCCTTTCTCAACCCCCCCCCCAAAACCCCGGAGCCTCCCCGATGTTCCACCCAATCAAAGGGAGGCAGCAGCTGCAGAAATACTCCAGCTGCTAGAAAAAAAAGAGCAATCCAGCACGTCCCCCCAGACCAATCTGGATCAGGCTTTTACTCAAGGTTCTTCTTGGTGCCAAAAAAGACTGGGGACTTAAGACCAATCCTCGACCTGTGCTTTCTAAACCTGTCAGTGGCCAAAGAAAAGTTCCAGATGGTCACCATTCAATCCATTCGCCCACTCTTGCAGGAGAACGACTAGATGTGCTCTATAGACCTCAAGGATGCGTACTACCACATTTTGATGGACAGGCGATTCAGAAGGTTTCTCCGCTTCCGGCTAGGAGCCAGCCGCTACCAGTTCAGGGTCCTTCCCTTTGGTCTCTCCACAGCCCCCAGGGTGTTCACCAAAGTCTTGGCAGTTGTAGCGACCCACCTAAGACTCCAGGGAATACAGGTCTTTCCGTACCTGGACGACTGGCTCCTGACCGCCCCCACCAGGCATCTACTGTGTTCAGCCAGGGTTTACTTCCTCCACTTGGCCTCCCAACTGGGAATCACAATCAATATCAAAAAATCTTCTCTTCAGCCAATCCAGATTTTGGACTTCATTGGGGCCAAATTAAACACAAACCTTTTGCAAGTCTTCTTAACTCCGGACCGGCTTCGAACACTAAAGTTCCACGTGCTGGCCCTTCTACACTCCCCGGCTCCTCCAACGGAGTTGGTCCTGAGGGCTCTAGGTTCCATGGCGGCAACAATCAACCTGCTACCGTTAGCACGCTTGAACATGAGGGCACTACAATGGACCTTGCAGGTTCAATGGTCCATCCTGCAACATCCACTGAGTTCACCCATCCCCCTCAGCAGGATTTGCAGGAAAGACCTATTCTGGTGGCTCCAGTCCCCGGACCTCCAGAAAGGGCGCCCCTTCTCTATGTCCCCTCTTCTAACCACTGTGACCATGGACGCTTCTCACGACGGGTGGGGGGGCACTGTATGGGCAGAACATTCCAAGGCAAGTGGACCCATTCAGAGACCTTGTTGCATATCAATGTCCTAGAGATGAGAGTGGTGCTTTTGGCGTTGCAAGCACTCCAAGCCCTTCTTCCACTGGGGACAGTTGCAATCCAGACAGACAACATGTCAGTAGTCTGGTATATCAACAAGCAAGGGTGAACCAGATCCTACCCACTTTGTCAAGAGGCCATGAGAGTTTGGGAATGGGTGATCTCCACCAACCGCTTTCTCATAGCGAAGCACATTCTGGGCCGGTCGAACATCTTGGCAGACAGGCTGAATCGAACCATCCTTTCACCGTATGAGTGGTCTCTGAACCCGAGAGTAGCGAAGCAAATCTTCCTCAAGTGGAGTCAACCTTGCTGCGATTGCTTTGCGTCTTCTTCGAACGCAAAGTGCAGCGAGTACTTCGCTAGAACTAGTACTTCCCCCCAGAGACGCTCTCGTGCATGTTTGGCAATTCGGTCTACTTTATGCTTATCCACCTCTTCCCCTAATGCTAAAATTCTTGCAGAAAGCCCGTCGGTTGAGGAGCAGAGTGATCCTCATAGCCCCATTCTGGCCTCGTTAAGCATGGTTCCCTTGTCTATGGTCTCATCTAGTCAATCCCCCACGGATTCTAGATCCCACTCCGGATCTGATCTCTCACCCACTAGGATTAACAACCCCGAACCTGGACACCCTCAAGCTTACAGCTTGGTTGATCCAGTTCTACTAATAGCTAGGACTCCCGATATCTCGTCCTCTGTTAAGGCTGTTCTAGTAGCCACTCACAAGCCTTCTACGAGAAAGGTTTATAATAGCAAATGGAAACTCTTTTCAATTTGGGCGGAGCGCAGAAACCTGGACCCCTTTACAGCTCCGTTACCAGCAGTGCTAGAATTCTTGTCTGTCTTATTCGACCAGGGTGCTAGCTCCTCTACGGTCAAAGTCCAGTTAGCCGCAATCTCCCACTATCATGTGGGAAGTGATCTCGGTCCCTTGGCCTCTTCCAAATTATGCAAGACCTTCTTAAAAGGCACTTTCCTCTTGGCCTCCTGTTAAACATGCAGTTCCTCCATGGGATTTAACTCTTGTTCTCCAGTCTCTGACAGCTCCTCCCTTTGAGCCTGCAGCTTCGGTGCATCTAAAATACTTATCTTGGAAGACGGCCTTTTTTATTGCCATCACTTCTGCCAGAAGGGTTTCTGAGCTTCAAGCCCTTTGCGCCAAACCACCATACCTGGTTTTCCATAAAGATAGAGTTTCTCTCAGGGCCAATCCCTCCTTTTTGCACAAAGTTGCTTCGGAGCCCAATATCAGTCAATCTATTAATTTACCGGTATTCTTTCCAAATTATCAGAACAAGGGTGAATACAAGTTACATTCTCTGGACGTACACAGGCAATTGAGGTTCTACTTGCACAGGACTGCTGACCACAGGAAATCTGAGCAACTCTTTGTATCCTTTGCTAAACCTTCTTTGGGAAAACCAGTATCAAAAGTTACATTGTCCAGATGGATCTCCCAATGTATACTTCTTGCATATAAGAGTTTTGGCCGATCTGAGTCCACACCCACTCTACTCAATCGATTTCCACCTCTGCTGCCTTTTGGTCCAGAGTATCATTGGATGACATTTGTTCAGCAGCCACTTGGGCATCAACTCATACTTTCATTAACCATTACAAGTCGGATATAATTTCCAGAGGGAGAGCATCCTTCGGCTCTGCAGTGCTCCGGAATATCCTTCCATGAAGACCTCCCAAGGATTGGGTAGCTGGGGACTCTGCCCCACAGGTTGATGGACAAATTAAGTTTACTTGAGATAAAGAAGTTATGTACTCACCATAACGTTCCATCTGAGTAGGTAAACTTCATTTGTCAGCAACCAACCCCCCCCCCTCCATCTCCCTAACCTATAGCGTGTACTAAAAGGATTCCTTGCCCTTCGTTTCCGGATAACTCTAGGTTAGGATGTGCAGGTGATCCTTTGTGTTGTAATGCTCTGTGTTGCTAAGCAAACTCTATCTGAGGTCAGGAAGGGATAGCAGGGGATTATGGAAAAGGGGGAGGAGCTCGGATCTTAGCTGTTTGAAGCTGCCAGCTCGGATCCGATATGGATCCGATACCCACAGGTTGCTGACAAATGAAGTTTACCTACTCAGAAGGAACGTCATGGTGAGTACATAACTTCTTTATCTCTTCCATCCAAATCTGGTAAACTCTACTTCGACACCCACCCCTCCAAGTCCCACTAACACAACTTTGTTTTCTTTTGAGCCAGTTCCCATTACTTACATCAAATCTCTACTAAAGTTAAAACCTTGCTCTCCTTCCACTGACAATCTATCTCCTGCATTTCTCAAACTTGCTGACTCAAATGCCTATCCTATATCTCTACTGATTAATCGATCTATTCTGGAATCAACTGTCCCCACCCTTTGGAAATCTTTCTTCACTATCCCTCTTCATAAAGGTGGAAACTCCACTGACTCCTCAAACTAACCACCCATTGCCATTCTGTCCCCCTCTCCAAGATATTAGAAAAATGTATTCACTCACAGCTTCTCAAATCACCTCACACACCACTTACTTACCCCTACCCAACATGGATTTCGTCCTCACCACGACACCACCACTGCTCTCCTCTCCTTCACTCATATCATTGCAGAGGCCCTAGACAACAATAAACTAATTTCCTTTCTCTTCCTAGATCTCTCCAAAGCCTTCGATACTGACTCTCATCCTCTACTACTATCCAAACTCGCAAATCTTCATCTATACCCCTCTGCACTTTGCCTGGTTTAATAGTTGCCGATCTGGCAGGGAACAATCTGTCAAATGGCTCTCATCCTCCTCACCTTTCCTTCCCATCTCCACTGGTGTTCCCCAAAGCTCCATCTTGGGACCCCTTTTGTTTAACATCTTCACCAGTGATCTTTACACCTCATGCAAAGAATCCTCCCTTATTCAGTATGCCGACGACAATACACTTATATCCATCTCAAATAACATTCCTGAACTACACTCCCTGACCCAACAGGCCCTACTGTCCACTGAACAATGGCTCTCTCACAACCTATTGATCCTAAATCCCAAAAAGACCAAACTCCTACTTCTCCTTCTCCTTTCTCTTTCTCATCACAAAACCTCCTTTTTTCTTGCATCTTCTAACAATACAACTACCCAACCTGACACCCACACAAAACTCCTAGGGGTCATTATCGATGACAAAACTAAAGTTCAACCTACACATACTCCAATGTATATAAAAAAAAAAAAAAAACACAGAAGCTAGGTCTGCTATATCGGAACAAAAAATTTGTAATCCCTGAATCTAGACTTACCCTGGGCCAGGCACTCCTCCTCCCCCTCCCTCTTATACACCACCTCAGTTCTTACCAATATCCAGGTCTCCACTCTAAACAAACTCCAACAGACTTACCATAAAATAGCCAGATTCATTACTAACTTCCCATACAACTCACACCACTGTATTTCTTTAAACTCTCGTCAATGGCTTGAACTTCCCCAATTTCTGCTATCTTATCAATTTCATATGCTACACTCTGTTCTTTATAAACCCTCCTCCTCTCCATCTCTATCTTCCTTAGTCTCCATCTACATCCCATCCCGGACTCTCCGTACTTCTGACCAACAATTACTTGATGTCTACCACCCAAAAAGGTCAGTAGGCAAACTACTCCACAAACACTCCCTTGCCCATGCTTGGAACAAACTTCCCCTTGACTTAAGTTCAATCTCCCACACCTCAGACTTTAAAAATGAACTAAAAGTTAAACCTAATAATATCTGATGAACAAGCTGGTTTTATAAATGGCAGACAAACTACTGATAATACGTTATCATTTCATACACTAATTTCTTATGCCACTCATAGAAATCTTAATGTTTACGCAGTCATAATTGATGCTCAAAAAGCTTTCGATAGAGTTAATTTAAAATTTTTGTTTGATATTTTATCATATTTCAGTATACCCCAAGACTTCATTTTAACATTAAAAAAGTTATATAATAATCCCTGTACAACTTTATATATTAATAAAAATTTCTCAAAGTCAAGGATGTCCGCTATCTCCTATATTATTCAATTTATACTTAGAACCACTATTTTTACATATTAAGCAAAATATTTATCATAATGCTCCAATAATATATGGTACGAAAATATCCACGGCTGCTTTTGCTGATTATCTTAATATTTACTGTACGACGCCTGTTTCAGATACTAAGAAAATATTAAAAGCAGTGGAAGATTTTGCAGAAATATCTAATTACAAAATAAATTAAAACAAAAAACAATTTATTTCCTTTAAAGACGCCTACACCCTTTTCGCTTTTACCATTGATAGGTCAGTTAAAATCCGAAGAAAAAATAAAATATTTAGGTATTGTTTTCTCAACAGATAATAGAGACTTTGTTAAGCTAATTTGGGATCATATATTGTCTGATTTAAAAAGATGGAATAATCTGAAATTACCAATAATGGCAAAGGCTTCAATTATTAAAATGAATGTACTCCAGAATATTATATATTTTTCGAGCTACTCAAGTCTGAATTTCTAGGAAATTCTTTAAACAACTTCATACGGAATTAGGTAGATTTGTATGGGAACCTAGGAAAACTAGAATATTTTATGATAAACTGATGACTCCGAAAAATAAGGGTGGTTTAGAATTACCGAATTTTGAAGCATGTTACTTAATAATAAATGCTAATAGAATTCTAAGAGTGGTTAACTTTGACAAGTCCAGTACTAAATGGTCACCCAAGTGGTTGATTCTGAATTACAAACATGCTGTTGGATTGGGTATTAATTGTAAGGCATTACCTTTTTTAAATAAAGATACCTTTAAAATGTACGCTTTGATGGAACATATTAGATTTATATAATATCAATACAAAACCTGTTTAAATCACTAAATCTCTTACAGTATATGATGACCTTCCAACCATTTCACAAGAACCCAAATTTGAAAATCGGTACTCAATTGGTAGATCTTAAAAAATTCCCACTTATAATTGATCTAACCATACTTGATTTATATCCTTTTCTTGGTATCTCAATACACGACATGTTAAGAGAGATGAGCCTTCCTAACTCTTATTTAATAACTCTTATTTAATTATAATGAGACAGTTAAAGGATCTTTCAATAACTTATTTTAGTAATTTTAAAATTAAAGAAGAAGACTTAACCATTTGTTTAAACTTATGGCAAACTCTTATGCAAGACTTCAAACATATAACGGCTTCATATAATTTGATAAAAGACGTGAAATATAATAACCAAATACTTTTATCCAAATACTGGAAGGATAAATTATTACCGATGGATGATAATAAAATATTGAAAGCAATTAATTTAACCTTAAAATCAGTATCTCTTCAAAGGCTATTATTTACTCAGCTGATGATGTTTAATAACGCTTACTACACTCGTCTCAGTTTACATAAATTCAACTCTAAAAACTCGCCTAAATGTCTATATTGTGTCGATCAAATGGCTGACCTTTTACACATGTTCTGGAGCTGTAAATGTATATTCAAACTTTGGAATTCTTTAAAAATTCAATTACAAAAAATGGGTTATCAACAGTCCACACTTTCTTGGGAGTTTATGATTCTTCATATTCCTCCGAATAACTTGGACAGATCCCAAATGATCATACTCATAAATATTTTCTTGTTAATTAAGCTTTATATAGCTACAAATTGGCTGAATCCATCTCAGACTTCATGGGAAAACTTTAAAAGTGTAGCGATAAAACATATTTTAGCACATAAATTACTAATTAAAGATCATAAGAAAAATATAAATAATACAAAAATATAGGAGCAAATCTTTAACATTGTGTTAGCTTAATGTTCTAATCCACTTTTCCCCGGGAAGTACATGTTTAATATGGAGATTAGTATAGATAAGCCTTATATTGATACCAGATTTTTTTTTCTTTTTTAATACCTTTTTAGAATTTTTTCTTAATGTATAATGATCTTATGTAACTGTTGGAAGCATTCATGTATATAATGTACATATGTTGTAGTATTGTATTAACAGTTGGAAAAGAATAAAGATTTATTATTGAAAAAAAATAAAAATTAACGAAAAGCTTATTTTCTCAATTCCAGAACCTGCCCTTGCCATGACCCTACCTAGTCTTCCTTCCCTTTATGTACCCCCAAAAGGACCATACTTAGTACCTCATTACACCTCTCTCTCTCTCTCTCCAGTGTCTCTACTATGCATTTGCATAATTTTATACAAACAAAAATTTTGTTATTGTTGACCTATTGAACTGTATCAGTGTAAAATTGTTACTTGGTTTCTTTTTAATGCAACTTTAACTGTATGCATGTAACCCAACATATGTGAATCTTTTGCTATAACTGCTATTATATCAATATTGTTTAAAATTGTACTTGTTTAAAATGTACTACTGGAGCTTTTCTCCTCGGGTCTCCACTGAAAATGGGCCACAAGCCCAGTTGGACAAACTCTGTTAACAAATGTCAGTAAATAAGTAAATATACTCATACCTGGATGATTGTCTAATTCAGGCAGAAAGCCAGGACATACTTTTGAATCATTTGGCATTTGTACAAAAGGTGCTAACTTTTCTGGGGTATACCATAAACGAAAATAAATCACACCTGGTATCCTGTCAACAAATTATATTCCTGGGAGCAAGCTTGAATACAACTTCCCAGATGGCTTTCCTCATGCCGGAGAAACAAATTCATTTGACAACCTGCTTCAAACAAGTGGCCACAAAAACACTGCTATCTGCAAGGCAAATACTACAAGCCTTGGGGTTCATGGCCTCCTGCATTCTTCTAATTCCATATGCAAGACTGCATATGTGGAAACTACAATGGTATCTGAAAGGCCTATGGTGTCAACATTCTCAAGGTCTGGAAACAGTGATTCCTGTCATACCTTGCCTACGCCTAGAGTTCCTTTGGTGGGCAGAGGCCTGCCAACCAAATAAGGGACTACCATTCACACTATCCCTTGCCGTCCAAACCCTAACAAACCACATCAGACTATGCATGGGGGGCTCACCTGGCGGGGAAGTGCATACAGGGCAAATGGAACCCAAGTCAAATGCACCTGCATATCAATCAAAAAGAAATGTTAGCTGTAAAGAATGCTCTGACAGCCTTCAAGGACCACATTCTTCCAGGACAACTAATGGTAAAGACTGACGAGCACCACTGTTATGTGGTACATAAACAAGCAGGGGGGTACACATTTTTACCCCCTCTGCAGACTAGCCATGGCATTGTGGAACACAGCCCTGAGCTACCAAATGCATCTACAAGCTCAATTCCTGCCAGGAAAACTAAATACACTGGCAGACGAACAAAGCAGACACCTCATGGACCCACACGAGTGGAAACTGGAACCAAGGATTTTCAACATGTTGACAAGCAAATGGGGGAGCCCAGATATAGACCTGTTTGCTTCCACCCAGAACTATCAGTTGGACAAATTTTGCACAAGGACTCCCCACAAATGAGCTTGGAAAGTGGATGCTCTGTCCTTCAGCTGGAAAAACCTATCAGTTTATGCCTTTCCTCCTCTGCTGTCCAAATTACTACTAAAGATCAAGCAAGACAAACCAATGATGATTTTGATTGATCCAGACTGGCCACCCCAACACTAGTGTACCCCCTTTTGTGTCACTGTTGGCCCCATGGCACCTGCCTCAGACTCCTACCCTATTGTCTCAGCAGGAGAACCAAATTCTGCACCCTCAGCTTCAAACATTGAACCTAGCAGCCTGGCTATTTGCCTAATCTCTCCTTTACCATCCCGCAGTAAACCAGTGATGGATGTCATTTTAGAAGCTTGGAGGCCGACTACTGGAAAATGTTATGCTGAAAAATGGAAAAGATTCTGTGCCTGGAACCAATCCCAAGAGATGGGCACAGCAGTGCCCAATTTACTTCAGATTTTACAATACTTAACTGAGATGCTTCGCAAGGGGCCTGTCTTTCTCCTCCTTCAAAATTCACGCTTCAGCCATTTCAGTTCATTATAACACAGAACCTTCCCTCTTCTCTCATCCACTGCTCAAGCAGTTCCTCAGAGGGGCCAAAAATTTACGACCATCCAGGAGAGCTCCAACTCCAGCCTGGGACCGTAACTTTGTATTGGAGAAACTCACCTTTCCTCGCTTCGAGCCAGCTGCTACTGCAGACTTAAAATTCCTTTCTTGGAAAACAGCTTTCCTTTTAGCAATCACTTCAGCAAGAAGAGTAACTGAATTACAGGCCCTTATGGCAGTGGAGCCTTTCATCATCTTTCATGTGGACATGGTGTCCCTCAGGACCAATCCCTCCTTCATGCCCAAGGTGGTATCCAGTATGGCTCTTAATCAGTCCATTCATTTGCCAACCTTCTTTCCTAATTCACAGAAAAAAGGGGAACTGATACTGCACTCCTTAGATGTGCACAGACAACTTAGATTCTACTTGGATAGGACTAAACCTCAAAGGAAATCTGAACAGCTGCTGGTAGCATTTGCTGCAGGGGCAGAGGGAAAGGCTGTTTCAAAGCAAACCATTTTCCAAATGGATAGGCCATTGCATTCAGTTCTGCTGCAAGCACCATGGAAAACCTATCCCACAGGGGATCAAACCTCACTCAACCAGGGCTGCATCTACCTCTACAGTCTTTCTCAAAGGCCTCCCTACCAGGGACATCCTAGAAGCTGCTACATGGAGTTCTGTACATACTTTCACCAAGCATTACCATCTGCCAATTTTCTCTAAATCCAGAGCTGGCTTTGCCACTGCTGTCTTGCAGGGCCTTATAGCGTATTCTAATGCTATCTAAATTCCTCCTCCCATCCTTGGCTTTTGGAATCTACCCAAATGTGATGACTGCAACAGTGAAACACAAAGAACATGGTACACTTGTGTACACTTACCATAAATGTAGATGTTCGAGTGTATTCACTGTTGCAGTCCTGGCTACCCTCCCTCCAGCCCCCTAACTTCTTTTGGCTATACCTCTTCTCTTCTTTACTATGCTCAAAAGCTTTTTGGTGTATTTGCTTTTTTGTTGGAGGTATAACCTTGTATATTTATAGATTTAATTGCTTCCCATTGGGGGGCACATGACATCTGGGGCAAGAAAAACTGATGCAATGGCGTTGGCTGCATGTTTTATACCCCTGACGTCACGGTAGAAGGGGCAGCAACCGACGCAGAACCCAAGACTTAGTTAATCAGGCCGACTGAGGGCTACTGCAAGCAGATAACCCAAATGTGATGACTGCAACAGTGAATACACTCTAACATCTACATTTATGGTAAGTGTACACTGTACTTTCTGAGGGCTGGTGTGCGCAGACTTCACATTTATGGCCCACATACCTGCCAACACATCAGACATCCGGACCATCAGGGACTGGAAAACTTTGGAAATATGGCTGGACAAGCTGATAGGAAGAAGGGTAAACCCACTAGTGAATACTGCAACATGGAAGAGAAGAACATCTATGGTGTTATGGTACGATTTTATACAACTTTCCTTTCCTGCTTCTATCCCTGGTCATCCACTCTTGCTAAATGTCCACTTTTTTCTCTGTGGAAGACTTGGACTTTGGTGAATAATCCTTGGATTAGTCCTCTCAACTCCATTCCCTGCTTGCCCTGGGATCTGAGAAAGAAGATTCCCTTTTTCCTGCTTCTCTTTTTGAGGAATTGTCCTTTAGAGATTCTGTGGTTCATGTGAGGGAACATTCAAATGGAATTGTTGTCCTCTCTCTGATGTCCAGGAAAAGGTGGTGTGAACTCCTGCAAATGGAGTTTCCTAGACCTTCAGCTTTGGCCCCATATTCCCAGCCTCCAGCTTCCAAGAAACCTGATTGTTTTTGGTTCCAGAAGCTCATAAATTCTTATATAAAAATCTCCCTTCTGACACCGCAGTGATTAGTGTGTCTACCGACAAACTCTCTTAACTGCTGTCCTCCTAGGATTTGTTTTCAGATAAGGGCAGGTATGGAAAAAGGTGTGCAGCTTTTACTGCTTTAGTCTTCAAGGCCATTAGTTACCAAACACACATGACTTGGGTGGGTCTTGGCACTTCATTCCCAACTGGGTAGCATTCCAGGTGACATTCCTGACTTTGAGGCCATGTTTGCAGCCATTTCTATCCTAGGTTCTGCGCTCAAGTAGTTTACCTGAAGAGGCATCAGCAGCATCTAAATAGACTTAAAGGGCAGCTGCGTCAGGTTCTGTAATGAGAAGATACTCTTGGCTGTGCCTACATGCTCTTCCTGATGATACCAAGGCCAAGTTGACTGAATTATCTTAGATACTCTCAATCTTTTTGGCTCTGGATTTGCTGAGCTTTTCAAAACCCTTCAGAATAAAGGCAAACGCTTTCAAGATTTGAAACAAATTTTCATTTCCCCTGCCCTAAATTTTAGAGGAATTATTCTAAGCCTTTCTGTGTTTGCAGGCAAGCAATGCGGGCTTTTAAGAGAACCTTTTCTGACAGGCTTTCCCAGGGGATTAAAACTTGAAAATGCTTACTGACCGACTTCTGTTTGATGTGCATCTCCCCCTTCCTCCATCCCCAGCCAGATTCTTTTGTTCCTCAGGTTAACCCCATCCTTTCTAATCGGGCAACAGATAACTACAGGCTCTTGGTTTCTGTCCAGTATCCAGAAATGTTACTTTATTGTTTGGAAATTCCTTCTTGCTTTCTCAGATCTTCCCTAACCCTCAGCTTACCAGCTTCATTTCCCCTTGCTCAGTAGGAACTCATGGATCAAGGAACCATTTAGGCTATCCCCTCCCCCTTCTCAGCAAGGGACAGGTTTTTATTCTGGAATGTTTCTGGTTCCCAGAAAGAAGGGCTGTTGGAAGCCAGTCCTGGATCTTTACTTCCTCACCACCTTTCTGAAGATTCCTTCTTTCAGGATGTTGTCCCTTCAAGCTTTGTTTCCTCTTTTACTCCCCCTGGCCTTTCTGGTGTCCTTAGATCTGAGGGATGTTTGCCTTCCTATCTCTGTTCAACCTCTTTTTCAGGAAGGTTTTATATTTGTCTGTCTGTTCCTCACATTGGGTTTTCTGCTTTGCCTTTTGGTCTTTCTCTGGCTGTAAGGGTCTTCAGGAAAATGTATGGCCACTGTGATAGCCTTTTGCAAGTTTTCGGGAAGTCAAGTATTTCCTTAACTAGGTGATCTCTTAATTCAAGCTCCCTAACCAGCTTCTGCTTTGGTATTTTCAATTTACCATGCTTTGCCTTCACAGTCTGGGGTGCAGTGTAAATCTCAAAAATAGTGTTGTCTCCTGCAAAGGACCAAGTGTTTCTGGGTTGCAGGATTCAGAATATTTCCATGATGGCGTTTCTTCCACATCCAAAGGTCCTATCCTTGCCTTCTTATTTTTGCTCACCACTTCTTTTCCATTTCTTCCTGTAAGGGAATTTCTGTGAGCTCTAGGGTTCATAGCATCCACCATCATACCTATGATCCCTTTTACCAGGCTGCATATGGCTGGGGAGTGGCAACAAACAACTTCGGGGTATAAGGCCCCCGGTTATCTTAGCAGTTGGCAGGTCATATCAGCATGAAAGAGATGTGAGCTTTAATTCTGGCCCTTCAAGCCTTTCACTCTCTCTGGACTCCTAGGCTCCTGCAGATTCTCGCACACAATGCTTCCATAATGTGGTGCATCAATAAACACGAAGGCACAAAGTCTTACCTGCTTTGGTGGCTGGCTCTTCAAGTATGGGATATGGCTGTCTGCCATTAATTAATACTTCTGGCAGTTTGCATTTCCTCCGAGCACAGCATGGTTGCAGATTCCTCGAGCAGATCCAGGGCAAATGTGCATGAATGGATGCTTCTCAGAGATGTTTTCTTGGACATTGTACTTGGTTGGGTACTCCTCAAATAGATCTTTTTGTCTCTCCTATGAACAGACAAGTCCCTTATTTCTCTTCCAGAGTGCTGAGTCATCCCGCTTAGAAAGTGGATGTGATCTCTTTTTTTTCTTGAAGAGGGATGTTTCATTATGCTTTCCCTCCCTCCTTTACTTATGAAAGTCCTGCTCAAGTTCTTGTGGGAAAACACAAAATCCAGTTGATGACTCCCTTTTAGACTAGAAAGCACTAGTTCCCCCTTCTGTTTCACCTGACTACTGGGCCAGTCATCATAGTTTACCTCACAAGATAGATTTACTTACACAAGCGAAGGGGTTTGTCATTCACTCTTACTTGTCCACCCTTCAGTTGACATTTTGGCTGACAGATTGACGCCCTGTAAACACTTTTTTCTGAGGACGTGTTCAGGGTTTTATAGGAGGTTAGAAAACCCACTACAAGAAAATCCTTCTGTTTAGTGTCTCAAACATGGCCTGGACACGCACTCTTTCTGTGTGTATACCTATGGTTCATTCTTATTTGTAAGTTGCTCAGTTCTGGCCTGGCATTTATCAGTTAAAGCTCATTTGTCAGCATTTTTTTGTGTATCTTCTTCTCAAGTTCACCTTTGGAATCTGATTTTGAGGTCATACAATTTCTGAAAGGCGTCATCATCAGGCCATCAAGGTAACCTATTCCTCCATCTTGGGAACTTAATTTTGTTCTTTACAATCTGACCCAGTCTCCCTTTGAGCCTACTGCTTCTTCTTCCTTGCAGCACTGTACTTGGAAGGCTTTCACTAGTGGGTTTTACATCTGCCAAGAGAATGTGAACTTCAGTCTACCATAGCAGTTCCTCCTTTTTCCCTTTTTTCCACAAGGACCTAGTGTCTCTTTGTGCCTTAACCACTCCATTATGCCTAAAGTAGTTAATGACTTGTCCTCAAGTCAGTCCAGCCGTCATCTTTTTTTTTCTTGTCCTCAGAATCTTAGTAAAAAGGTTCTTCATTCATAGCTCTGATCTTACCTGATCAAGAATAAGGATATCAGGAAATATGAGCAGCTTTTTATTTCTTTTCGTAGAAGGAAATTAGCTGTGTCTAAGCAAACCATCTCCTCCTGGAATTCTAAGGCCATTCCTTTTTATACATTTCATGGCAAGTAGCTTTCTTCTGTCCATGCAAGCTCTACCAGGGCTGTTGTCTCCTCTTGTGCATTTTTCATGGGTCATACTAGAAACATTTTGGAAGCTGTGTTTTCATCTTTTGTTCACTCTTTTACTAAGCATTACAAGTTGGATGCCATTTCTAAAGCCAGGGCAGGTTTTACCAGAGCTGTAGAACACAGTTTTTAGAAGTTTCCTCCATATCTCCCTCCATCTATCTTTTGTACTCGCCCTTGTGTGTGTGTGTGTGTGTGTGTGTGTGTGTGTGTGTGTGTATATATATATATATATATATATATATATATATGTATATATATATATATATATATATATATATATATACACACACACACACATATATATATATATATATATATATATATATATATATAGAGTGTGTGTGTGTATAAAAACTGCAGCAGTTCTGAGGAAGGACATAGTAAAGTTGTGTAAGATTTTACCCATAACAGTAATGTCCTACTTCTCACTGTGTTGCAGTATTTTATCCCTCCCTCTTTTTCCCCTCATTATCTTCTGTTGCTTTTTCTGGCTGAGGGGTATAATTTTCTTCCCTTCCTGGATGTGCATGTTTCTTCCTCTAGTGTGTTGCTTCTGTTATCCTGGAGCAATTTCTGAGGAGTAGAAGAGTATATTGTTACATATGCACCTTACACAGGGCATACACATGGTGTATGGTGCCTGGAAGGTATAAAGGCTTTGGTATGCTGGCTGGGCATTTGGCCATCCTCTGCAGGATATCTTTTCTTTAAAGAATACTGCAACAGTGAGACATAGGAAATCTGCCGTTATGGGAAGGTCTTACACAAGAGTATTTTCTTCAAGAAGCAAGAAGACCCACCACTCGAAACATCTACATAGCCATATGGAAGAGATTTTCTTTTCTGGTGCTGTAGGAATAACCATAACCCCAACAAATCACAGGTACCGTCCATTATAAAATCTGTGTGAACTCATGAATGCAGGCCTGGCCTACTCCTCCAGTAAAGCCCAACTGTGGCCCTTCTCTGCCTGTCTTCCCCTCAGTCCTCCTGTTATGTCCAGTCATGAGGTCAAACAATCCCTTGTAGGAGTTCTACATCATAGATTACCAAGGAAGCCTCTACTCCCTCCTTGGGTCCTCAACTGTGCGCTGGAAAAGCTTACTCTGCCCACCTTCGAACTGTTAATTTCAACTGCACTTGGATGAATGTTCTGCTTCTAGCTCTTCCTTCATTTTGTAGAGTCTCGTGGATGTTTCACATTCTTATTTTTCACAAGGACAGTGTGACCCTGAGGGCTTAACTTCATACCAAAATGTAGTGAACAGGCTGTCTCTTG